>NW_006921592.1:23353902-23363006 GCF_000298275.1 Orycteropus afer afer | reverse complement strand
GTTGGAATACAGTTCTTCATAGTATCCTGATATTATCCTTTTTATTTCAGTTGGTTCTGTTGTGATGTCACCCATTTCATTTCTTATTTGTGTTATTTGTATTCTCTCCCTCTTTTCCTTTGTTAAATTTGCAATGCCTAGTTTTTAATAATGAGTACACCTCCTAGGTGTAGGGTGCGAGCTCTTGTAGCATAGTGCCTAAGGCACTTGACTGCTAATCAGAAGGCTGTCGGTTCAAACCCACCAGCCACTCCTCGGAAAGAAGGTTGGGTAATCTACTTCCATAGTGATACTGCCTCAGAAACCCAAGGAGGGGTCGCTATGAGTCAGGGTCTACTCAAATGCACATAACAACAACAACACACCTCGTAGGGGAAAAAAAAAACATGAGAAACATCTAAACCAGCATATAATCCTCAACCATAAAGAATTTTTTCTTATGCCAGTGTTTTGATTTTCAACTTATCTCAGCAAAATTGGGATAATACAAACTTCATCAATGTGACTTAAGGGATAATGACTCTTTATTACAAACTCCGTTATATTATTTCCCCATTTTTTGTTGTTGTTGTTGTTTTGCCATATTTTTATTATGTTGTTTTTAGCATTTCTTATTTTAGGGGATAATGATAGAAGCTGGAAAATAATTATCCTCAGTTTGATCAAATTTGGGGTTTTACCAGTTGAATATAATAACTCACAATCTCATCTAGCCTTACCTATTTATGGTAAATAATCCTGTTGATTATTTCTGTGAACTATCCATCATACTAATCCTTTCATAGTTTGCTTATTTATTAGTAAGAGCTCTTATTATATTAAAGATATTGATCTCATCCTATCCAAGAAGTCAGGAGTGGGGTAAACAAAATGGATTCTTACTGCACAACTTAATTGTTAAAACAAATAAAATAGTATGTTTAAATCTTAAGATGGCTGTTCTGATAGAGCTAAAATCGACAGCTACATGAGAATATCTTGATTTTAATCATCCCCTTTCATGTCTTTGAGATGCATTCTACCTACCCCTCAGCCTCACTCTGCAAACCTAAGCATCCTAGTCCACCACGCTCTCTCTCTTCCTCTAAGCTTTTTCCTATTACTTCTCTCTACACTGACCACTTACCTGCTCCATCTGTTTCTAAGCTCCGCCCATCTACAGCACTTCACTAGGCAGTTGGTCACAAAGGTCCATGCATGGTTATTCAAGTACTTCATGTGTTGGTTTCCTTTTCAAGGACCAGGTCTCACACTTCCTACCTGTCTTCCACAAACCCTAGCAGTTCTGTAGTTACAGACCATTGTGTTCCCAATGAGAAGAACTCCTTGAACATGACAATCAAGTCATAAATTTCTTCTCTCTCCCGTATATTTGCTGCACAAAGCACTGGGCATAATGCTTGTGGAAGGACTGGATTGAGATGATAAGAAATGGCAATGACAGATAAAAACAAAGTGTCTTCAATTTATCACTGGAGGAACAGAAATATACTAACTCTTGCCTTTGTTCTGCATAGTAGAATAGCACTAAGATGCCTTAAGATCTCTTCAGAAAAGTTCAATATAGCAATAACAGCAGAGAAGTGGAACAGAAAAAAAATGATTTCTGTTACTTTCAACCAAGAGTTTTGATTAATATTATGATAATTTTTAGTAACTGCCTAATTAAGGGCACAGCGAAGTTGTCATGTAATTTTAAAAACTAAGATTGGTGATGCCATACTTACTGTTCTGTTAACCTCTTTCTCACTTAATAGAATATGATGAAAATAATCTCACATCATTTTTGTCTGTGATTTTATTAATTGCACCATTAATTTATTATATCAGATCATTATTGTTGGGCATTTGAGTTGTTTCCAAATCTTCAATATTTTACACAATGCTGTAATTAACAATCTTATTTATACACCATTGAGCAACAATGTTAATTATTGATAAGTATAAAACACAGATGTTAAATTTTGGGATTCCAAAACATTCTCATTGTCACATGTTGATCAATTATCTTCCAGAGATAAATTCACTTTTGATTTCTAGAACTTTATAGAGTTCAGAATTGAGATTAAAGGATTATGGATATATACTGATAACATTTGTTTTCAATATCTATACAATGTTAAGGAATTACATGATGTTCCTATGAAATATTTCTCTTCCCAAATTATTTTAAACTTCCAATATACACTACCTAGAAAAAAAAAAAAAATCTTTCTTTTACCCTTCATTTATTTAACAGCTATTCTTGCATGCCTCAATTGTGTCAAACTCTGTGCCAGGTGCTGGGAAGAGAACAATGAACAGAGAGCCCCAGTCCCTAAATTCATGGAGATTAGTTTGGTGATCTGTAGTTAATATATATTTTCTCTAAATTGGCATAGATGGGAAAGGCTGAAGTATCGCATTTCTCTTTGACTTGATTTATAATTTTCATTAAGTTATCCTGATTTCTTTCAACCCATGATTGATTTTCAAAGCTATTATAAGGCTTTTGTTCAGGGCCTTATTTAAAACCCATTCAATTAAAACATACACACACACACACACACACACCACATGACTGGAGAGGGGTTCACTTTCATGACTAATACTTTTCACAGGATCATCTGTCATGCATGTTTCACTTCCCCTAGTCACCTCAAGGAAGACAGACACCATCTTTTCGAAACAATGCAGAGGACACTTACTCAAAAATATCTCATCCTCCACCCACAGCCTGCCTAAATTTTCCTCCCATTGATGATTTCATTTTGATGAAAGCTACCTTTAAAATTACTTAACTATTTATCCTAAATATCCCTGCAGTTAGTTATAATAACAAAAACATTTTTCATAAGCCCAGTTTACATGTATCAATACACCCAGAAGACAAAAACTCTTTACTAGTTTACTTTTTGAAACCTCTAATGCGTTCTGGTCAGAGCTGTCATTATTACCCAATTATAATGATGCTTCAAATCATGGTTTTGTCTGTACCCACTACAAGCATGTGCTATTGTTTTCGTAGCTGATGATATTTTTATAGTCACTGATTTGGTTAAATTTTCTGGTGTTTCAGCTACAGTATTGTGGTAATTTGCATTTCTGAGCATATATCAATAACATTTTTGAGAATGAAGTAGCAATCAAAGGAAAAGAAGAAGAAACATAAAAAAATGGTTTCCATTCAATTAGTAATAATGTTGTAACTAATAATGGTGTGATTCAGTAAAGAAATATTTTATAAAACAGTTTTGTTTTTAGTATTCATATAATCTAAGAAACATTATGTTTAAGCAATTTACAACTATATTTATCACATATTATTCTGTGGTTAAAATTGATAATAAACATTACTAAGGATTCTGTATGGTTTGATACAGGAGGAGGTCCATAGTTTGAGGGGGAGCTCCATGAGGTACTGTACTGGGTGACAGCAATCCTAGTGACTTCACTGCTTGAGAGTTTGATTTCTGATTTACACTTTGTGGAGAATTTCAAGCACACACCCACATAGCACAACACACTCATGAGCACAGCACACACACACACCATACACACCACACACATCACTCACCACCTACACATCACATACACACCACATATGCACAGTACACACACACACAAGGAAGCAAGATGAATTTCTCATATATTCATAACTAATCTGCCACAATTTTCAACATTTTGCCAATCCTGTTTCTTCTAGACCTCTTGCCCTTCCCCACAACTTCTTTCTCTGGAGTTTTTAAATGCAAATTTCAGACATTGTGACATCTGACCTATAAATACCTTAGTATAACTTGGTGCTAGGGCCTCTACAAAACCATACCTGCATGAACATATTATATCTAACAAAGTACACAGTAATTCTGTAATGCCATCTAATACCCACCTACCCACCAGCCACTCCTCGGAAGGAAGGTTGGGCAATCCTACTTCCGTAGTGATGCGGCCTCGGAAACCCAAGGAGGGGTCACTATGAGTCAGGGTCGGCTCGACGGCAAATAACAACAACAACAACAACATGCTCTGATTTCTCCAATTGTCTTTCATAGTAGGCTTGTTTGAATCTGGATCCAAATGAATCTACTAATTGCCTTTAATTATTAAGACCCTTAAGCTTCTCTTACTCTATAATTTATTTCCATACTATTTATTTGTTGAGGAGCTCTGATGGCACAATGGTTAAAGCTCTTGCCTGCTAACCAAAAAGTCAGTAATATAAACTGACCAGCTTCTCCATGGAAGAAAGATGAGGCCATCTCCTTCAGAGTAAAGATTTATAGCCTTTCAAACATGGGTATATGGGTGGATAGATGGTTGGACAGGCTGAACTATTAGGTATGTCTACGAAGTGGGGAGTGTACCCAAGACCATGTATAGGATTGGCAGACAATGGTCCTATAAGTGTATCTGTATGATCTGAATTCCCAGGTATATAGTAGAGCTGACAAGGGACAAGGTTGTAGTCACTTCTTGGTCACAGCCAACTACCCAGAGGGACCGAGTAGTTGAACCTGTGGGCTCAGGACCACAGTTACAGGGGACATCAAGCTCAGTTGGCATAACATGCTACACAAAACATTGTTCCACCTCCTACTTTGGCAAGTAGCAACTGGGATCTTAAAAGCTTTCAAGCAGCCATCTAGATGCAACAATAGGTCTCTCCTTGTCCAGACCAAAGAAGAATGAAGAGAACCAAAGATTCATGGAAACAATTAGTCCTAGTGACTGGTACACCATGTGATGCAATCCACAGCCTATACAACTATAAGACCAGAAGAACCAGATGGTGCCCAGCTACCACTGTCAACTACTTGGAGGGGTTCTATATAGGAGATCCTGGACAGAGAGGGAGAATAATGTGGAATAAAACTCAAAATCATTTGAGGAAAAAAAAAAGGGGGGGGGAGGACCAGGTTTGCTGGTCTGATAGAGCCTGGTGGAACCACTGAGACTGTGGCCCTTAGCTGTCCTTCAGGTCTGGAATTGAATCCACACCTGTGGTTTCCAGCCAAACAAAAGACAGGTAGATGAGTTGAACATTTACCTGAGGTAGAGACACTCCTTGGAGAGAACAATCATGGGAAAAAGAAGGGCTGTTTATGCACAGGGAGACAGCTCAGGGAGCAGGAGTGGGTGGAGGGATGGACACAGGGAAGAGATAACAATCGGGAGGAAGTGGGAGGAGAGCTGTTGCATTGTGGTAAACTTCAGTCAATGTCATGAGACAAAGTGTATGTGAACTGCTGTATGAAAAGTGAATTTGCTCTGTAAATTTTCATCCAAATCACAATTCAAAAAAAAGAGATATACAGCCTTGGAAACCCTATGAGGCAGTTCTACTCTGTTCTATAAGTCAGAATCGACTCAATGGCAGTGGATTTGGTTTTTGGTTTTATTTATTTGTTGGAGGTACAAGTCCATTTTTCCTGTAGAACCCAATATCCTTGTAATAAATCCCTTTGCTACTTAAATCACCCCATGTGGACTTCTGTTGATTGCAACTAAGAATTGTGACTGAAACACAAGCCTTTTAGGGTTCCCAATTTTATGGGAGAGGAAATTGAGGTTCATAGAGGTTAAATAACCCACTATGTTTTCAAAGCTAGTAAGTGTCATAGCTGAAATTGGAATTCAAATATATCTGACTCAATGTCTATACTGTAATCATCATGCTTTCTCCTAACCCCCTTCCAGCTCTAAAATTCTAATATTACATGCTGCTCCCCTCAATTCTGAAATTCATTGCAACCAGCAGTACATCCCAGGGGGCTCGAACACCTGGATTCTCACTGCCAGCAGCGGTCTCTGCTCAGCTCAGCTTCCCACCCCCGTTTCCTGCTGATTATCTCCTGAAACCACAGATCTTGGACAAGTAAGGAGTCAGCAAGTGTTTGGCTTTATTAAAGCTCATTTTATTTCCTGCCAGAATACAGGTGTGAACTTTGGCTAGTATTAATGCATTTTGGGATATACTTTTACCCTAAATATGACTGGGCCAGTGGTTCTCAAAGTGCAGCCTCCAGACTTGCAGCAGCAATATTCATTAGAAATGCACATTCTCAGGACAAAACCCAAACCCACAGAATCAGAAGCTCTGGGCTTGGGGCCCATCAATCTGTATTTTTCCAGCCCTTCTGATACATACTCAAGGTTGAGAACCCCTGCAGAAGGCCTTACTACCTGTGTGCTCACATAACATCACATTAACATTAACAACAACAACAAAAAAATCAAACCCACCAAATCGGTGTTCTTGCCCTACTTGCTGTTGTTGTTGTTGTTGTCATGTGCCGTCAAGTGGGTCCTGACTCATAGTGACCCCTCCTTGGGTTTCTGAGGCAGTATCAGTACGGAAGTAGATTGTCCAACTTTCCCTCCAAGGAGTGGCTGGTGGGTTTAAACAGCCAGCCTTCTGGTTAGCAGTCAAGTGCCTTAGGCACTATACTACCTTGAAAACTGCATATAGACTGCCCCCAGTTCAAATGCACCAGTCACTTCCGGGAAGAAGGTGGTAGAGATACCACCTCAGAAAACCATGGAGTGGTCACTATGAGTCAGGATCAACTCCATGACAGTGAGGGTTTTTTTTGTTTTTTTCCCAGTAGTTTGAAGCACAAAGTTCACCAATGGAGTGCTTGGCACATAATTAATGCTCTCAGCTGCTAAATGAAAGGTTGTTGTTATGTGCCGTGGAGTCAGACTTGACTCATAGTGACCCCTCCTTGGGTTTCTGAGGCGGTATCACTATGGAAGTAGATTGCCCAACCTTCTTTCCGAGGAGTGGGTGGTGGATTTGAACCACCAGCGTTCTGGTTAGCAGTCAAGTGCCTTAGGCACTACGCCCCCAGAACTCCCCAAAGAAAGGTTAGAAGTCTGCATCTACCCAGAGGTGACCCATAAGAAAGGCCTAGTGATATACTTCTGAAAAATCAGTCATTGAAACACTTCTGGAGCACAGTTGTACTACGACACACACAAGGTCACCACGAGTCAGAATCGATTCAGCAACTGTTTTTCTTTTGTTCTTTTAAGTTCTCCAGTGGACTGTTTGTTTTCTAGGTAAGTACTATCATTTGTTGTGTTGCTATGATTTAATCTCTCATTCCTTATGCTAAATTCAGAGTTCTGAATGTAGGCCCACATTTCAGACACTAAGCTCCTTTTGCTACTTTGTAAGAGTAGTATTTTTTACAGTTACAACTGGACAGTTTGGGTTTCAGGCAAATGGCTCAAGACTCCCTTCAAATCAACAGAAGTCATGGAGGAGTGGGAAACACTCTAAAGGGGCTCTCTGCCTCTGGCTTAGTCTCTGGCTCCCAGGGGAGCTGGGGAATTAGGAAGGGCCAAGGAAATTTGACAAGGCAATGAGGGTAGGGATATATTTGCTGATAGGCAGATGCTTAAAACTGCATAATCACTATAAATCATTTATTAAAACTGTTTGTGTTCTGTTTTTGGTAATCTGTGGTAATACCAGAATTCCTGGTGGTACAAACAGTTAACTACTTCCAAAAAATCGCCAATTGACAACTCTATGGAGTACAGCTCTGCTCTGACACTCACGGGGTCACCATGAGTTGGAATCGACTTGACATCAACTGGTTTTTTAGTTGGTAAGTCCTAGCTTCCCTGACTTATTATTGCACCATTCCCTAACACGTATTTATTCTGTCAAAATACCCATCTCTGGATTATTGCCACCTCACTCACAAGCAGGCAATTTGTCCCCCAGCCCCACTGGTATCTAGTGCACGTTCCCCAAGGAAGCAGTATCTAACTCCCTAGGCTTCTTCTAGAGCATCACTGGCATCAGCCTCCAGGCATCCTTCATGCCCAGGGCATTGGCCAGAGCTGTCTGTCCTCAATGGATGCTTGGCTTCTGGCTCAGCTCTATGGGAGACAAATAAAAAGTACAGGATCATTCTATCCAAGACATGATGTTTTCCTCTCCTGTACCAGCTTCTTTCCACTACTAACCTTATTTCTTTTTTCCTGGGCAGAGTGATATTTTAGGAATTATTGAACAATTGCCTATTCAACCAATTCATAGATTTCCCCCTAACCCTCTGCAACATGCTGGGTCACATTGAATTTCTTACCAGTGAGAAACATCCTAATCTTACTAGATTATGTTAAATGACAGCTGCACTACACACAACACATATACACACACATACCCATACACCAATACATACAACACATCACACCACACACACTTACATACGCACTATACACAAACAGAATATCTTCACGTTTGTGTCCCCGTTCCATAATGTTTTCCCTTCCATAAGTTAATGAAGTGTTCTTACATCAGTTAAGGTCACTCATACAGATTTAACATAGTAACAAATTGGAAAATTTTGGAAAGAGCTCACCCTATAATGTTAGGCCTTAACATTTATATTTTGTGTCAAGCCAGCTCTTATTCAAGGCTAAACTTCCCTTCATTAAGTGAAAAGTAAACACATCTCGATTGTCACAAAACCTGGCTGCTGTTTATCCAGAGCTGAACTCAAACCCTCTCTTTTGGAGTTGAAGAGGGAGGCTGGCTGGAGACCACAGTCTTTACAAAGTGAATAGGCAGTGATTCATGTGCCAAGTTGCCTGGCCTAAGAGAACAATACAAGACAATCCATTTATCTCGCACCTTCACTGGGTTTCTCCAATTCTTTGAGTGCTGTAATGGGTTCTTAGCATGATATAAGGAGGTGCTGGAGGATCATTTCCTTCTCTTGGCATGGGAATATTTCAGGAGCTTATGGTCTCCCATTAATCTTCCCTTTCCCCTTTGCTCTTTCTCACCGGGCTCCAGAATGAAAAATGAGAGTGCTCCAATCTTGCATACTAAACCATAACTAATTATTATTAAGTCATTTTTTGCTTTTTCGCAACCCAAACGTCAAAGGCAAAAGGTCTTAATTTACTAGCTCCAGTAGGCATCAGGCTAGGGGGAGAAGGAAAGATGAGAGTTCCAGAGATTGACTGGCTTCCAGTGGCTCAAAAGCTATGGAGGTAAACAAAGCTTTCAGGCCATGGAGAGTAATGGACTCCAGTCTTCTCACAAGACTCCAGTCTTCTCACAAGACCAGTCTTAAATGCTCTAAATGTTATTTTTATAA
>NW_006921592.1:23348069-23353107 GCF_000298275.1 Orycteropus afer afer | reverse complement strand
TTTTTTTTTTTTTTTGGTTTTTATGCTGAAAAACACTCCATTGTATGTATGTACCACATTTGGTTTAGCCATTCCTCTGTTGATGGACACTTGGGTTGTTTCCATTTTTGACTATTGTGATGGGACAGCCCTACGACTGAGGCCCCCTTCTTCTGTTCACAAATATGAGCCTTGGGGGATCTTGCTCTCTTTAAAGCCTTTTGCCTCATAATTAAAATGGAAATACTAGAACCACACTTATGGCATTTCTATAAGGATTTAAAATATTTAATGTCATTCTTAGCATATAATAAATCTTCACAGATCATTCTCAGTTGCCGTAAAGTCAGTTGCAGTCATAGCGACCCAATGTGTGTCAGAATAAAAGTGTGCTCCACAGAGTTTTCCATGGCTGATTTTTCAGAAGCAGACTACCAGGTCTTTTGTCTAAGGCACTTCTTGGTAGACTCAAACCACCAACCTTTCGATGAGCAACCAATTACACTAACCATTTGTACCACCCAGGGACTCCATACTTATTGGTCCTTTTCCTATCATTGTAACAAGCTTCATCTGTTTACTCAGGAGCCCTCTAAAATGGGAACTGAAATTGAGTCTCGACCTTACAACATAAATGCAACGAAGAGCATGCAAAAAAAGTATAAAAAACAAACCCATCAATTGGAAGAGCTATTTGGTGAGGGGAGAAATGCTCCTGTTTACCTCAACATCTTCGAAGGTCGTCATAACACACTCAGAAGAGACTGAGGATGAGGCTCTGAAATGACAGTGTGTTCCATAATTTTTAAGATGTTACATAGAAAACAAGAAAGGAGACAATTAGAAGACAATGCTGAAAGACATAAAACCCAAATAAATTCAATTTTTCATTTATTATTATTATTTTTAAATTTTTATTGTGATTTGGGTGAAATTTTACAGACCAGATTCTTTTTACATTCAATAGTTCAATGTTTTTAACAACAAAAATTTAGACATAACCCAAATATCTAACCAGGACAAGTAACTTTCTCTATTCTCCCTACTGCTTTATGAAAGCTCTTTGAGTGAAAAATAAACCCCAAGGCCTCCTTGTCCCCCTTTATCTTGGTCTCCTTTGTGGGATCACTGTCCCAGTGCACACTACCAAGAGGTTCCCTCTGTACTGCATGGAGCAGCTGGAACCTAATTCAAGGTCTCTGGGCTTTCTTAAGGAGCTCTGGTGGCACTGTAGTTAAGGCACTGGGCTCCTAACCAAAAGGCAGGTAGTTCAAATCCATCAGCTGCTCCATGGTAGGAAGATAAGGCAATCTACTTCTGTTAAGATTTACAGCCTTAGAAAACTGATGGGGGTTGCTATGAGTCGGAATCTATTTGATGGCAGTGAGGTTGGTTTGGGGCTTTCTTATCATCCTGTGAAATTAGATTATTTGAATTTCAGCTGTTGTTTGTTGACTTGTTATAGTCTGCCTTTTCATGACTACCTGTAACATTGCTATAGAATAGGAAGGTGCCATAGAGAGACAGAAGGCTGGCGGTTCAAACCCACCAGCCATTCCTCGGAAGGAAGGTTGGGCAATCCTACTTCCGTAGTGATACTGCCTCAGAAACCCGCTATGAGTTGGGGCTGACTCAACGACAAATAACAACAACAACAATAACAATAGAGAGACAGAATGAAGATTTTTCTTCAGGGATAAAAGATAAAGGAATGGATGTAGAGGAGGAGAGGGGAGATGAGTAGAGACACAAAAGGTAGGGATAGCATCGAAAAAAAAAAGAAAAGCAGAGTCTTTTCCTCTTTACAAAATCAGAGAGCAAGTTGCTTGTGATCTCATGAGTTTTGAAGGATTTTGTTGGTTGATCATTTTGGGGTGGGGAGGACAGCCAAAGCCACCTCTATTAGAGATGGGAGCTGTACATAAACTGTGAATTCTACAAAGTCCAGAACAGGGGCCATTTGAAGTGAGAGTGTCAAAGAGTATTAGAAATGAGAAATGTCAAGAGTGTAAATCTTTATCTTCAATCATGCCACGTAAAGAGACAACTATCACAAGGCTAGACACATGGAGGAAAGGGATCTATTGTCTTTAAAGGAAAGCCATCAAATTAATGTTTTACTTTTATTTATATTTTTAATACTTTCTATTGTGATTTGAGTGAAAGTTTACAAAGCAAATTGGTTTTCTATTCAACTGTTCATACATTTTTTTTTCCCCATGACTTCAAATGCAGTCTCCAAAATGTAACAGCACTCTTCCCACATCCTCCCTCTGGTTGTCATTTCCATTTTCCCTCCTTTCCTATCCATTCCTGCCTTTTGAGCTTTATTCCTGGGAAAATGCTACCTTTTTGTTCTCCTATTGTTGATTATGGGAGCTCTGGTAGCATAGTGCCTAAGGCACTTGACTGCTAACCAGAAGGCTGATGGGGCAATCTACTTCCATAGTGATACTGCCTTGGAAACCCAAGGTTGCTATGAGTCGGGTTCAACTCCACGTCACATAACAACAACCAACAACAACATCATTGGTTGTGATTGCTGGGAGCTCTGGTAGTGTAGTGCCTAAGGTATTTGACTGCTAACCAGAAGGCTGGCAGTTCAAACCCACTGGCTACTCCTCAGAAGGAAGAATGGGCAAACTACTTCCATAGTGATACTGCCTCAGAAACCCAAGGTTGCTATGAGTCGGGTACAACTCGACGGCACATAACAACAACAACAACATCATTGATTGTTCTAGAGTATGTACCTCCTTGGTGTTATTGTTCACCCCATAGGCTTGTCTATTGTTTGGCTAAAAGTTGAGCCATAGGGGGTAAGTTCTGTTCCAGGCTTAAGGAGTAATTAAAGACCAAAGTCTCAGGGTTCCACCAGTTTCTATCAGATCAGTAAGCCTGGTCTTTGTTATTATTTGGAGTTTTGTTCCACATTTTTCTCCTACTCTATCCAGGATCTCCTACTGTGATTTCTTTCAGGGTTGTTGGCAGTGGTAGCCAGGCACCATCTAGTTCTTCTGGTAAGAAGGTCCTAGAGGCTAAGGGTCACATGGTCCACTAGTCCCTTGGACAAATTGTTTCCATGTATCGTTGATTTTCTTCACTCTTTGCTCTGGATGAGGAGAGACAGTCTTGCACCTTACATGGATGCTCACAAGCTTTTAAGATCCCCAGTCTCTACTCACCAAACAGGATGTAGAGCATTGTCTTTGTGAATTATGTTATGCCAATTGACCTTGATGTTTCCTTCAACTATGACTCTAAGCCCTTAGGCCCTGTGACTCATTCCCTCAAGGTATTTGACTGCTAACCAGAAGGCTGGCAGTTCAAACCCACCAGCCACTCCTCAGAAGGAAGGTTGGGCAATCTATTTCCATAGTGATACTGCCTCGGAAACCCAAGGAGGGGTCGCTATGAGTCGGATCTGACTCTACAGCAGTGGGTTTGGTTTGGTTTTGGGGATCTGAGAAGATACTTTGTATTACTTTGATATTTTTAAATTTAATAAGGCTTGCTTTGTGGCCTAACATATGGCCTATTCTGGAGAATGGTCTATGTGCACTGGAAAAGAATGTGCATTGTGCTTTTGTTGAGTAGAGTGCTCTGTGTATATCTGTGAGGTCATGTTGGTTGATTGTATCATTGAGACATTCCATGTCTTTGTTGAGTTTCTTTCTAGTTCTTTCCTTAATCAAAAGTGGTTTGCTAAAGTGTCTTACTATTATTCTGATATTGTATACTTCTCTTTTCAATTCTGTTAATGTTTGTTTTATGTATTTGGGGCTCTTTCATTAGGTGCAAATACTTACGGTTTTCCTGCTGGATTCCATACCTTTATAATTATATAAATTATATAATAATTATAATTATATAATGGACTGTCCTTTTCCATTTTGCTGGGTTTTGCCTTGAAATCTATTTTATCAGAAATTTATATTACCACTCTTGCTGTTTTTTTGTTGCCATTAGCTTGATGTTTATTTTTTTCCCATCTCTTGATTTTTAATTTATTTTTATCTTTGTGTCTAAGGTGAGACTCTTGTAAAAAGCATATGGATGAGTGTGTCTTCTTACCCATTCTGACATTCTCTTTCTCTTGAAAGTGATGTGGTGATATGGTGGTGTTGATAGTTTCTTTGTTTTCAATATTGTTTTGAATATTCTTTGTTTTGAATATTTTTCTGTGTTGAGATCATTTTCTTAATCAGCTTTTCTTTTCATTTTCTTCATTGTTGATTCTGTGTTTGCTAAGTCTTTATGGTTTTCTTCTTATTTTTGTTCGAAGGCTTATTCATTTTCTTTGTGGTTACACATTAATTAATTTCCATTTTCCTAAATTTGAAGCATTCTGTTTATCTTAGTATCTTTCTGACTTCCTCTCCATTTGGAAGTTCTGTACTTATACTATGTATTCCCTCTCTTTGCTTTGTAGTTGCCATTTGCAGATTGAGATTTGTGGTTCTCTATTTTCAGTCTTGTTAGTTTATTTTAATTTTGAGAATTCTTTCTCTGGGTTGGTTTCCTGGTGATGCTGTCATATATTTTAATCTTAGGTTGTTATCTTCCGTTGTTTGTTCTCTCTCTGAAGGACTTCCTTTAGCATTCCTTGTAAGCATGATCTGTTTTTCACAATTCCTTTAATTTCTGTTTATCAGGAAATGTTCCAACTTTGCTAATGTATTTGATGGACAATTTTGGTGGATATATAATTCTTGGCAGGCTTTTTTTCTTTCTTTCTTTCTTTCATGGTTTTGTCTATGGCATCCCATTGTCTTCATGTCTGCATGGATTCTGCTGAGAAATCAAAGCCTAGTCTTATTTATTGCCTTTAGCAAATATCATTTCTTTTTCCTGAGCTGCTGTCAAGATTCTTTCTTTGTCTTTGGTTTTGGAAATTTTGACCATAAGGCATTTGACTGCTAATCATAAGGCTGTCAGTTCAAACCCACCAACCACTCCTCAGAAGGAAGATTTGGCAATCTACTTCTGTAGTGATACAACCTCAGAAACCCAAGGAGGGGTCACTATGAGTTGGATCTGACTCAACAGCAGTGAGGGT
>NW_006921592.1:23339802-23340912 GCF_000298275.1 Orycteropus afer afer | reverse complement strand
TTGGGGTCTATCCTATTTGGGGTTCATTGGACTTCCTGAATGGATATATTCTCATCTTTCATCCTATCTGGGAAGTTCTCTTCCAACAAATCTTGGGCAATTTTCTCAGTGGTTTTATTTTTCTCTTCCTGTTCTGGAATTCCAATGACTCATAGTTTATTCCTTTTTATGGTATCCCACATGCACCTTAAGCTTTTTTATTTTGTTTTGATCTTTTTTCTAATTGATCCCTTTCCAAAGAAGTATTCAGGTATTTGTCTTCGATCTCATTAATTCTGTCTTCCACTGATTCATTTCTACTATTCTGGCCTTTCAATGTGTTATCTTTTTCTCAAAAATGTAGTATTAATCTTCTGGATTTCTATCTGTATCATTTCTAATTTTTCATTTATTTTGTCATTTTGTTCTTGTATTTTCTTCTGAAATCATTCTAGGGTTTTGTCTGTATTTTCCTCAATTTTGTCAGTGTTTTCCTTGATCTGTCTCTCAATCCTTCAACGGTACCTGTTCTGGTTACCTAGTGCCACTCTGACAGGACTATACAACAAATGGGATGGCCTTACCAAACAGGAGTTTATTCTTACAATTTGGAGGCTTTAAGTCCAAGTTCAAAGTGCCAAGCTCTAGGGACTGGGTAAAAGCCCCTCAACCTTGGCATCCAGCTCTACCTCCTGCTCCCGGCCCACTAGAGCTAGAGGCGTTCCTTCACTCAGACAGCTGCTGGCTGCTGAGGCTGAGTAGCACCAAGGTTGACAAGTAAAAAAGGCACTGTCCCAATATTACCAAACTACACAGCAGGCCATTAACTTAAGTCCATTGTAAGTTCCAAAGACAGCAGAGCATAGCAGGCTACCAAGCAATGACATGTCTACATGCAGGGTCCAAGTATGCCATAGGCTAGAGACCATTCCTGAGGCTTCTCCTTATATACAGGAAACAGACCACATCCCAAGGGCTGTTACTCAGCTGCTTGTGGTAGATCCCACCATGGAGTTGATTGCCAGTCTCATCTGGGGAATAACTACCATCAGCTGACCAGCCACTCAACCAGGCCCAGCCAAGTTGACACACAAACATAACTACCACAGTACCTAAATATAATTCTTTTGA
>NW_006921592.1:23334416-23339701 GCF_000298275.1 Orycteropus afer afer | reverse complement strand
GTAGGGTGGAGGGTCGACGAAAGAGGGGGAGGCCTTCAGGGAGATGGACTGATACAGTGGCTGCGATGATGGGCTCGAGTATAGCATGGATTGTGGGGCTGGCGCGGGATCGGGCAGTGTTTCATTCTGCTGTGCATGGGGTCGCTATGAGTCGGAAACGACTCGACGGTACTTAACAACAACAACAACAACATCTTGGTTACTATTTTTTCAGGGTGGGGTGGGGTGGCCTGCCCTGTATGGTGTTTGTTAAGTTTCTGGGTGAATATCTTTTTGTCTTTCATGATGTTAGGGAAGCTTTCTGCAAGCAAGTCTCTGACAATTTTCTCTATGGTTATTTATTTATTTATTTCCCCCCTCCTGTTCAGGAATTCAAATCACATGTAATTTTTTTTACTCTTGATAGTGTCCCACATAATTCTTAGGCTTTCTTCATTTTACTTCATTCTTTTACTTTTTTTTTTTCTTTATACAAATTGGTATCAAGGGATTTGTCTTCTAGTTGGCTGATCATTTCTTCAGTCAATTCAATTCTACTCTTTTGTTCTTTGAATATGTTGTCTATCTCCATAATTTAGTGTTTATTTTCTGGATTTCTAATCACTGTTTTTGTATGATTTCTAATAGTCCATTTATTTTGTCATTTTACCCTTGTATCACTTTCATGAATTATTCAAGATATTGTTGATATTTTTCTTGATTTTGATTGTGATTTCTTTGAGCTCTTGGAAGGAGATACACACACATACACACACACACATAATGTTTTCAATTCCTATTCAGGTAGTTCTATTACCTGTCCTTCTTTCGGGAGATTTTCTACTTCTTTATTTTGGTCACTTGGTTGCACCTTGTCCTGTTTCTTTGTTTGATTTGAAGTTGTCTCTTCTCTTCTTTGGAGTTGTTATTGTTTTTGATTATGTGTTGGTTTCTTTTACCCTTATTTTTTGTTTTGCTTTGTTTTGATATATTTGGGCAGGTGGGGGAGATGTGCTTCTTTGGTTGCTATGATGGAAGCACTGGGGCACCCCACATCTGTCTCTAGGTGGTGGAGTAGCTGGATGAAATGTGAGTACAGATCTCTGTTGGTCATGAAGAAGAGCTGTGGGTGGAGTGAGCAAGCATTGTCTGTCATTTGTGTTTGATCTAGTGATGCAAGAATGGATGGTGACACACACTTGTTGAAAGAGATGGTAGGTAGTAGGTGTGGTAGACATGGCTAACTAGTGGATGGGACAGAAAGAAAATGGATAGAAAGAAAAGGAGGGAATGGAAATAAAGATGGTAAAAATGAAAGAAGTGGAAGATGAAAAATAAATAAGAAGGAAGAGAAAGTGGAAAAAAAGAAAAGGAAAAAAAAAAAGGAGGTTGGTCCAGCTATGGTCTGCTGGCCACAGTGACAGCAGGCAACTATCTTGCAATCCATAGAAGTTCATGCTCTTGGAGGGGGCAGCAGCCAGGCATATATGTGCACCTCCTACTACAGAGGCTATGAAACATTCATCTTGCATTCTGTGAGAACCAGATCTGTCAAGCACAAAGGTAATGGTAGGCAGAATGTGCAGACACTTACCTCTGTCTGCTTGGGGTATGGTGTGGCAAGTGGCTGCCAGTGAGAGGACATGGCCTGAGGAAACAGGTGGCTGGGTGAAGCAAAAAGGTGGGTGTTTCTAGCTACTGGGTTGGTGGGGATGAGAAGAGGGTTCACCCCTGGTTGCTGAGAAGGCATGGTGGGAATAGATGCGGGATAGCACCTCTCAGGTCACAGTTCACTGGTGTGGTCACTTCTGGGCATACACAGCCAATTACCCAGTTCCTGGCCAAACTCAATCAAGTGGGGGCCACTTGATTCTGTGTCTCCAGTTATGACCTGACAGGCCTTCCCCTTCATGTGGGCCATTAACCCAAACAATCAGTGTTCACTAATACTGAATTGTTTCATCCCTTTTCACTGGCTCCCTCCTCATTCTGAGGTCACCAGTGCCACCAGAAATCTTGCCTGTTACCTTGCACTTTCCCCTCCCATATCCAGCTGGTATTCTGCTCACCTTGTTTCACTCTGGATTTAAGCACACTGTGTCTCTGTCCCAGTGTGGACTCTGTGAAGTTGTTTTCTTCCTTTTCCATGTATGATGCCTTCTATGTCTCAAATTGGCTACACTTCATCAGGCCCTGGCCTCTTCTCTCTCCCTAGTCATTGTCCTCATTCCATCTGTCTTTCCTGTCAGCACTCAATCTAATTCTTTCTTGTTTCAATTGATGCTTAAAGTTCCAGGATAATCATCTGTGTCTGCTTCACTTGCTGTTTTGGGGAATAAAATCTTTTCATTTTTGTAACTTTCCTCTTCTGATTCTTAGCCAGAATTGGGGGTTGAATTTTTTTTTTTTTTTTTTTTTTTTTGATGGATAGGAAATTCCTAACTTAATCAACTTTGGCATGGTTCATATGGGAAAAGTGAGACTCAGGATCTCCCAAACCCAAGGCCCTATTACTTGTCAAACTCATAACTCATAAAATGTATAATCATGGTTGATATCTCAGTCAAATAAAAATGCTTAAGTTATGTCTCCATACAACATCTTAATTCACAAATGTTTTTCTTTATTTTTCTTGCTTCCACAAAATCCATTGGAGGTCTGGCAGATAATCCAGAACAGTTGCTGTCCATATGATAGTTTGGGGTTGCTCTTCCATGTCAAATTTTTTTTCACACCCTCCTCCCCACCAAGGCAGAGGAAGAGAAACAAAGAGTCAAGCTGGCCATCAAATGCTTTACATGGAAGTGACAATGCCACTCCTGCTACATTTCCTTGGCTTAAGCAAGTAACATGGCCATATCTGGCTTTAGGGGAGTGAGAAATTTCAATTTCCACAGGCCTAGAAGGAGAGAAGAATAGTCATGTCTACCACAATGCCATTTTGTCATTATGAAAATGAAAAGCAAAGAGAAACATTAGCTATCTAATGTTTTCATAATTTAGAGAACATGAGCCATTCTTTGGGGTTGAATCCTACTCTCCTATTGCAATTAACCTTAGAAATAGGAATAAAAATAAATAAATAATGATCTTCTCTTTGGGGAGGGATGGGGATTCAACTCAGGAGGTGGGCAGAGAGGACTTCAGAAGAATTGGTATTATGTTATTTAATTTTAGTGGTGCATAAGTTGGTTTCTATCTTATTATTTTATACCTTTTTACACAGTGCATGCATCATTTTCTTAACATGTGCATAAAATATTCATTATGAAGGTCACCATCAATTTCTAGTGACTGTTTTGTATGAGGATCATAGTATGTTGACTGAGTAGCAATATTTTTTAAATGCATTTTTCTGAAATACAATTTATGTACAATGAAATACACAAAACTAAAGTGACATAGGTCAATGCTTTTTTTTTTTTTTTCAGTGTTCCCTACCCTACCCTCCTACCCCTGGTAACCAACATAGGAACTTTCCTTCCATATATAAACTTTTCCTTGGCTTTTTACAATAATGAACTAATACTATTTTTGTCCTGTGATTGAATTATTTCACTCAGCATGACGTCCTTCAAGTTCATCCATGTTTTGTGGGGTTTTGCAGATTGTACATTATTCTTTAGTGTTACATAGTATTTCACTGTGTGTATGTACCATGGTTTGGTTATCCATTCTTCTGTTGATGTACATGTAGGTTGTTTCCATCTTCTGGCTATTGTAAAGAGTGCTGCAATGAACATGGGCTCCATATATCTGTTCTTGTCCTGACTCTCACTTCTTTAGGATAAACCAAAACTCACTGCCATCAAGTCAGATCTGACTCCTAGTGACCCTTCCTTGGGTTTCCAAGGCAGTATCACTACAGAAGTAGATTGCCCAACCTTCCTTCTGAGGAGTGACTGGTGAGTTTGAACCTCCAGCCTTCTGGTTAGCAGTCAAATGCCTTAGGCACTACGTCACCAGAGCTCCCTAGTAATGGGATTGCTGGGTCCAATGGTATTTCTAATTCCAGCTTTTTAAGGAATTGCCATACTGTTTTCCACAGTGGTTGTTTCATGTTTCAGTCCCACCTGCAGTGTATGAGAGTCCCAATCTCTCCACATCCTTGTCAGCATTTGTTATTTTCTGTCTTGATGAACTTTGCCATTAGTGCTGGGGTGAGATGATATCTCTTTGTTTTGATTGGCACCTTTCTGATGGCTAACGATCATGAGCATTTCTTCATGTACTTGCTGGCCACCTGAATATCCTCCTTGGTGAAGTGTCTATTCATGTCTCTGAATAATAATTTTTAGGCAAGTCAATTAAACAGACAATAAGGCTTGTTGTTACCATCAGGAAACCTCTAAAATATGTGAATTGTTCACATAGAGGACTAGGTTAAGAGCGTAATTTTTTATTTTTATTTGGTCTATCCTGGAGAATGTTCCATGTGCACTGGAAAAGAATGTATATTGTGCTGTTGTTGGGTAAAGTACTCTGTAGATGTCTGTGATAGTTGGAGCTGTGTGTCAGAACCCAATCTAACACAATGTCTATAAGGTCAAGTCGGTGGATTGTATTGTTTAGCTCTTCTGCATCTTTGGTGAGTTCCTTTCCAGTTGTTCTATTTTTCACTGAAAGTGGTGTATTAAAGTCTCCCCCTATGACTGTGGAGTCATCTATTTGCCTTTTCAACTCTTTTAAAGTCTGATTTATGTATTTTAGGGCTTTTTCATTGGGTCCATAGGTATTTATTATAGTTATATCTTCTTGTTCAATTGATCCTTTAATCATTATATAATATCCTTCCTTGCCTCTTATGGTAATCAATTTGATCAGAAATTTAAATTGCCACTCCTGCTCTTTTTTAGTTGCCATTTGCTTGATATATCTTTTTCCAACCTTTGATTTGTAGTCTATTTTTGTCTTTGTCTGTAAGGCGTGTCTCTTGTAGACAGCATATTGATGGGTCATGTTTTGTATCCAGTCTGCAACTCTCTGTCTTTTGAGTGGTGCATTTAATCCATTGACAGTGTAATTATTGACAAATATGAATTGGTTGTTGTCATTTTGATATGTGTTTTTTCATGGTGTTCCTGGTTTCTTTATTCCATAGAATTTTCTGTGCTGAGCTCATTATGTTTATGAATCGTGTTATCATTTCCTTTGTTGCTGTTGTCTTGTTGTTGTTGTTGTTGTTGTTGTTGTGTGCCGTCGAGTCATACCTGACTCATAGCGACCCCTCCTTGGGTTTCCGAGGCAGTATCACTACGGAAGTAGGATTGCCCAACCTTCCTTCCGAGGAGTGGCTGGTGGGTTTG
>NW_006921592.1:23324826-23332168 GCF_000298275.1 Orycteropus afer afer | reverse complement strand
AAAAAAAAAAAAAATCATATAAACACACAGGAACAGTAACCAAAAAAAGAAAGAAAAAAAAAACTGTAATATCTGCTATCTGAGGAGAGGGCGATAAGAGAAAAAAAGGTAGAGTAGAAGAATAATTAAGAAAAAAATGTCAAAAATACAAAAAGAAAAGAAAAACAAGGAATGGGGTTAACCACGAGAAAGAAAAAAATGGGAACCAGGAACAGGGAGGAGAAAAAAAGCTGAAAACTAGAAACTGGAAAGGGAAGAATAAAGAATAATAATAAAAAGGACAATAATGATAATAATTTTAAAAGAAACAAAAAGGGGGAAAAAAATCTGGACAGGGTGGGACAGAGCACCCAGGCTCTATCTGAGCACACAGACTGTGATGGAATTCTTGCTGGCCCGAAAGGTGGGTGAGAGTGAGGGATGGCTGCACTTCTGTTCACCAAGAGGGTATGGGGTATAAGAGAAACAAGGGGAATATCGCACCTTTCCAGTCTTTGGCGTCTGGAATGCCCTTGTGGTTCCTGGCAAGAGGAGCCTATTCTTAAATCCCTGGAATCTGGGACTTTAAGGCAACACTGTTCCTTTAAACAGCCAAAATGGTCAAGCTGCTTGTAAGCATTCAAAATGGCTGCATCCTCCAGACAGGCAAAAGTTCACAGCTCAGCCCACCATCTTCTTCACTGCTTCCACTACTAGTCACCAGGCACCAGAGCAGTCTTCTGTGCAGTCCCTGGCTAGTGGGGATGATTTTTAGGTTAAGTCTTAGGTCCCACCACCACTCAGCAATATCCAAGCTGCCTGTGCCATCAGGATCACTGCCAAATTACAGGGCCATATGTCTCCTTTTTTTTGGTATTTTCATGCAAATTCTTCTGCTAGTTGGAGTTTAGTCCACTTCTATATTCTTCCCTTCAAAGCTCAGGGCTCCAGGATTATCTTCTGCATCTGTGTTAATTGGTTCCCCTTTTCTTTGTTGAACAGGGTCTGTGCAGTCTTTCTGCCTATTCCACCACCTTACTGGAACTCTTTATTGTGATTTTGGTGAAAGTTTACAGAGCAAATTTGGTTTCCATACAACAGCTCACATACAGTTTGTCCCATGACATTGACTGCAATTTCCCACAATGCAACAGCTCTTCTCCCACTTCCTCCCCATAGTTACCTCTTCCCTATGTCCTTTCCTCCCATGCACTCCTGCCCCTCAAGCTGTCTCTGTGTGCAGACACAGTCCTTCTATTCTCCCATGATTGATCTCTCCAAGGAGTGTATCTACCTAATGTAAATGTTTAGCTCATATGCCTGTCTTTTGTTTGGCTGAAAGCCACAGAAGTGGGTTCAATTCCAGACGTGAAGGGCAGCTAGGGGCTGTAGTCTCAGTGGTTCCATCAGGCTCTATCAGATCAGTAAACCTGGTACCTTATTTATGTATTTATTTTTATGGTTTTGAGTTTTGTTCCACATTGTTCTCCCACTCTATCCAGGATCTTCTACATAGATCCCCTTCTGAGTGATTGACAGTGGTAGCCAGGCACTATCTAGCTCTTCTGGTCTCATAGTCATAAAGGCTGAGAATTGCATGGTGTACGAGTTGCTTGACTAATTGTTTCCATGCATCTTTGGTTTTCTTATTCTTCTTTGCTCTGGATGAGGAGAGATCCATCGTTGCATCTAGCTGGGCTCTTGCAAGCTTTTAAGATCTCAGTTGCCACTCACCAAAGTGAAATGTAGAACAATGTTTTTGTGTAGTATGTTATGCCAATTGAGCTTGATGTCCCCTGTGACTGTGGTCCCAAGCCCATAGGCCCAACTACTAGCTCCCTCTGGATAGCTGGCTGTGGCCAAGAAGTGATTATAACCTTGTCCCTTGTCAGCTCTACTATACAGCTGGGAATTCTTACAGGACATACAAATGCACTTGTAGAAACATTGACTGCCAACTCTATACAAGGTCTTGGGCACACTCCCCACTGCATGTTGTTTGTTGTTGTTATGTGCCATCGAGTTGAGCCTGATTCCTAGCGACCCCTCCTTGGGTTTCTGAGGCAGTATTACTATGGAAGTATATTGCCCAGCCTTCCTTCTGAGGAGTGGCTAGACTTACCTAATATTTCAGCCTGTCCACCCATCTATCCATTCATATATCAATGTTTGCCTTTCCTGATAATGCAGTACTATATGTGCAAAAGGGTTTATCTTTGTTGTCTGTACCTCCCATTCACCTCTCTGTCTTTCTCTGCCTCAATGCCACTAGAAAGAACCATTTTTGAGATTACAAATATATTCCTCATCTCTTTAACAAATGTCTATTTAGTCTATTAGTTAAATTAAAAAACTCAAACTTCCTAGCATAGTCTGTAAGGCCACTCAGAAGTCATTCAACAAATATTTGTTGAACAAGTGAGCAAGTGAATGGAAAGAAGCAAATTCTTCTTTTTTTTCAGTTATTTTTGTACATGTTGTCAGTTGCCACCTATCCCAGGCCCACCCATAGGTCAGTCATAAAATCCTGCTCCCTGTGGTTGAATCTTGCCCAGGCCTTGAGTAATGGGAACCTAGACATTTGGGTGGGAGAGTGAGAGACGGAAAAACCCCCTCTCCACTAATGACTCAGGGCCCAGCCGGCGCCTGCTGTCTAGACCTGGTGTCCAACGTTCCCAGGTGAACTTAGCCTTGGACACAGAACCAGACATGCTCATCATTTCCAACCTATTGAACACATTGCCTTTGTGGAGACAGGGAGCTTCACAGAGATGTGGAAGGGGCAGCTTTATGGACCAGAAGATGTCATCACTTTTACAGATCCTAGGATCAGGGTGGTGGGGCCCTAATCTACATGGGTCATGTAGACCTAGTTAGCTGTCTATGGGTTTCCATTGAGGGCATCCCCGATGGGCCATAAGCATAACACATGCATAAAAATGAAAGAGAGAAGAGCAGATGAACAGAAAGAAAAAATTTAAAAAATATGCAAAGAGAAGTTTGTTTATGGGAAAATATATACAGCAGAACATGTGTCAATTTGACAATTTCTATTTAGCAACTCAGTGACATTGATTACATTCTTCTAGCTGTGCAACCATGTTCACTATCCTTTTCCAAATTATTCCTCCACCATTAACATAAAGCCTCTGCTCCCTAAACTTCTTAGCAAAACTTTCCAATTGCTATTAGCCATTTGATTACATGTAGATAATTCATTAAAAGAGCACAATGCTCAAGGCAAACATTCTTTGCTAATTAAGCTAAACTATTGCTTGGTTTAAAAATTTCCTCAGGGCCACAGTTTTGGGTGGGAGGGTGGTCACCTTACCTTAATGTCTCCAGAAGTCTGAGTTCGAGAGACACATTTTTTAATACCCTCCTGATTTTTGAGAGGCTAGGTAATTCAAGAACCCCTGTAATAACAATAATAAACATAAAAACAATAGAAAATTAATGCTAGCAGCAAGATTTATATATATATATAGAGAGAGAGAGAGAGAGAGAGAGAAAGAGCGAGTTTACCCTACGCCAAACACTTTTCTAAACATGTTAAACATAATTTATTTGATTCTTGCCTATGAGTTTGATATTCTCATTTTATAGCTGAGGAAATTGAGGCATTGATGTTTTACCTTACTTGCTCAGGCCAGGTGTGCAACCATAATTTGAATCCAGGTAGTTTGGGCTTAGAGGCACTGTTCTGGATCTAGATATTCTGCTACCTCTCAAAGCATCTTTCAAAGATTTGGTTACTATAGACATTCCCTGACAACTCAATAAGATAAATAATTTTGAGAAATTATCATGTGGGTTGGACAACTTTTTTTTTTTTTTTTTGCAGGGCAGGGGTTGGTGGTTGGGAAGGATACTGCCCTTTCCTTCTGTAAAGTTCTTATTAGGACACACCTCTGAAGCTCCCCTGGAGGAGGGAGTTGTTTACCAGTCTGGAGTCCTTGATCCTACTCCTCAGCTCACAAAAAAGAAAAGCAGATGAGGAAGCTCTTGAGACTTAAAAATAAAACAAAACAAAAAAACCCAACAGTTAATGTTAAGTTGATCTGATTCATGGTGACTCCACATGTGTCAGAGTAGAACTGTGCTCCACAGGGTTGTCAATGTCTTACTTTTCAGAAGTAGATCACCAGACCTTTCTTCTGAGGTTCCTCTGGGTGGGATTGGACGTCTAATCTTTCAGCAAGCAG
Organism: Orycteropus afer afer; assembly: GCF_000298275.1. Lineage (NCBI taxonomy): Eukaryota > Metazoa > Chordata > Mammalia > Tubulidentata > Orycteropodidae > Orycteropus > Orycteropus afer. The sequence goes on along the minus strand of NW_006921592.1, from coordinate 23,327,984 downwards.
CTGAGCATGTTAACCAGATGCACCACCCAGAGACGCCTTGAGATTCAAAGGACTTTTATTGCAGGCCAATTTCGCAGTCACTTTACTGGACTCACAAACCTGTAAGCTCTGACTTTGTGCATGGGTCTGCTAAGATTCTGGAAAGACAGCTCTTGCGCAATGGAATAAACCCTGGACTTTGATCCATGACAGGGGTCAACAAACTTTTACTATAAAGAGCCAGAAAGTAAGTATTCCAGGCCTTGTGGGCCATATGGTCTTTGTTGCAATGATTCAACTTGCCTTTGTAGTACAAAAGTAGTCAATGGTGGGTGTGGCTGACTTCCAAGAAAATTCTATTTATGGACACTGAAATTTTAATTTTATATATTTTTTCCATGTCACAGAACCCTTTTTGTTGTTATTCCAATCACTTGAAAATGTGAAAATCACTGTTATCTCTTGAGCCATACAGAGACAGACAGCAGGCAGGATTTGATCCATGGCTGTGGTTTCCTGACCCCTGATCTAGGATGGTCTAGAACATTCTGGATGAGGAACTTTGGTTGGACAAGCTATTCACCTCTGGTGCATACCAACCAACTATGGGGATGAAAGGCAATGACTGTGCAACTGCTCTGAAAACTGTAAAGTGTATTTTATAAATTAATGTTAATATTATCAAGGTAAGTCTTCAAACAAAAATGTTGATTCCAATTTACAAAGACATGCAAATTGTCCAGGGATCATTTAAAATAGGAAAATTTCAACCTCTGTGGAAGAAAAAATAATTCAAATGATCTTTTCCAAGGGTTTTGTATTTTGCAGGGAACAAAAAAACCACAACCAAAATGTGATTTGTGGTTTTAGCTGTTGGAGGTTTCTTTTGCCACCACTTAAATTATTTTAAAAGGCATAGAAATCAACCACAAAATATCCAGTTTCTCAAATTATTATTTATTGCCATTTAATTAATTACACTGTTGGTTGAAGTTTTTTTTCTGCTGTTTGCGTTTTCTGTTGTTTTTCCCTTCTGCTCTCAGTGCCTCCAACAAGGCAAAGGTCCCTGATGTCAGTGAAAACAGAAGCAAATGCAGCCTTTTCGGGGCATGAATTATATCCTAGCCTCAGTTTGACAGATATTATGGAATCTGTGGGATAGGAAGTTCCCTGGGTGATACAAATGATTTGCACTCAATTACTAACCTAAAGCCTGGTGGATTGAACACACCCAGTGGCACCACAGAAGAAAGGCCTTTCTTTACGCTTCATAAAGATTACAGCCAAGAATGTCCTATGGAAGTTTTATTCTGTTACACATGGGGTCATCATGAGTTGGAATTGACTCAACAGCAACAAATTTGTTTCTGTGTGTGTATGTTGGTGCACAATAGGAGAATACAAACAGAAAGCAGGATCTTAAGCCTGAGACTCTAGATCTTTCATTTCTCTAAGCCTTCTTTCAGAGGGTATAGGAAATAACACTCAACCTCTGCTGCACTACAGGAAAAGTGCAGGGTGAGAATGAGGTGGGAGACGGGAGTCTTCTATAACCTCAGTGAGTCTTGTTCCCTCTGAAAGTGTGGGTGCTTGAGTTTCCCTGTTAACAACACTTTACATTGGTATGCTACAGTTGTTACAATTAATGGAACTCTAAAGAAAAAAACAAATCAAACTCACTGCCATCGAGTTGTTTCTGACTCATAGTGACCCTCATTGGATTTCTGGGGCTCTAAATCTTTATGGAAGTAGGTTGCCCTTTCTTCCTTCTGCAGAGCAACTTGTGGGTTTGAACTGCTGACCTTCTGGTTTGCAGTCAAGTGCCTTATCCACTACGCCACCCGAGCTCTTAATGGAACTATATTGGTGCATTATTATTTATTAAAGTCCATAGTTCATTCAGATTTCCTTAGTTTTTACATCATATCCTTTTCCTGTTCCAGGATCCCATCAGGTACCCTACATTACATTTAAGCATCATGTCTCCTCAGGCTCCTCTTGGGTGTGGCAGTTTCTCAGACTTCCCTTTTTCATGACCTTTACAGTTTTAGGGAACACTGGCCAGGTGTTTTGTAAGATGCCTCACTACTGGAATTTATCTGGTGTTTTCTCATGGTTAGATAAAGGTTGCAGATCATCGAGAGGAAGACCACAGAGGGGTACTATTCCATTACATTCTATCAAGGGTACGTACTATCAGAATGATTTATCACTATTGATGGCTTTGATCACCTGGCTAACGTAGTCTTTGTTAGATTTCCCACTGTAAGTTACTCCCTTCTTCTTCCACATTGTACACTTGGCAAGGAAGTCTGAAAGACTTCATCAAACTTAGTTTCATATAGGTTCCCTTCTGTTTCCCCTACCCCAGTTCTGCCAGGTCTACTTCCCTTCAGTGCATGAGCTAAGTAAACACTGAACCCTTTTTATCAAAATGTCTTTTCTTCTACACAAGTCATTATATATTTTCATATTTTAAAGAAAGCATGACCTTTTCCTCTGACTTTACAAGGTGAGTTATCCCTGAGTGGTACAAATGTTTAATGTGGTTGGCTATTAACTGAAAGATTGATGGTTTGAGTCCACTTATAGGGCCTCCAAAGAAAGGTCTGGCAATCTGTTTCTGAATGTTATGGCCATTAAAAACCCTATGGAGCACAGTTCTATTCTGACACACACGGGGTCACCATGAGTTGGAGTCAATTCAACAGCAACTGCCTTGGTTCACAAGGTGAAGTGTGGGATGATTATACTCCCATAACCACACTCTTGGTGGGACCAAACTTTCTAGCTGCTATAATTCCTCAATCCTAAACCAATTTACAAGGATCAGCAAGAGAATGAACTTCAATTTCCCAGACCAAAGTTCCTTTCAAGCAGGAATGCTGCAAGATACAATAAATAAGACAATGTGGGCATACAAACTACAGTAGATGACTGTATTATTCAGATTGTTCTTGTTGTTGTTAAGTGCCGTCGAGTCGTTTCCGATTAATAGCGACCCTATGCACAGCAGAACGAAACACTGCCCGATCCAGCACCAGCCCCACAATCCCTGCTATACTTGATCCCATCGTCGCAGGCACCATATCAATCCATCTCTTTGAAGGCCTAACCCTCTCTCGTCGACCCTCCACCCTACCAAGCATGACATCCTTCTCCAGGGAATGGTCCCTTCT
>NW_006921592.1:23317024-23321557 GCF_000298275.1 Orycteropus afer afer | reverse complement strand
CTTGCTCCTGGAGACCCAGTCCCTCTCGGGAGGGTAACAAGGGAGCAGTCTGAGCTCTAGTGACTGGGTTTTACCCCTTTCTCCTGCTCTTCTGGCCTGCTACTCTGTGCTACCATTATTCAGGTTACACTAGGCAAATGTTGTCCTAACAAACAATCCCCAATCTCAATTACTCAATATACAGTCAATTCTCATTAGTTACAACAGTTGTGTTCTATAAAGTACCTACAAACACTGAAATAGCAAATAACTCACCAGTCTTGTTCAACCTAAGCTGGGATTTTTTGCTGTTCTGTGCATATGCATGTCTGTGAATGACCACAAAAATGCAACAAGTATTCTCAGTGAATAGGCTAGTTTGCAAATACGCAATTTTCCTATAATGAGGTTTGACTGTGTAGTGTTTATTTACCACTCATGTAAAGGCTAGTGTAGTTCTGATGACTCTGGAGGACAACTCACCTTGACTTGGAGATAGAATGATCCATTGTTGTTAGGTGCCATTGAATCATCTCTGACTCATAGCGACCCTATGTACAACAGAACAAAACACTGCCCAGTCCTGTGCCAACCTCACAATCCTTGCTATACCTGAGCCCATTGTTGCAGCCACTGTGTCAATACATCTCCTTTTTTTGCTCATCTTCCACTTTACAAAACATGATATCCTTCTCCAGGGAATGGTCCTTTCTGACAATATGACCAAAGTAGGTAAGATGAAGTCTGGCCATTCTTGCTTCCAAGGAGCATTCTGGCTGCACTTCTTCCAGGACAGATTTGTTACTCCTTTTAGCAGACCATGGTGCTCTTAGCATTCTTCCCCAACACCACAACTCAAAAGCATCAACTCTTCTTTGGTCTTCCTTATTCATTGTCCAGGTCTCACGTGTGTATGAGGTTATTGAAAATACCATGGCTTGGGTTAGGTGCCCTTAGTCTTCAAGGAGACATCTTTACTCTTCAGCATTTTAAAGAGGTCTTATGCAGCATATTTGCCCAATGCAATAAGTCATCTGATGTCTTGACTATTGTTTTCATTGGTGTTCATTGTGGAACCAACTAGTATGAAATCTTTGACAACTTCAACCTTTTCTCCATTTATCATGATGCTGCTTATTGGTCTAGTTGTGAGGATTTTTGTTTTCTTTATGTTGAGGTGTAATCCATACTGCAGACTCTAGTCTTTAATCATCAGTAACTGCTTCAAGTCATCCTCACTTTCAGCAAAGTTGTTTCATCTGTATCACAGGTTGTTAATGAGTCTTCCTCGAATCCTGAGGCCATGTTCTTTACATAGTTCAGCTTCTTGGATTATTTGCCCAGCACACAGATTGAATAAATATGGTGAAAGGATATAACCTTGATGCACTCCCTTCCTGATTTTAAACCATGCCGTATCCCTTTGTTCTGTTTGAATCACAGCCTCCTGGCCTATATACAGGTTCCTTGTGAACACAATTAAGTGTTCTGGAATTCCCATTCTTCTCAAAGTTATCAATACTTTGTTACAATCCACACAATCAAATGCTTTTGCACAGTCAGTAAAACACAAGTAAACATACTTCTGGTGTTATTTGCTTTCAGCCAAGATCCATCTGACATCATCAATGATATCCTTCATTCCACATCCTCTTCTGAATCCAGCTTGCATTTCTGGAAGTTCTCTGTCAATATATTGCTGCAACTGTTTTTGAATTATCTCCAGTATGATTTTACTTGCATGTGATATTAATTATATTGTTCTATAATTTCCACATTCTGTGGGATCACTTTCCTTTGGAATGGGTACTAATATAGATCTCTTTCAGTCAGTTGGCCAGGTAGCTGTCTTCCAAATTTCTTGGCATAAATGAGTGAGTGTCTCCAGCGTGGAATCCGTCTGTTGAAATGTCTCAATGAGTATTCATTCCATCAATTCCTGGAGTCTTGTTTTCCACCAATTCCTTCAGTGCAGCCTCAAATTCTTCTTTCAGGTTCTTGATTGGTTCTTGATCATATGCCACCTCCTGAAATTGGTGAACATCCACCAATTCAATAGAATGATCCAGACTTCTTTAATTCTGTGTCTCCTCTGATACCTCTCATGACTCCACTTGAAGAGGAAGGTATGGCTGGAAAGACACAAAGAAGATCTTCATGACCTCATATGACTCTGCCACTAAATCCATTGAAAGAACAAGTCCCATAACCTTTCTGCAGTAGGCTGTGTTCATGAGTGCTGAGGAAAGAGTGGAGAAGTGCATGTTGTTGAGCACTACACAATGACCCAAGTCAATAGGAAAAGGTACCTGTGCACAATACCCAGAGCATTCTTAGATCATAGGCTCAAATCCATCCCTTTATATATCAATCAAATGGTTTTGTTTGTAGCTTTTGAGGCTGGATGCCTCTCCCAAACTGTTGCCCTGTTGTGACATGCTGTTGAGTTGGCTTCAACTCATAGTGACCCTATGTACAACAAAACACTGCCTAGTCTTGCAACATCTTCACACTCCTTTGTAAGCTTGAGCCCATCATTACAGCCACTGGGTCAGTCCATAACTTTGAGGATCTTCCCTTTCTATGCTGATCTTCTACTTTACCAAGTATAATATCCTTCTCCAAGGAATGGTCCCTTCAGACAACATGACCAAAGTAAGTGAGACTAAGTCTGGCCATTCTTGGTTCCAAGGAGCATTCTGACTGCACTTCTTCCAGGATAGATTTGTTCATTCTTCTGGCAGTTTGTGGTCTTTCCAGTATTCCTCACTAACACCGCAATTCAAAGGCAGCAACTCTTCTTTAGTCTTCCCTATTCATTGTCCAGCTTTCACATGCATATGAGATGATTGAAAATACCATGGCTTCTACAACCATTGTGGCAAATGGTGTGGTGTTTCCTTAAAAAACTAAAAATAGAAATACCATTTGAACCAGCAATTCCATGACTAGAAATATATCTAAAGAAGTGAGAGACAGGACATGAACAGACATATGCACATCCATATTCATCATAGCACAATTCACTATAGCAAAGAGATGGAAACAACCTAGATGTCCATTAACAGATGAATGGATAATCAAACTGTGATACATTCACACGATGGAATACTATGCCACATTACAGAGCAATGAATATACACGAATCATATCACAACGTGAATGAACCTGGAGGACATTAAGCTGAGTGAAATAAATCAATCACAGAAGGACAAATATTTATAAGCCCATTACTGTAAAAAGACAAGGAAGGGTTTGCTTAAGGAAGAGAACTCATTTTGTAGGTTACTGGGGAGGAAAAGGGAGGGGATAATTTCAGGCTAGTTGAGGCCACACGCTTGGTGGGTAAGAAGAGGGATGATATAGAAAGAGTCTATGACCAGCATGATAACATTGGGGAAAAGGAGGACACTGAATTGTGCACATAAGATGTAAACAACAGAGTCTAATACCAGTATATCCACAATACTGCATTACCATTAACATGAAACACCAGGCTATAGACAACTGAGAAGATCAGATGCGGGTCAGTGAACAGGATTATATACTCTAGACCAAAGATAAATTCAGCTGAGGCTAATCTTGCATAGATACCAGTGATACAAAATACCCACAATCATTACAGAAACAACAGAAGACAGACATAGAACAATCCCCCAGAGATAGCCAAATACTGTGGGAGAGAGATTCAACAGATCTGCCTACCCAGGACCATAGTATTGGGAAACACCAGACTCAATTGGCAAACCAAAATACATAAAAATCTTGTTCCACAACCTACTTTGGTGAGTAGCAATTGGGGTCTTAAAAGCTTTCGAGGGAGTTCCCGCAAGATAGTGGACTAGGCAGAAGGACTGCACAGACCCTCTTCAACAAAGAAAAGGGAAACCAATTAACACAGACACAGAAGATAATCTTGGACCGCTGAGCCTTGAAGGGAAGGATACAGAAGTAGACTAAACCCCAACTAGCAGAAGAATTTGCGTGAAAATACCAAAAAAGGAGACATACGGAGCTGCAGTCTGGCAGGGACCTGAGCGCCTCTGATGGCACAAACTACTTGGACATTCCCGAGTGATGGTAGGACCTAAAAATTAACCTAAAAATCACCCTGCTAGCCAGGGACTGCACGGAGTGTGCACGGTGGCTGGGGAGCAAACAGAGAAGGTGAAGAGAAAGGTGGGCTGAGCTGCAGACTTTTGCCAGTCCGGAGGGCACCGCAATTTTGTAGGTTTAAAAAGCAGCTTGACTATTTTGGATATTTAAAGAGACAGCGCTCTCGCAGAATCCTGTGGTTGTAGGACTTAAGAAATAACCTAAAAATCACCCTGCTAGCCAGGGAATGCATGGAGTGTACACGGTGGCTGGGGAACAAATGGAGAAGGTGAAGAGAAAAGTGAGCTAAGCTGTGGACTTTTGCCGGTCTGGAGAGTGCCGCCATTTTGAAGGTTTAAAAAGCGGCTTGACTTTTTTGGATATTTAAAGAGACAGTGCTCTCGCAGATTTCTGGGGCTTTAGATCACGTTCTGCTTTCCAGCAACCCCAAGGACACTC
>NW_006921592.1:23283753-23291715 GCF_000298275.1 Orycteropus afer afer | reverse complement strand
ATGTGAACTGCTGTATGAAAAGTGAATTTACTCTGTAAATCTTCACCCAAATCAAAATAAAATTTAAAAAAAAAGAAAAGAAAATACCGTGGCTTGGGTTAGGTGCACCTAGTCTTCAGGGAGATATCTTTGTTCTTCAGCACTTTAAAGAAGTCTTTTGCAGCAGATTTTCCCAATGCAATATGTTGTGTCATGTCTTGACTGCTGCTTCCATTGGTGTTGATTGTAGAACCAAGTCATATGAAATCCTTGGCAACTTCAATCTTTTCTCCATCCACCATGAAGCTGTTTATTGGACCAGTTGTGAGAATTTTTGTTTCCTTTATGTTGAAGTGTAATCCATACTGCAGAGTGTAATCTTTAGTATTCATCAGTAAGTGCTTCACATCATCCTCACTTTCAGCAAGAAAAGTGTGTCATCTGTGTATCGCAGTTGTTAATGAGTCTTCCTCCAATCCTGAAGCCATGTTCTTTTTCATATTGTCCAGTTTCATGGATTATTTGCTCAGCATACAAGTTGAATAAGTATGATAAAAGGATACAACCTTGACTCACTTCCTTCTTGATTTTGAACCATGCAGTATCCCCTTGCTCTGTTTGAATGACAGCCTCCTGATCTACGTACAGGTTCCTCATGAGTACAATCAAGTATTCTGGAATTCCCATTCTTCTCAAAGTTATCCACAATTTGTTATGATGTACTCAATTGAATGCTTTTGCATAATCCATTAAACATAAGTAAACATCTTTCTGGAATTCTTTACTTTCAGCCAAGATCCATCTGACATCAGCAATGATATCCCTCATTCCACATCCTCTTCTGAATCCAGCTTGCATTTCTGGAAGTTCTCTGTCAATATATTGCTGCAACTGTTTTTGAATTATCTTCAGTAAGACTTTACTTGCATGTGATATTAATGATATTGTTCTATAATTTCCACATTCTGTGGGATCACCTTTCTTTGGAATGGGTACAAATATGGATCTCTTCAGTCAGTTGGCCAGGTAGCTAACTTCCAAATCTCTTGGCATAACCAAGTGAATGCTTCCAGAGGGGCATCCATTTATTGAAACATCTCAATGGGTATTTAGTCAATTCCTGTAGCCTTGTTCTTCACCGATTCCTTCAGTGTTACTTTGACTTCTTCCTTCAGTACTATTGGTTCTTGATCATATGCCAGGTCCTGAAATGGATTATTATTGACCAATTCTTTTTGGTACAGTGACTGTGTATTCCTTCCATCTTCTTTTGATGCTTCCTGCATTGTTCAATATTTTGCCCATAGAGTCTTTCAATATTGCAATTTGAGGCTTAACTTTTTTCCTCAGTTCTTTCAGCTTGAGAAATGTTGAGCATCTTTTTCCTTTTAGATTTCTAACTCCAGGTCTTTGCACATTTCATTATAGCAATTATCTTTGGCTGATTGAGCTGCTCTTTGAAATCTTCTGCTTAGTTCTTTTATTTTGTCATTTCTTCCATTTGCCTTGCTACTCTCCACTAAAGGGCATGATTCAGAGTCTCTTTGACATCCATTTTGGTCTTTTCTTCCTTTCTTGTCTTTTTAATGCCTCTTGTTTTCTTCATAGATGATGTTCTTGATGTCATTCCACAGTTCTTCTGGTTTTTGGTCATTGATGTTCAATGCATCAATCTATTCTTTAAATGGTCTCTAAATTCAGGAGGGATATAATCAAGGTCATATTTTGGCTCTCATGGACTTGTTTTAATTATCTTCAACTTCAACTTGAACATAAGTATAAGCAGTTGATAGTCTGTTCCACAATCAGCTCCTGGCCTTATTTTGGCTGAAGGCAATTAACTTCTCTATTGCCTCTTCTCTGAGGCACTTCTGGGTAAGTTCGAATCACCACCTTTTTGGTTAGTTGTCAAGCCCTTAACATTTTTGCACCACCCAGGGACTCCTAACTTCACTTTACACGTGCTTTTTCTCCTTCATTTTATTATAAACCGTTGCTGTAACTATCAAGAGTGGGATATACCCAGAATGACTATTACTAGAAACTTAACCCTACTTGGATAAATTCCTACTGTGTTCTTGAATCATCACAGTTTTTACTTGTGAAAATACAAAACAGTCTACAGTCTCTTCTTGTTTTATTTCTCTTCACAAGGCACACTGAAGCACCCTTTTCCCTGAATCTTCAAACTTAACTCCTCTTATTTCTATTTAATAAATGTACAGGCTTTCCCACTTTCTGTTCACAATATTTCCCCTTCAATTTCTCCTCTGTCCACTCAACATGGAACCACCTAGACTGTCCTCATTTCACCAGTCCAGATCTTATCTTTGTCATCTGTAAAATGAGAGGTTAGGATAAGTTGCATCCTTCCAAATCTGATGGTATCACAGAGTTTGCTCAGAACCTTCTCTGCTGATTTCTCTTGTGGCATCTTTCTCACCAAGATTTTACCTCTAAATTCATGGATGTAATAACAAAGCTGTTAAAACATGTTTAAAATAAATAAATAAATCTCTGAATCATATTTTGATTTTGAAATTTCTCCTGTTTCAATGTTCTTCAGTGTTCTCAAAAACAATTTTCTCAAAATTGTCTTCATCAATTCTCAGATTGAATCATTTGGAATCATTCTTTAATTTAGATAATTCGTTATATTATTTACTCTTGAATTTTAGCAGCACTGTGATTCATAAATAGTCAAAATACCAAATTGTCTTAAAAAATGGAATTGTTTCTTATATATTTTCCTCATAAGGTGTTACAAAGGACTTAGTTACTTGAACTAAATTAAATTGTTGAAATTGGGTTACTTTTGAAGTTAATGGTTGCCTACGTTGATGAGTTGTTTATATAGAAATCATCATTGACAGGTAAATAGGTGAGCTTTTTGTTTGTTTGAGTGTATAAAAAATATAACAATGATATAAAGAAATATTTTTCAGGCCATGGAATCAATCCCAACTCTACCATGTTAACAAAACATTAGTTATGTTTTAGTCATTCCATTTCAAATGAAATATTGAAGAAAACAATATGTTCTGCCTCATTTGAAACCATTTAATCAAATGTAACTTTGGATCAAGTGCAATGAATGTTATGGTTTTCTTCCCAAAACTAGGACACATCCATGGACACTTGTAACAATTGTTACTGACATCCAACTATATGTCTCCTTTAACCAAGAGCACAGTAACAATTTTTGTGATGAAGAACATTAACAATGAATTCTGCAGTGGTCTGGGCTTTCAAAAAAGGACTTAAAGAAAGGATTGCAAGTAGACAAGAAATATCCAGATAAATACTATGCCATTTCCCCAATAGTTCCCCACTCTTTAAATTTTTGTTCCAAGAAACAGAATTGCTGGTGCTGAAAAGTGGAGAAAATGGCTCAGTGACTGTTGGGGAGCTATCTGTCAGCCACTGTGCTCCATTCCATATTATCTGCACCATTGAACTCAAATTAGTGCACAGTTCCCATGTAGGTGCTGACTGAAGTTTTTTGGATATTATTAATGAGAATCCCAGGCTTTCAGCTGTAGAAGTTTTACTCTAGTCCTGTGATTCCAGCAGAATTTCCCTCTGGCTCTTTGAGATGGATCGGCTGAGGGAAAGGGTCCTGAACTCAGAGTTCAAGAGTGGGAATGGGTTCTGACTCTGCCATTTCCCAGTTGTGTGACCTGGGGCAAGTCATTTGTCATCATTATTTTACAACAAAATTGAAAGACTGGAACACAACTGTTACCTGCAAAAGGTACAAATGAACAGTTTGTATAAATAGTACAAATGAACAGTTTCTGATAACACTGTAGTAATCCAGGTAGCATGGGTTTGACATAAAGGCAGACAAATAGATTAGTGGGACAGAGAGTCCAGACATAGGCCCACATATGCATTGGCAACTGGCTTTTTTTTTTTTTTTTTTTTTCACGTGTGGATTGCATCCAGTAGGAAAGAAGGAAGGGGATATGGGAAATGGCACTGTTTATTTTTTTATTTTTTTAATTTTATTGTGATTTGGGTGAAGATTTACAGAGCAAATTCACTTTCCTGGCAACTGGCTTTTGACAAAGATGCAATGTAATTCAATGTTGACAAGATTGTGCTTTTCCTTGAAAATATTGTGCTGAGCGAAATAAATCTCACAAAAGGACAAATATTATATTCCACTTGCATAAAGTATCTAAAATAGGCAGATGCAAAGAAACCAAATTATATTAGTGGTTCCCACGGGCAGGTGGGAGGAAGTGGAAAAGAAGTGCTCAATGCTTGGGGGACATTGAGCTCATCATGTTCAGGAGGAATGAGAAATTTGAAAACAGAGAGTAGTGACAGTGGAACAACATAATAAATACAATTAATTTCTCTGAATTGTACATGTGAAAGATGCTGAAATAGCAAATGTTTTGTTACATACATATTTACCATAATTATAATTTTAAAAGATTGTGATTTTAACAAATAGTACTAGAACAATTATCTGTGTGCAAAAAAGTAAGCCTAGATCCTTTCATTGTATTGTCTACAAAAAATAACTCAAAATGGGTCATAACTCTAGATGTAAAACCACAAGTTACACAATTTCTAGAAGTAAACATAAGAAAAAATGTTTGCCACCTTGGAGTAGGAAAAAAAAAACTCATAAATGAAAAAAATGGATAAATTGGACTTCATAAAAATTTAAAATCTTTGCTTCTTAAAAGTCACCATTAAGAAAAGTAAAAGACAAGCCACAAAGTAAAAATATTCACAATGTGTATGTCTGACGAAAAATTTGAATCCGGAACACGTAAGGAACTCTTAAACCACTTGCTGTCAAGTCAATTCCGTTTCATGGCGACCCCATTTGTATCAGCGTAGAACTGCTCCATGGGGTTTTCAAGGCTTTCAGAAGCAGATCACCCAAGCTTCCTTCTGAAGTGCCTCCGGATAAATGTGCCAATACTTAAACTGTTGTCAACACCCGGGGATGATGCCTGATTCAAATATGAAAAGACAAACAACTTTCTTGTTTATTTTTTTAAGTGGAAGAGGCAAATGATCGGAATAGACACTTCACAAAAGAAGATAAACAAATGGCCAACAAGCACTTGAATATGTGCTCAACATCATTAGTTATTAGGAAAATGCAGATGCGAAATGGCAGATTTTTTTGGAAGTAGACCTTTTTTCCAAGGTGGCTTTGGGCAAACTCAAACTTCAACCTTTCTGTTACCAGCTGAGAGCCCTAAACCGAAAAACTAAAAACCAAACTCACTGCCCTCGACTTGATTTGACTCATAGCGACCCCTCCTTCGATTTCTGAGGCAGTGTCTCTACGGAAGTAGATTACCAAGTATTCCTTCCGAGGAGTGGGTTTGAACCACCAGCCTTCTGGTTATCAGTCAAATTCCTTAGGCACTATGCCACCAGAGCTCCCATATCTAGTATCCAGTGAGTAGAAACAGTAAAGAAGAAGCTCATAAACTGTGCTCCTCTTTTCCATCATCCTCAATCTAAGAAGTCCCCTCCTTCCCATAGAGCCGTAAAGACAAAGAATATAATTGAGGCAGGTCCTCTTCCATCCCAACATCCAAACTAAATCCTCCAAAGAGGTTTCAAGTTCAGATGAGGGACCTTCTTATTCTCTGTGAGAATCTGCACATTCGTAATGTTTGTGATATGAAATTTTCAATTTCCTCAATCTCCTGAGTAAAAGCTTGACAGTTCCTCCTCACATTGGCAGTCTGTCTTCTCACACCTCTGGTGGCACTTTGTCACTGGCAAGGCGATCTGGAGTAAAGGACAAGCCTGTAAGTATTTTTGCTCCTTCAAAGTAATTTCCAGACCACATAAAATGGAATTATATCACCCTATGCCAAACAAAGAACCAACAAAATAAGTAAATGCCACTACCAGTAGCCCTTGTCTTCCCTGTCCTCTGAGCTCACTTTTAATTCCTACAAATACCCTTCCACCAGGCCCAGACACTGAATTCCTGGTCAGGCTTATGTGGGTCATTGTGTTAAGCCTGGGGTCAGTGCTATGAGCCTGGACTGAAATCTTTCTCTCAGCATCTACTTATTTCTGGTACATTCACCTAGACCTCCAGTTCCCTGCTTAAACTAGAATCATGTTCTGAATACCCCTAGCATGGGCATTTTGCCAGTATCCTCATTCTGAAGATTGGATTTTCTTTCCCATATATCTCTCCATTGCCTGGTGGAATGACTCAAGCTTTAGAGTTGTGCAGCCCTTAGTGTGAATTCTAATCATGCTTTTTTTTTTTTTTTTAAGCAGTGTGGTTTTGAATAAGTTACTTAACCTCTCTGAGCTTCAGTTTATCCTTATATAATATGTTATAAAAACGTACAACTTCGAGGTTCTTTGCAGTAAATTATATCATATCTATAATTTTAACATCCCATCAAGGAGCTCTGGATAATTTTAGATAATTTTAACTCAGAATAGGTATTTAAGTCATGGTAGTTATTAATATCATATTTTGTCAAAATGCATAATATTTTGTCAGGCTCTAGGGGCTGGTAGCTCTGGTAGCTTAGTGCCTAAGGCACTTGACTTGCTAACCAGAAGGCTGGTGGTTCAAACCCACTAGCCACTCCTGGGAAGGAAGATGGGGCAATCTACTTCCATAGTGATACTGCCTCGGAAACCCAAGGAGGGGTCGCTATGAGTCGGGGCCAACTCAACGGCACATAACAACAACAACAAAGGGGCTGGGTAAAAGCCCCTTGACCTTGGGCCTCAGCTCTACCTCTTGCTCCTGGCCCACTGAAGCTGGAGACTTCTTGTAAAATCAGACAGCTGCTCGCTGCCAAGGCTGACAAACCCAAGGTTGATAAGTAAAATGGCAGAGTTCCAAAATTATCAAGCAACACGGCAGGCCACTATTCAACTCCAGAAACAGTCTCAAGATTGGCAGACAACATGGCAGGCCACTACGATGAAGACTTGGCCAAAGGCAGGATCCAGATGTGCCAAAAAGCTCGAGACCTTCCTCAAATTTTCTTCTTGTATACTGGAAGCAGACCACGTCCCTAAGGCAGCTACTCAGCTGCTCACAGTAGATTCCATCATGGAGTTGATTACCAGTCTCATCATGGGGAATAACTACCTCCTGCTGCCCAGCCACTGAAAACCAGGCCCAGTCAAGCTGATGCATAACCTTAACTACCACATACATGAAATATGATGTCTCTTAACCATCATTGAAATAAAATAAAAAACACAAGCAGTGTGACCTAGAACATGATGACTGCCTCCCTCCTGACTTGAGAACTTCCCTTTGTCTGGGAATCCTTTTGTGATTGAGTCCCCTGGGATGGCAACATTACACCCAGCAAGGCTGAGGTTGCTTTTTGTTGATGAGATGTGCTGGCCACCCTCTCGGGACTTGTAGCAGTGCACATCCCCATCCCCTGACTATGCTCATTCTTAGCTTCTTCCCCTTTCCTCCAGGCATCTCTCTCATTCAGCATGGACAAATTGTGTTGTATTTCTTCCATGTCTAAATCCAAGCCTGTCCCATTTAAGATATCTACGAGTTACCATGGATTTGACTCAGACTCATGATGACCCCATGCATGTCAGAGTAGACCTGTGCTCCCTAGGCTTTTCAAAGGCTATTTTTTCAGAAGTAGATCTCCAGGCCTTTCTTCCTAGCACAACTGAGTGGACTTGAACCTCCAGCCTTTCAGTTAGCAGCACATGAACTGTGACATCTACAGTATAAAGACTTACACTAGTTATTTCCCTTTACCTGATAAAGAAGAGAGAACATATCATTTTCTTAAAATCCAAAAGAAAGGCTAATCAAAGATGCTGTTGTTGTTAAGTGCCATTGAGTCGTTTCCGACTCATAGCGACCCCATGCACAGCAGAACGAAACACTGCCCGATCCTGCGCCAGCCCCACAATCCATGCTATACTTGAGCTCATCATTGCAGTCACCGTATCAATCCATCTCGTTGAAGGCCTCCCCCT
>NW_006921592.1:23243334-23280693 GCF_000298275.1 Orycteropus afer afer | reverse complement strand
GGCTGACTCTTCCTCTGTCTGGCTTCCTGGCTTTTAATCCCCTTTCTCCTGCTCTTCTGGCCTGCTTCTTCGGGCATCCCTGAGTTGTCTCTCCTCACCTGTAACCCTGGGGCTGACTGCTCTTCTGTCCGGGTTCAAGGCTTTTATCCCCTTCCCTGCTCTTCCGGCCCACTACTCTGGCATCCCTGCGTTGTCTCTCCTCACCTGGAAGCCTGGGGCTCAAGACTTTTATCCCCTTCCCTGCTCTTCCGGACTACTACTCTGGCCATCAAAGATGTTAGACTTTAGTATATGTTCTCTCTAAACCAGAGATTGTCAACCTTGAAAAATAATAGAATCACTGAGGGAGTTTTAAAAATACTAATATCTGGATTCACTTTCAGAAAAATTAGGTAAGATTCTTTAGGGATGGGGTTCTCAGGCACTTGTGGGTTCTTTAAGATCCCTAGTTGATTCTGATATGTAGTTAGGGCTGAGAACCACTTTGACAATCTGGGCAATGCTGAGTTAAGATGAAATAAAGCCATGCTCTTCACCTGTCTTCCACACTATGGCCCAATTTCTGAGTACTAGGCAAGGAGCTCTGGTGGCAGAGTACCTAAGGCATTTGACTGCTAACCAGAAGGCTGGCGGCTCAGCCACTCCTTGGAAGGAAGATTGGGCAATCTACTTCCGTAGAGATACCACCTCAGAAACCCAAGGAGGGGTCATTATGAGGTGGATCAACTGGATGGCAGTGAGTTTGGTTTTGGTTTTGGTAAGAACTAGACATGTTCTGAAAAAAAAGAAGTAGACATGAGAATATAGGCCTGTTCTATAATAAAATGCATAGCATTTTACTTATTTTAATTCTTCTTAAATTGTTTAATGGAAGTACTAGAAAAGTAAAGGGATAGCTACCATCTACCAGCTAATGCTACAGAATTTGAACAGTTACCACTAAATTTAAATCCCATAGTTAAGCTCTGGTACTTCCTTTTATATTGGCCCTAAAGTGAGTTTTCTGTTTTTAATTGACAGCCTCGTCTCTGGTAGCATAGTGCCTAAAGCACTTGACTGCTAACCAGGAGGCTGGTGGTTCAAATCCACCAGCCACTCCTTGGAAGGAAGATGGGGCAATCTACTTCCATAGTGATACTGCCTCGGAAACCCAAGGAGGGATCGCTATGAGTCGGGTCCGATGCGACGGCACATAACAACAACAAGCCTCGTCATTGTAATATATCACTATTTTTATTTGAAAATTTAATTGTGATAACAAATGCATTTTCTTTGACTTAATAGAGGTTGAGGAGCAGATAAGGTGGTAATTTTTTGCTTGCTGGGTGAAGAAAAGTTTTGGAATTAGATAGTGGTGATGGTTGCATAACACTGTGAATGTAATAAATGTCCCTAATTGTTCACTTAAAAATAATTAAAATGAGGAATTGTATAGAAATTATTTTGCCACACAAAATTAAAAATAAAAAATAAAAACTTAGAGAGCTCACTAACATTTGTAAGATGTAAATTTAAGGACCATTAAGAGAAAAAACATGTGACCAAAAAGAAACAAACTCCTAGATTCCTTTTGCTGATAACACTTGTTTGGCTCCTTTTAAAACAGGATTAAATTTCTTTAAGATATTCCAAAGTGTCCCTGCTATTTTGAATTTGGGAACAGTGTCCAATTTCAGTATAGAATGAGCTATGTGAGTTTTGACTTTTGCACTCAAAGCGGTTATGCTCATCATCAAGACAAGGTGATTTGAGTGAGAGAAAGATGACTCTACAGAAATGGCTTGGGCAAGACTTCAGAAAAGGTGAACAACAAAAAGTAAAAAACAATAACAATACCAGTAATACTAGCTAGGGTTCATTCGATATTTATCATGTTCTAACTGGTAAAGGAAAGGTTGGAGCTTCAAGTCCACCCAAGGATGCCTCAAAAGAAAGGCATAGTGATCAATGTTCAAAAAATGAGTTACTGAAAACCCTATGGAGCACAGATCTACTCTGACACATATGGAATCTCCATGAGTTGAAATCACTGATACAACACCACTGTTCTAAGCATGCCATACTATGTATTTACTTCTGTCAAAACAATACTATGATTTGTTGTTGTTGTTAGGTGCTATTCAGCCAATTCTGACTCACAGTGACCCTGTGTACAACAGAGTGAACTCTGCCTAGTCCTGCACCTTCCTCAAAATTGTAGTTATGTTTCAGCCCATTGTGGTAGCCACTGTGTCGATCCATCTTGTTGAGGGTCTTCCTCTTTTTACTGACCCTCTACTTTACCAATCATGATGTCCTTTTCCAGCAAGTGGCCTCTTCTAGTAACATGTCCTAATTACATATACCAAGTTTTGCCTTCCTTACCTCTAAGGAGCGTTTGTGCTGTACTTCTTTGAAAACAGATCTGTTCATTAATCAGGCATATTCAATATTCCTCACCAACACCAAAGGCATCAATTCTTCATTCTTCCTTATTCATTGTCCAGCTTTTGAATGCATGCGAAGCAACTGAATACACCATGGCTTAGGTCAGGTCCACCTTAGTCCTCAAAGTGAAATCTTTGCTCTTTACCACTTTAAAGAGGTCTTTTGCAACTGATTTGCCCAATACAACATGTTACTTAATTTCTTGATTGCTGCTTCCATTGGTATTGATTGTGGATACAAGTAAAATGATATCCTTGACAATTTCAATCTTTTCACCATTTATCATGATATTACTTATAGGTCCAGTTGTGAGGATTTTTTGTTTTCTTTATGTTGGGGTGTACTCCACACTGAAGGCTGTAGTCTTTACTATGAGCTAGATACTACTTATTATGATCTCATTTTTCAGATGAGAAAACTGAGACACAAGGAGGTTAAGTCATGTGCCCAAGAACACAAAGCTACTAAGAGACAGCTCTAGCATTCACTGGACCCTCTATGCATTTAACTGCTGGGATATTCTGAAATTGTTATAGCTGGGAACAACAATGATCTAATTTAAGGAGATAGTAATAACTATTACTGGGAGGACTGTTGTTGTTGTTGTTGTTATGTGCCGTCAAGTCGGCCCGGACTCATAGCGACCCCTCCTTGGGTTTCCGAGGCAGTATCACTACGGAAGTAGGATTGCCCAACCTTCCCTCCAAGGAGTGGCTATGGAAACCTAATAAATATACTGGCTATTCAAATGATATTACCTAGCTAGGGAAGGAAGAGTAATTCCTTGTGATAGATCAGAAATGTAGAGAGAATAGCATCTGTGTATCCTAGCTGACCTGCATCAGGAGAAAGATAGCTAATCTCAGACTCTTCCCATGACCAGAGTTTGATGAGTCTTTGGACAGGGATTCAGGACCCTTCTCGTGTGAGCAGCAGGTGCTCTCAACCCAGACTGAAACCCCTACAGGACACGTGCAGGAAGTCGTGTCTGGTTCCCCTCTGTGCCAGCCCAGAATGCAGAACAGAAATTTAGGGAAAGACCAATAACAACAGCCTTTTTGAGAGGGGGAAAAAAAAAAAAAATCAAATTAGTCATTCCAGCCGGCAAAAAGGACTGGCAGGTCAATTTGCAAAATCATTCAGGGGCAATAATTTTTCCCCTCAGAATTTGTAGTTCAGAATTTCACAAGTATTCCTTTAATGCATGTAAACCCTTACATCTTTTGAATGTGAAGTTTAAAATGTGATGTCCAAGAATCTGGGTCCCGTGTCTCTGTGGCCCTGAATGCTCCAGCAGAGATAATGCACTCGACTCCAGCCCACCGCTCAGGAGGGTGAACTGTGGATTCATAAACTTGCCATGTGAATCCATGATGTCATCTGTTCCTTCACAGTTTCAGCTCCCAAGCCCCAGACCACCCAAGCAGGCAGCCTATTCTCTGCCGGAGGCATAGTCAGGAGAGACCTGCCTTTATAAATGATTTGAGGTTGAAACGGAGGCCTTAGCTTGAATTGTTAGACAAAAGTGCTGCTAGCGACAGGGATAAGCATTTGGACATGTGGACTTGGTGATTTTTTTCTTATTTAAACTTTAAAATTCTCTTTAACACACAGTGAAAGGGCTGAGAGGCAGAGTGAGGCAAGGGAGGTTTCAGAAACCTCTGGAAAATTTGTAACAGAACAATAGCAAGAGAGACAACCAAAAGATGAGAGGCTTGGAAATATTGGGGCAATAAGGATTCAGTTCATCAATAATGTGCAATTCACATTAAGTCAACTGTTTAAAATTTTATTCTTGGCTTTAAGAAGGAAATTTCAGGGAAGGGAGGAATGTCCACATTGATGCATTTTTCAAAATAAATTTGCAACTGTAAAGAAATGGAAGCATTTGGGGTTTTCCAAGGTTTTTTGTATGAATCTTTGGTTGGAAAGGAGAAAGATGTTCACTGGGGCCTCCTGAAGTCCTGTGCATGATACAGCAATCTGCTGCTATAACAAGGAGCCCTGATGACTGTGACCTGGTTAATGTTTTAAGAAAAGCCCTTTGAAAGGACCCTGTTTGCTATCTTCTCATAGGAGAGCAGGGATATAAATTATAGAGGCAGAAGGAGGATTATCAGACTATGAGTTCATACCAGAGGCTCTGGGTAGTTCAGATAGTTTATGGGCAATGCTGCTAACTGAAAGGTTGGAGGTTTGAGTCCACTCAAAGGTGACTTGAAAGAAAGGCCTGATGATCTGCTTCTCAAAAATCAGCCACTGAAAATCTTATTGTGCACAGTTCTACTCTCATACACGTGATATCGCCGTGAAGTCAACTGGTGGTAGCGGTGGAAATTTGTAGCACTGAAGATGTTATGATAATGGTAGATGGAAAGAAAAATTAGAATGGGAACTGAAATGCCAATTCTGTAATATCTCCAGGGAATCAGTCCATCCTACGGCTGGGGGTCATCATCTTTTCTGGGCTGGGGATCCCTTTGGCAGTCTGCTAAAGCCTATGGCAAACTTCTCAGGATGACATTTTTAAATGTATTGAGTAAAATACAGAAGAAATTCTAAGAAAATCAAGTCTATCAAGATGCACTTATTAAAATACTTTTAGAACAGTTGTTAGCATGTTAATATATAGGCTTCTCTACTTGATTCTTTAAATAATGAGACCTAGTGGCGACTTTAAAAGGCATTGGAAGTTCAGTGGGAGAATCCTTGCCTTCCATGTAGGAGACCCAGGTTAAATTTCCAGCCACTGCATCTCACACTCAGCCACCACTCATCTGTCAAAGGAGACTTATGTGTTGCTATGATGCTGAACGTATTTCAGTGAAGCTTCCAGACTAAGATGGACTTGATAGAAAGGCCTGGTGACCTAGTTCTGAAAATTGACTAATGAACACACTATATATCCCAACAGTCCAACCAGCAACTGATGATGGGGATGGCACAGAACCAGGCAGAATTTAGTTTCATTGTGCATTGTGTGTGGGCTAGGTTGATGGCAGCAAAGAACACTAAGTGGTGAGATTAGTAACTCCCCTATGATTCTGAAGCAGTGATGAACAAAAGCAATATTTCTAGCCATCTGCAACAAACATATAGCATATGAAATACCGGACATTTCTATTGGTGAAAAATCACAAGTTGTGCTCTTACAATTATGGTTTGCTGCCGACATTCGTTACTGAAGGAAATGCTAAATTTAAGTTGTTGTTGTTGCTGTTGCTGTTGTTATGTGCTGTCGAGTCAGACCCAACTCATAGCGACCCCTCTTTGGGTTTCTGGGGCAGTATCACTATGGAAGTAGATTTTCCAACCTTCCTTCCAAGGAGTGGCTGGTGGGTTTGAACCACCAGCCTTCTAGTTAACAGTTAAGTGCCTTAGGCACTATGCTACAGAGATTGAAAATAGAGATATCTCTTTCTTCTCTTTTAAGTTCATGGACTCCCCTCTTAAGAGCCTCTGTCCGAAGGAAGATGAATGCAGGCAGCCACATTTATCTTGGAGAGGAGTGCCAGATATGACTAGTAGGTGTCTGACTTCAGATTTGTTTCTTAAATCTTTTCACAAAGAAAAAATTAAAAGAACCGTTTTCTTAAGAATTCCTTGGGACACTGGAGCATGAGGACTTATACTTTTAGATCTCTGACAGACTGAAGAATAAAAGCAGACTCTCATCTTTGGGGTATCATGACTTCAGGGCTCAAGGGCAACCCTCATGGAAGAAGCTGAGGTACTAAATGAAGACGGTGGGCTGGTGACACCTGATCTAAGCATTAGCAATGCTTGGCTAATATGGCAGCATCTAGTGGAGATAGAATGGGCAAGAGAAAAGAAAGGACATGGTAAAATCCAAGGCGTCTGAGCTGGGCTTATTAGATTGGTTCATGAACACATGTGAGTGATATTCTGGGAATGATGACTTCACTAGGTTGCATGAACTTGGTAACCAGAACACTGTGTTATTAGGTAAAGATCAGTCAGCAAAGCACTGTGAATGGACTTTCTTGGTTGCTTACCTGGCATGTATTTCCACCCTTTCCCTTCCTATCAGGACCCAGAGTCTCATATTGAATCCACACTTCTTACACTCAGCCTACGTTATCACCAACTTAAGCCAATCACGGTGTTCTATTCTCCTGTCCATGGTCTGGCGTGGACATATCACCTAAGCTGATCCAATTAAGGTGACTTCCAGGATACTTGCATGGAAGGCTGGGACAGAGCGTTCACTTTGCCCCTGGATTGGCAGGGCGTAAATGTGAAGTCTTGCCAGCAATGGTTATTTTGTGACTATAAAGAAAGTCTGCCTGGGAATGGAGGCAGCACAGAGCAGGGCACAGCCAAGGGAATCTCAGAGAACAGAGCCAGAGCCCCTGAGTGATACGATCTCCAAAATGCAGACTAAAACTGGACTCCACTTAGGAGAACCAACGTATTTTCTCTTGTTTAAACCAGTTTGGGGTAGGCTTTCTTTTACTTGCAGTCCAAAGCATCCTAAATGATAAGCAAACTTTCTGATATTAACTATGTAGTCATAAAATACCACATTATTCCAAGAATTCCTGGTATTTCCCAAAGTTTAACCCAAGTATCTTCTTGTCTGTTCTTCTATCTTGATAGCTCCTGAAACATTATGTGTTTCAAAGTCCAAACTTCCAAAATGAATCCTCAGCTCCATCATTAACTTATCTTGTGACCAAGAGCAGGTCACTTTACCTCTATGAACTTCAGTGCCCTCATATGTAAAATTAGGCCACAAAAATAAGTGGTTAGAGTAATTGATCACCGACTCCTTTCTGCATAACATGTTACTATTGCTGTTAGGTGCCATCACAGCCACCCTATATACAACAGAATGAAACACTGCCTGGTCCTGCACCAGGCAGTACTTGCTATACCTGAACCATTGTCACAGCCACTGTGTCAATCCATCTCGTTGAGAATCTCCCCCTTCCTTGCTGACCCTCTACTTTACTGAGCATAACATCTTTCTCCAGGGAATGGTCCCTTCTGACAACATGACTGAAGTAGGTGAGACAAAGTCTGGACATTCTCGCTTCCAAGAAGCATTCCAGCTTCACTTCTTCCAGGACAGATTTGTTAGAGTCCATAGTACTTTCAGTATTCTTTGCCATGTATGTTACTTAACATAGATCTAAGTATATCATGAAAGAGAGACTTCTTCTGTTGTTCACCCCGTTTGACCAGTGGCTTGGATGCATCTGTAAAACCAAATCAAGCCTACAGCCATTGAGTTGATTCTGACTCATACCAACCCCTATTGGGTTTCTGAGGCAGTAAATCTTTACGGAAATAGATTGCCCAATCTTCCTTCAGTGGAGTGGCTGGTGGGTTTGCACTGACAACCTTCTGGTTAGAAGTCAAATGCCTTAGGCACTGGGCCACCAGAGCTCCTTCGATGCAATATTATATTATATTATAGAGCTAAGTGTTTTATGTGATCATGAATATTAGTAACTCAAGGAGCACAGGGTATTACATTCAGGGATTTTCAGTCATTCACTCAGTAAGTGCTACACACCAGAAATTGTAGTAGGCATCAAGGATTAAAAAAAAAAAAAAAAAAAAACCTAGAAGACAGACATGGTACTTGTCTTTAAGGAACTCTCAGGTTAGCAAGGGACACAGCTAGACTGCTGTGCATAGCTATGCAGTCTATGCTCTAAACAATTGTCTTTCATGGCACTATCCATGTGACAGCTCAA
This sequence comes from Orycteropus afer afer, assembly GCF_000298275.1. Taxonomy (NCBI): domain Eukaryota; kingdom Metazoa; phylum Chordata; class Mammalia; order Tubulidentata; family Orycteropodidae; genus Orycteropus; species Orycteropus afer. The sequence goes on along the minus strand of NW_006921592.1, from coordinate 23,272,540 downwards.
GGAGACACAAAACTAAAAAATAATAATGATGTAAGAAATAAGCTATTGGCAGTATGTATTCTATGATCCCATCAGGGTATGAAAAAGAATGGCAAGATATGTATAGCTATAACTATTCCAACAGATAATCTGTGTAAGGAGACACAAAAAACTGTTAAAAGATTAACTTTTAGAAGTGGAACTGGAGGGAGGTTGGGGAGGGAAAACAGAATACTTTCACTGTGTACTTTATATCCTTCTGCGCTATTTGATTTTTTTTCCTGTGAGAAAACTGTATCATATATTAAGATAGCTAATTGAATAAGTGCTCAACAGAGATATGCCTAATACTGCAACATCACAGAGCTGACTCCTACCTTGCCTGGAATGATAGCCCAAGGAATCCCAGCAGAGGTAATGTTTTGGTCAACACTTAAAGGATGAATAAGAGTTATTTAGGTGAAGGAAGAAGGGAAGATCATTTCAAACAGAGGGAATTGCACGAACAAGATGCAGAGAGAGGGGAGATGGTTGCTTGTTCAAAACTGAAACTCTGGCATAGCTGAGTCATGGGCGGTATATGGGAAAATGACAAGAGTTGAGGCTACAGAGATTGTACAAGATTCATGATTTAATCATATTAAAGCATGGGATGTGGATCTAGTGCAGGGTTTTGAAGGAAGGTTGGGCAATCTACTTCCATAGTGATATGGCCTCAGAAACCCAACGAGGGGTCGCTATAAGTCGGGGCCGACTCAACGGCACATAACAACAACAACAACAGCAGGGTGTTAAGACAGGGAGTGGCAAGTTTATATTTGGGTATTAGATTATTCTCAGAACAGTAAGGAGACTAAGTTTTTGGTTCCTAGTTTTCTTCCTTTACTTTGTTTTCTTTTCAATACTTAAATCTTCAATCTCCCTAGAACTTATAATTGTTTATGCTTTATGTAGCTTTAAGTAGTTTTGCTTTTCTATCAAATGTTTGTTGTTGTTCTTGTTATGTGTCATCAAGTCATCTCTGACTCATAGAAGCCTTATATACAACAGAATGAAACACTGCCTGGCCCTGTGCCAGCCTCGCAATCTCTACTATACCTGAGCCCGTCATTGCAGCCACTGTGTCAATCCATCTTGTTGGGGGCCTTCCCCTCCTTCGTTGACCCTCCACTTTACCAAGCATGACATCCTTCTCCAAAGAATGGTCCCTTCTGACAACATGACTGAAGTCAGTGAGAAGAAGTCTGGCCGTTCTCATGTCCAGGGAGCATTGCGGCTGCACTTCTTCCAGGACAGATGTGTTAGTTCTTTTAGTAGTCCATGGTACTTTCAGCATTCTTCGCCAACAGCACAACTCAAAAGAATCAACTTTTCTTTGGTCTTCTTTATTCGTTGTCCAGCTCTCACATGCATATGAGGTGATTGAAAATACCATGGCTTTCAGGCGCATCTTAGTCTTCAAGAAGATATCTTTGCTCTTCAGCACTTGAAAAAGGTCCTTTGCAACAGATTTGCCCAATGCAATACGTCTTTTGAGGTCTTGACTGCTGCTTCCATTGGTGTTGATTGTAGAACCAGTAATATGAAGTCTTTGACAACTTCAGTCTTTTCTCCATCTATCATGATGCTGCTTATTGGTTCAATTGTGAGGATTTCTTTTTTCTTTATATTGAGGTGTAATCCATACTGCAGACTATAGTCTTTAATCTTCATCAGTAAATGCTCCAAGTCATCCTCACTTTCAGCAAGCAAAGTTGTGTCATCTGTGTATCTCATCTGTGTGTTCATTCATTGATTCATCTGTACTATGTTCACTGTTCTGAAATAGCAGAACAATCCTGATGCCACGTTCTTCTCCAATTAGTCCAGCTTCTTGGATTATTTGCTCAGTATACAGATTGAATAAGTATGGGGAAAGGATACAACCCTGATGTCCTTCCTTTCTGATTTTAAACCATACACTATACCCTTGTTCTGTTCGAACAACAGCTTCCTGGTCTATGTACACGTTTCTCATGAGCACAATTAAGTGTTCTAGAATCCCATTCTTGTCAAAACTAACCACAATTTGTTATGATCCACACAATCAAATGCCTTTGCATAGTCAATAAAACAGAAGTAAACATCTTTCTGGTATTCTTTACTTTGAGCCAAATCCTTCTGACATCAGCTATGATATTCCTTGCTCCACATGCCCTTGCGAATCCAGCTTGCATTTCTGGAAGTTCTCTGTCAATATACTGCTGCAACCATTTTTTAATTATCTCCAGTAAGATTTTACTTGAGTGTGATATAATGATATTCTTTGATAATTTTCACATTCTGTGGGATCACTTTTCTTAGGAATGGGTCCAAATATGGATCTCTTCCAGTCAATTGGCTAGGTAGCTGTCTTCCAAATCTCTTGGCATAGCTGAGTGAGTGCCTCTAGGGCAGCATCTGTTTGTTGAAACATCTCAATGGATATCCCATCAATTCCTGGAACATTGTTTTTCACTAATTCCTGCAGTGCAGCTTTGACTTCTTTCTTCAATACCATTGGTGCTTGGTCATATGCTACCTCCTGAAATGGATGATCATCTACCCATTCTTTTCAGTATAGTGACTCAGTGTATTCCATCCATTTTCTTTTGATGTTTCCTGCATCATTCAACACATTGTCCATGGGATCATTTAATATTGCAATTCAAGGCTTAAATTGTTTAACCAATTACTAAAAATTTGTTAACAATTGTTGCAAACCATTCGTTGATTCATATGTCCTATGTTCACTGTTATGAAATAGCATTTTGCCATGTACTAAATACCTATTGCTTTCAGATACTGTTTCGGACCACTTTCTTTTCCAATCAATTGTCTGTCTTTTATCAGCATCGTGCTTTTCAAAATCCCATAGCTATGTATTATTTGTTGATATCTTTAATGTAAACATTTCTTCATTATTCTTCTTTTCCAAAATTATCTCAACTTTATTCTCCCAGAATAACTTTATAATCAATTTCCCAGAAGAAAGAAATCTCTAGAAATTTTCTTATAATTTCATACAATATATAAATTAATCTAGCATTTGTACTATATTGAATTCTTAAACTTATTAAATCTAAGATTGTAGATGAGTTTATCATTAATTTTTAAAACAAGTAATAGTTTTTTAAGTAGTTAGAAAAAAACACAGAAGTAGCTTCAGTTTTGGGGTTCTTGTCTCCAAAGCCTTCCAAGTGGCAGTATGACATCTCCAAAATAGTCCCAATTCAATTTCCAACAAAGCAAAGGTATCCTACTAAACTTTGAGGTGACAGTTCTTCCTCTCCCACTTTTCAAGAGGAGCTCCTCAGTGGTATTCCAAAGTAATATTTCCGGTCAGTTAGAACCACCACCCATCATTTGGTTGTAGTGTGGTAACTTACATGTTCCTAAGACTCTGGAAGCTATGGAATCAATATTTCAAATACCAGTAAGATCACCAATGGTAGATAGTTTCCAGCAGAGCTTCTAGACTAACCCCGACAAGAAGAAAGACCTGACATTCTACTTCTAAAGAATAGCAAATGAAAACCCTGTAAATCACAACAGAATATTGTCTGATACTGTGGTGGAAGATGAGCCCCTTAGGTTGGAAGACACTCAAAATACACAGTAGCCAAAACAATGAACATGAGTACACCAGTGTTTGTGAAGATGGTGCAGGACTAGAGGACATTTCATTCTGCTGTACTTGGGGTCTCCATGAGTCAGAGCTTACTTGATGTCAACTAACAACAACAACATAAATTAGGAAATCTTAGCAGTTCTGTGGAATGAGTTAGCCCCATATTTTAAGGGATCGTGTTACCTTTTTGTTTAATGCTAAAGCATCTCTCTACTAGGTGCTAAGATAACGTAATTCTCTCTCCAGCAAGTCATAAGGGAGAGAAACTATTCCCTTTAGGACTCTAACAGTATCACTTAATATGGTGACATCTGCCTCATGACTGTTAGGGAAGGCACACTGAAGATCCATGGCCAAATTCCACGGCAACAGCTGGTGTATCACAGGTGCTGGCCAAGAAAGCCTCCAGTCCTACTTAAATGTACCGGAGAGTTCTTTATTATTTTAAACACCATGTTTGAAGAGCGCTTAATTTGCTCCGATTCAAAACATTCCTCATGGGCAAAGTGCAGTGTAAACAAAGTTCCAAGAGAAAGTCATGTCAACCTAATTTGTTATTTGCAAACAGGGTGGTTAAAAAACAAAGTGCTTGAGCGTTTTTCAACAGTGATGTTACTACGTAGGCACTCAGGAAAGCTATGAAGGAAAAATACTCTCTCAGTTAAGCCAAACATAACATGAAATATTTTATATTACCTGGGGGATTTGAAGACTCCTGGACAAATCCAGTGCCTTTGCCTTTGCAGGTCACTGTAAGGAGGGATGGGACACAGCAAGGACTTTGAGATCTAGCAGTGGATTTGTTTGAATGTTTGGAGTTCCAGAAGTGTGTTGAAGATACCTTATTACAAAACCCAGAATGCCTGAGTGGTCAAAACCTTAATGCATTAAGACCAGTTCTACCTTTGCCCTTTCTGTGGTTTGAGTATTTGATTCAATTAATTCCCCTCCTCCTTTTGTTTCCTTTTGCTTAAGCTAATTTGTATTAGGACTGTCACTTGTCATCAAAACAGCATTGCTTAATACATGTACCAAAATATGGGTAAGTACAGGAGCATTGGGAGTCCCTGAATGATGCAAATGGTTACACATTTGGATGCTAACTGAAAGGTTGAAAGTTCAAGTCCACTCAGAGGTGACTTAGAAGAAAAGGCTGGCAATCTACTTCCAAAAAAAATCAGTCATTGGAAACCCTAGGGAGCAGAGTTCCACTCTGATACACATGGTCAGAATTGACTCAGGGCACAGAGGAGGCTTCCTGGTGACATGTAACTTGTGACACAAGTAATGAAAATGAACTCCTGAGCTCCCTGACTTCATTGTTTTATTCCAATTTATAAAACAAACAAACCAACAGAAAATGTTCTTTCTTTCTCTTTCTCCTTCAAGAAGTGAGTTTTGCCAAAAAAAAAAAAAAAAAAATTAAGCAATAGGCTCTTCAGGGTGAGTGGGCATTGGGATCCAAACCCAAAAACCCACTGCCATTGAGTTGATTCCAACTTGTAGTAATCCTATAGAAATTCTACAGAGTAGAACTGCCCCCATGGGGTTTCCAAGGCTGTAAATCTTTATGGAAGCAAATTGCCTCATCTTTCTGCCACAGAATGGTTGATGGTTCAAACTGCCAGCCTTTTGGTAGCAGTCAAATGCTTTAATCATGAGGCCATCAGAGCTCCTTAGCAATGGGATCAGTGTCCAATATTTTCCTCTTTGATGATGAGAATGAGCTGACCAAAGAGCAGAACAGAAAGAGGATGTGTTAGAGCTAAAGAGTATATGTGTTTTGCAAAATAAAATACTTGGGAATAAATCTTACCAGAGACACAAAAGACCTCTACAAAGAAAACTATAAAAAGCTACTTCAAGAAACCATAAGAGACCTAAATAATGGAAAAAACATCCCATGCTCATGGATAGGAAGACTGAACATTGTGAAAATGTCAGTTCTACCCAAAGCAATCTATACATTCAATGCAATCCCAATCCAGATCCCATCAACATTCTTTAGGGATATGGAAAAAATGATCACTAACTTTATATGGAAAGGAAAGAGACATCGGATAAGCAAAGCACTACTGAAGAAGAAAAACAAAGTAGGAGGTCTCACATTGCCGGATCTCAAAACCTACTATACAGCCACAGTAGTCAAAACTGCCTGGTACTGGTTCAATGACAGATACATAGACCAATGGAATAGAATTGAGAACCCAGGTATAGATCCATCGACCTATAGTCAGCTGATCTTTGACAAAGGCCCCAAATCCATTAAGTGGGGAAGAGATTGTTTGTTTAATAAATGGTGCTGGCAAAACTGGAGATCCATTTGCAGAAAAATGAAACAAGATCTGTGTACCTCACACCACACACAAAAACAAACTCCAGATGGATCAAAGACTTAAATGTGAAACCTAGAAGTATACAGTTTCTCAAGGAAAATTTAGGCTCAAACTTAAGGGCCCTAATATTTGGTATAAATAGACTACCAAGCATAATTCAAAATGCACCAACAGCAGAAGAGAAGCCAGATGATTGGGACCTTCTAAAAATTAAATGTTTATGTGCTTCCAAAGACTTCTCCAAAAGAGTCAAAAGAGAACCTACAGATTGGGAAAAAATATTTGGTAATAACATATCTGACAAGGGACTTATCTCTAGAATTTATAGAACACTCCAACACCTCAATAACAAAAAGACAAACAATCCAATTAAAAAATGGGCAGAAGACATGAATAGACACTTCACCAAGGAGGATATTCAAGCGGCCAACAAACATATGAAGAAATGCTCACGATCATTAGCTATTAGAGAGATGCAAATCAAAACAACAATGAGATACCATCTTGCTCCAGCACTAGTAGCAAAGTTCAACAAGACAGAAAATAACACATGCTGGCGAGGTTGTGGAGAGATTGGGACTCTCATACACTGCTGGTGGGACTGTAAAATGGTACAACCATTGTGGAAAGCAGTATGGCGATTCCTTCAAAAGTTGGAAATACAAATACCATTTGACCCAGCCATCCCATTATTAGGTATATACCCTAAAGAAGTGAGAGCCATAACAAGAACAGATATATGCACGCCGATGTTCATCGCAGCACTATTTACAATAGCCAAAACTTGGAAACAACCTAGATGTCCAACAACTGAGGAATGGATAACCAAACTTTGGTACATTCACACAATGGAATACTATGCAACGCTAAAGAATAATGTAGAATCTGCAAAACACCGCATAATGTGGATGAACTTGGAGGACATTATGCTGAGCGAAATAAGTCAGTCACAAAAGGACAAATATTGTATTAGTCCATTATTGTGAAAGTTAAGGAAAGGTTTATATATTGGAGGACATTTTCTTTGTTGGTTACCAGGGGTGGGAGGGAAGGGGAGGGAATGCTGTTAGATAGATAGAGATAAATATTGATTTGGGTGAAGAGAAGGGCAATGTACCAAATGTGAGTGACCAATATGGCAGCATTGAGGATGAGAAAGACAGAGTTACATGGGCAGTACAAAGAACAAATATGAACCCCTTTGTAAATACAATACTGAGTTGTCAATGAAAGCAAACATGGGTATAGGGACGGATAGATGGGTGAACAAGCTAAACAATTATGTATGTCTAAATGGAGAGTGTATCCAAGATCATATACAGGGTTGGCAGACAATGGGCCTCTCGAAGAGTATGAAGGGATGGACACTGGGAGGAGGTGACTATGGGGAGGAGGTGGGAGGGGAGCTGCTGCATTGTAAATTTTGGTCAATGACATGAGACAAAGTATATGTGAACTGCTGTATGAAAAGTGAATTTACTCTGTAAATCTTCACCCAAATCCTAAAAAAAAAAAAAAAAAGAGTATATGTGTTTTGCACATGCAAAACATTCCGATGCCACTGGGACCTCCATGCAAGGTGGCCATAGGTGAGCTTGTGCCACTTTACCTAAACTGCAGTGCCCCCACCAGCCCTGTAGTGATGACTTGACCAAGACCTTCCTTTTCCTCCAGGACCAGGCTGCCCCTGACTGCTTCCTCCTCACCACGTTCTGACCCATGTCTCACTGGGAAAAGGGAAGAGGGCCTTTCTGAAGGGGCACAAGGGCCCAGCAGCTGGACAGGGCAGGAAAGGACATTTTAGCAGAGGGAACCAGAGGCACACAGGCATGGAGGTGTGAAGCAACATGTTGTGTCCAAAGAACTCCACATAGCACAATTTTGCTGGACCGTAAATTCCCAGCAAATGCCTGTATATGTGAGTTTCAAAGGACACATCAAGGGATATGTAAAATGCCCTACAGACACTATTTTCTGTTATGCTATTTATCACAGGGTCATCGTGAGAACTAAATGAGATCATATGCCTATAAAAGACCTTAGAAAGCTGGGAAAGCATCCTATACAAGTTAACTGAGTTTGAGCTATGGTAGCTTAAGTTTCATACTACAAAACAACAGTTAATGTTGAAATAACAGCCAATTTCTCTTAAACTCACAGTATTAAATGTCTTTGAAAATTGAATATTTAAATTAATTTCATTCCTATCACCTCTTTACAAATAAACGAACAATTTCACTGTCTATTAAAAAAAATACTTCTTGGTTACAATGAACTCAACCACCATGTTTTAACCTGAGAATTATTTTTGTTGACTTAGCGTATCACTAAAACTGCACAATATAGCATATAAAATGTGGCTGTTATAAGTTGCCTTAAGGTCAGCTCTGACTCATAGTGACTTTGTACGTAACAGAATGAAATATTGCCATGTGCTGTGCTATCTCATGATCATTGGTATGTTTGAGTTCATTGTTGCCGCTATTGAGTCATTCTATCTCATTGAGGGTTTCTATTTTTTTTTTTTTTTGGTCCTTGTGATCCATAATGTTTTTTGTTGGCTAATTTTTAGAGGTAGATTGCAAGACCTTTCTTCCTAGTCTGTCTCAGTCTGAAAGTTTCATTGAAACCTGTCTACCATGGACAACTCTTCTTGTATTTGAAATACTGGTGACATAACTTCCAGCATCAAGCTACCACGATATGACAAACTGATTGACAGGTGGTGGACATCTGATATATGCGTGTATCTGTGTGTATGAATTTTTTCCTTTCAAATCCTTATCCAATATCTTAATTCAATAGATTATCACTTCATTCCTAAAATGCTTCAATGGTTTCTTAGCTGTCCCACCTGTCTCTAGCATCTTGCCTCACTGCTGTCAACTCCATAATACTCGTAGCTTCACAAAAACCCACAGCATTTCAATAATTCCAAATAATTTGGCAATTAAAAAAACTTTCACTGTGATAAGGTGTGAAATAGTAAACAGTGTAATGAGAAAGCAAATTATCACTGATTCCATATCATACAATTGTTTACCAAGAAACCCAAGAGAACTAGCAAAAACATCAGTGAAACTAAAAAAGAAAATTTAGCAAAATTGCTGGATACTCAATAAACATTCAAGGAGCAGTTGTTTCCCTAGAAACCTGCAATAACGAACCAGAACATAACCTGGAGAAACAAAGCACCCATCTCTGGGATATCAAAGAGGAATTGGATGTTGCATAGGGACCTGGAAAGTAGCCCTGTCCTAAGCCACTTGTCCTCCCTTTCAACCTTTTATAATTCTGATTGTGTCCAGGGTCTTGCAAAATCTCCCATGAAAACACTTCTTTCAGTTTTTCGCCTTATTCCCTGTGGTAGTTAAGGTCAGTGTCAACTTGGCTGGGCCTGGTTTTGAGTGGCTGGGCAGCTGGATGTAGTTATTCCCTACGATGAGATTGGTAATCACATCCATGGTAGAATCTACTGAAACAGCTGAGTAGCTGCTTAGAGATGTGGTCTGCTTCCAGTATATAAAAAGAAGCTTTGAGACAGGTCACTGCAGCTTTATGGCATGCTTGAATCTTGCATTTTGCTGAGTTATCAGTGAGTGGCCTGCTGTGTTATCTGCCAATCTTGGGACTATCTCTAGACTTGAACTAGTGGCCTGACATGTTGTTTGATTATCTTGGGACTGTGCCATTTTATTTGTTGACCTTGGGTTTGTCAGCCTCAGCAGCCAGCTGCTGCCTGAGTGAAGAGATGCCTCTAGCTTCAGTGGGCTGGGAGCAAAAGGCAAAGCTGAAGCCCAAGGTTGAGGGGTCTTTACCCAGCCCCTAGAGCTTGGAACTTTGAACTCAGACTTCTAGCCTCCAAACTGTAGGAGAATAACTCCTACTTGTTAAGACCACCCACCTGTGGTATCTCTGTAAGAGTGGTACTAGAGATAACCAAAACACTCCCTTAACCACAGAGACCCTAATGCATCCTCAGGGTCAAAGTGGGGTATAGACATCTTGCCAGTCTTGCCAGTCTTTCCAAAAACCACCTAAAAGTAAAAAAAAAAAAAAAAAAGTTCATGAGGAGATGCTTCTCTGCTTCTTTCATAGATATACCTTTCACCTTCTCACTCACAAAGCAATTCTAGCTTTGTGAGAACTTAAAACCATACCTCAACGGCATCAACACATTCTGGTTCTACACATATTTATCAAATATCCTCTTGAAGTGATTTGGTTTTCCTTGGAGAAAAAGACAGTGTGCCTTTGAGAAATATTCAAGTCCCCACCTCCTGCTGGATAACAATATTTGCAACTTCTAATAAAAGACAATTGCAACTTTTCATTGTCTTCAATTTCAACTCACTAGGTTTGCAAAAATTTGAAGTGTCTGATACTCTTGATATTGTGGAGGGGCGTCTTCATAGGTCAAGGGCTATACTTGCCTGCAATGCTTGGCTTTAACCTTACTTAAGGTGAGACATGGACAAGCAGAAGTTCACCCAAGGGGAGGAGGGGAGTGGTTGAGCAAATGGAGAAGAGTGATTCTGGCAGAGCAAACAGTTTGTGTGTTAGCCAGATGGTGGAGGACAGCTCAATAGCAAGTCAACAGAGATGAATCATGGAGGGTCTGGGTGGGTAATGCAATGATTGAAAAGATGTCTTGAGAGCCCACCCAGAGGCATCTCTGAAGAAAGATCTGGGAATCTACTGAAAAATCAGTCATTTAAAACTCCATAGAGCACAGTCCTACTCTCACACATATGGGGTCACCATGCATCGGAATTGACTCAAAAGCAACTGGTAATAGATAAAGCACAGAGACTGAGGTTGACAGGCAGGAGGGTGACTACTAATGGAAAGTGATGAGGAAATTGGTGGAAGATAAAAGTAAGGACTGGTGGTACGAGAATGGGGAATTATTGCTCAACGGGTACAGAATTTCCATTGAAAGTGGTAAAAAAATTTTGGAAATACTGGTGATGATTGCACAACAATGTGAATGTAATTAATGCCATTGAATTGTATACTTAAAAGGGTTTAAATAGCCATTTTTATGTTATATATACTTTAACTCTTAAACTTTAACTTTAGCTCTGGTAGTGTAGTGCTTAAGGCATTTGACTGCTAACCAGAAGGCTGGTGGTTCAAACCCACCAGCCACTCCTCGGAAGGAAGATTGGGCAATCTACTTCCATAGAGATATGGCCTTAGAAACCCAAGGAAGGGTTTCTATGAGTCAAATCCATTTGAAGGCAGTGAGTTTTGTTTTATTTTGATATATACTTTACCATAAAAAAAATTAAGAGATCAGTAGTAAGTCCAGATCAAGAAGGCTCTCATAATCTCTCATAGGAAAACACTAAATTTTCCCTTCTTTTTATCAGATAGTTACCACTGTAAGTTGTAGATGACTAAGGTGTGGGTGTGTCTGCTTCTTATAAAAAGGAGAAAGTAGGCAGGCAAACAGTTATACACAGGAGGAAGAAAGACACCACATGAGGATGAAAGAAGATGTACCTATAAACAGCAAAGGAGCACCAAGGATTGTTAGCAGCCACCAGAAACTAGGAGCGATTCCTCTCAAAGCTCTCAGAAGTAATTGACATAGTCGATACCCTGATTGGACTTCCAGCCTCTAGAACTGTGAGAAAATATGTTTTTCCTTTAAAGCTACTCACTTAGTGGTATTTTGTTATAACAGCCATAGGAGACTATGTAAGTTGGTCGGAAAAAGTTCTTTCTCTGTCCAGGTTCTAATTCTAATGTGGCCCCTGCTATCTCTGCTACTTCCCCAGAAGGGAGCATGGGTAGCGATGACAACACCTATTGAGAGACCAAGAAATATCCCATCGATTCCGAGCCTCATTATTTAAACCCCAGAATACACAGCACTTGTCATTATAGCAGAGGGTAGTGGTGGTTCAGTGATAGAATTCTTCCCTTCCATGCGTGAGGTCAGGGTTTGATTCCCAGCCAAAGTATCTCGTGCTCAGTGACCACCTATCTGTCAGTGGAGGCTTGTGTGCTGCTGAAGAGGTTTCAAAAGAGCTTTCAAACCGAGACAGACTAGGAAGAAAGGCCAAGTGATCTACTTCTGAAAATCAGCCAATGAAAACTCTAAGGATGCCAAAAGTCTGATCTGCAACCAATCATGGAGATGGTGTAGGACCAGGCAGTGTTTTGGTCCATTGTGCTTGGTGTCAGTACTGACTGCATGGCAACTGACAACAACAACCATTATAAGAAATCTCAAAAAGCATCCCCACAGGTCAGAAAGGGCAGGTCTGAAAGGTGGGCATGGATTAGTGAGATGCTGAATGAGGCATTTTACACTTCCAGGGAGTTTGAGTTTTGTGTTTTCCACCTACGGATTCCCCTTATGGGTGGTCTCTCTTTACAATCATCACTGATAGAATTAAAATGCCCACATTCCAATTTGGCCATATACATCAAGACCTTTGATACAGCAATCAATTATGTTCAACAGAAATTTTAATGTATAAGTATTTGATTTGGCAATATAAAAACATTTCGAACAACCTAAACATCAGACAACAGAGAGATTTTTTTTTTTAATTTATCTTTCTAGTGCAGCCAAAAAATGAAATTCTAAAACAATATTATTCAAATATTCAATATTCAATATATTCAAATAGTATTTAACAATATGGAGAAAATTCTCAAAATATATTATGTGAAAACTTGGTTATCAAACAGTATATTAAATAAGATTACCTTTTATGTCATATTTACTGTGACAATATAAAAGTTGGAATGCAGTGCTTTAAAATACTAACACTTGTTATCTCTTAAAGTTATGGTTTGGTGTGGTTTCCTTTTCTTCTTATCCTTTTTCTGTTTGTTCCCCTCCCTCAAGTGTTTAAAAATAAACACATAATAGTGTTACAGTCAGGAAAAAAAGAAAAAAGTATTTACTCATAAGATCCTAGGTTTTATGTGGCAAAGAGGATTCAGAACTGAGTCTGCATCTGAATCACACCACAATCGTTGTGCAAATAAATGAAGGCCTAATTTTCCACAGTGTTCTAGAAAAATAAAATACATGAGATTTATCTGTCCCTGTCTTTGAGCAGGCAAGAAAACACAGACACAAATACACATGGTTTTCCTGTTGTTAGCTCTCGAATATTTGGGAGTTTGGCTCCACATCCAAAATTCCAGTTGCCGCCTCCAAATCTGGGAGCCTTTTGCGTCTGTGAAACGCAAGCTGGAGCTCCCCTGGGAGAAGACACTCCTCAGCTTCCTGTCTCATCGCAAAGAAAACTGTCCCTGTGTACATGTGTCTCACACACGGGCCAGAAAATGAGAAAGGCTTGGAAAAACAGTAAAACGCTTGCAATAGTTTGTTTGGTGTCTCAGAAAATAAAATCCATCTTTCTTCACCAGATGAGAGTCATTGCTCTCAGATGATTTGGAGAGAATCATTCCTTATGCCGAAGGAAGAAAGCTGGCCTAGGTTTCCAGAAGTATGTTGTCATGGACAAGAAAGAAAATTTTAGGAGAAAATTAGAACTACAATCATAGGAAATTTGATTTCTAAAGGAGCTTCAGCTCCTCTAAATCTCTTTGACCTTTTAGATTCATGAGTCCTACTTAATCAGAATCTCTGGGGATGGGGCATCTATACTCAAAGCAAGTTTTAAGATGATTCTGATGTGTACCAACATTTAAGAATTACTGAGGAAGAGAGATGTAGGTGGAAAAGCAGTTAACAGTTACAGCAGCACAGCACTTGCAGTACAGATAGATATTTAAATGCAGCCTTAAAACTTTTTTTTTTTAAAGACATTTGCTTTTGCAAGAAAGAGTTACATGCCATTATTTCACTTCATTCACAGATTCCCCTTGCAGTCTGAATAGAAACAATGGAGCTGCCCAGAGACACACTCAGTCCCTGCCCTGGGATGCCACATAAATCAACTCGGGGCAGGCAGACCAGGCGAGGGTGAGGGCTCTTCAGGTAAGGCAAAGCTGCCCGTCTGGTGACCAAACGCCTTTTGCCTATTAACTGCACATGTTGATTTTGTGTAGGGACGCAGAGCATCCAGTCACCACAGGCACGAGGGTCAACAGCCACTTGGCAGCCTCTTCACACTGAGCAAGTGCTGAGTTAAATATAACTGGCATTTAAACAGCTCAGTCCTCCTGGAGAGTTAGTCTTTGAGGTTGGATAAACTTATGTCCCGTCTTGCCTGGGGCAATCTTGGCTTAGTCCCATTATCAGCTGCTGGCGAGTTTTGTCATCCACTTGTGGCAATTCCATGTACAGAAAGAAACATTGCCCAGTCCTGTGTCATCTTCTCAATCTTTGATGTGCTAGAGCCCACTGTTACAGCAACTGTGTATTTTAAGTGACTTCCAAACTTGAGGCCTCATCTCCCAGCACTATATCACACAATGTTCTGTTGTGATCCACAGGGTTTTCATTGAGTCATTTTTTAGAAGCAGTTCCCTAGTTTGTCTCTGTCTGGAAGCTTCACTGAAACCTCTCCACCATGGGTGATCCTGATGGTATTTGAAATACTGGTGGCATAGCTTCCAGCATCGTAGCAATATGCAAGCCACCACAGTATGACAAACTGACAGATGAGTGGTGGTTAGGCCCATTATCCAGATGTAAGTATAATACCTATAATATAACATACATAAATATAATTTACCCCAGTTTTGTGGATAAATCATATGGTCACCCAGTTTCAAGGCCAAGGTGATGGTGTGTTAACTGAGGGAGGGAGGATGGTAATTCCTCTGCGCTCTCCCCAAATAGTCATAAAGCAGCTCCTAGTGCTTCAAACACAGCCAGTCCCCTCACTTAGCAAGCAGCAAAAATCACTGCTTTGGAAACATCCCTCCAGCCTTTGCCCCTGTCCCCCTTCCATGCAGTGTGTGTGTGCATATGTGTGTGTGTGTGTGTGTATAATTTTTTTAACCATTTCAGTTTCTTAATTATTCATCATCATTGTCTAAGCAGCACAGGCTAGTAGCTGTATGTCAATTTTCACTTTGCAGCATGCATGCTTTATTCCCAAATTACCCCAGTAACCCAAATAAGAAAGGAGAAAACGCACAAAGAAATTACTGTGGCCATCTGGAATGCATAATGTGGAAAGATCTGTAATACATTACATGGTCTGGAAAGTGGCTGGTCGGATTCCAGAGAGCTAAGATAGACTTCAAAGTGTGGCTGTACATCAGTGAAACTGCTGATCTGCTTCGATAGTTAAAGTGGGTGTAGATGAATGAATTTATTACAGTTTTTATCTTTTGAGTGCAGATGGGGAAATGGGATCATAGTCAGGTTCTCCTTTAATTTCATGCTGCATTTTTTATAGATTTTTTTTCCTCTCTTAGTGTTTACTATTTCATGATTTTTCTCTTCAGACTGAAACATACCTCCCTTATCTCTGCTATGGCCCTGAAAAATGACATATTTGTTTGAATAACTGAACTCCATAGAGACTGGTGGTCTAATCATGACATGCTTTGCATCAAAGGTCTCAATTCAAATAAACGTATGATTCTGTAATCACTTTCTCTTTCTTCAAAGGACCAAGTCAATACTTGAGAGCTGAACTCAACTGCATGAAAACACCCACCACCACCAGCTGCTGTTGAGTGGTCTCTGACTCAGGGTGACCCATGTGTGTCACAGTAGAACTGTGCTCCATGGGGTTTTCAATGGCTGGTTTTTCAGAAGTAGATCATCAAGTCTTTCTTCCAAAGGGCCTCTGGGTGAACTCAAACCTCCAACCTTATGGTCAGCAGCTGATCACGTTAATCTTTACACCATCAGAGACTCTACTCCCAGAGTTTATTTGTACAATTGCAGTTGAGTGATATCTGCTTTATTTCCTGTTTAGAAATATTTTATGAGTAAAACCCAGGCTCAACAAATACATGGCAACCCTTGATTTGCGTATTGTTGTCAGAAACTCCCTTCAGTAAGGATGAAAGAGCAAGCAGTTCTTTAGGATCAACATCCTCAAAATCCCTGTGGGAAGCAAGCATCGTCCTATTTCTGCCAACACCCTCTTATGTTCACACAAATGTATCCTGACTGTTAAAATAACTTTAAAACATACAACCTTGAGCAAACGCTAGAGCAAATGTCTGTACTCCATCTTCAAGAACTTTAGTATTCTGTTCCTGAACTCTAAACACCATCTCATTAGCAGTGGAAAAACTATTTCTTTCAGACGTCTTGTGAGACTGGGAAGAAGAATTTTTTTCCACACACATAAATTAAGGACACACACCAAGAAGGTAAGGTTAATCATGACATGATAATCTCCATTACTGTTTCCTTCTTGCTATGCCACAATATATATTTGAAATGTCTTGGACTTCTATAGTAATTTGATTATTAAAATATAGAGCTCAAGTTCCTACTAAGATATTCAGGGGCAGTCCTGAATAAGATGGTCCACTAGGTAGAGTTTGACTTCCAGGTCTTCACCCAAGTTTCTAAGTCCCTTTATCTCTTTCAGACCTCCTTTTCCTAAGGCATTGGACTGCTAACCAGAAGGCTGGCAGTTCACACCTACCAGTCACTCCTGGGAAAGAAGATTGGGCAATCTCCTTCCATAGTGATAGCACCTTGGAAACTGAAGGAGGGGTTGCTATGAGTCAGGTCAGACTCTATGGCAGTGAGTTTTTTTTTGTTGTTGTTGTTTTTTTTACCCTTCAGCTCTTTCCCAGCAATCAAAGAAAAATGATCAATTAAGATATTAATTGATATTATTATTTGCTATACTGCCCTTCTCAAGAATCTTTTGCATTTGAAAAAGTGGTTGAGACCTGTCCTATATTTAATGCAAAAGAATGAATCTCTCATAGTAGGACACAGAGAAAGAAAATCTTGGGGGACACAGGGGCCTCTGACACCCTTGAAGTTTATCATGACATTGCTTTCCTAAACCCCCAAAATGGTTCTAGCTAGTGTATTTTCAGATGTCAATGAACTATTATGCTTCAATGTTGTTAGTTGCAGCTGAGTTGACCCCAACACATGGCCAAAAAACATTGCCCAGTCCTGCACCATGCTTTGTATGAGCAGGATCATTGGTTTGTTTAAGCTCATTGTTGTAGCGATTATGTCAATTCATCTCATTAAAAGTTTCCCTCACTTTAGCTGTCATCTACTTTACCAAACATAATGTTCTCTTCAGTGACTGGTCTTTTCTAATGATGTGTCTAAAGTAAGCAAGATAGTCTCATTATTCTTGCTTCTAAGGAGTATTCTGTCTGCATTTCTTTTAAGACTGATTTATTACTCTCTGGCAGTCCACAGTATATTCAATTTTCTCTGCCAACCCCACAATTTCAATGCATCAATTCTACTGTCTTCCTTTTTCATTGTCCAGATTTCAGATGCATAATGAAGCAATTGAAAAGGCCACAACTTGAGTAAGACACACCTTAGTCATCAAAATGACATCTTTGTTTTTTAAAACTGCAAAGAGGTCTTTTGCAGCAGATTTGCTCAATGCAATATGTTTAATTTCTTACCTTCTGCTTCCAGGTACAATGATTATGATCATTTTAGATTGTAGATGACATACTGTTATAGTTAAGGCTATATGTCAACTTGGTTGCACCTGGTATTGAGTGGCTGGGCAGCTGAATGTAGTTATTCCCCGTGGTAATATTGGTAATCAGCTCCCTGGTGGAATCTACTGGAGCAGTTGAATAGCTGCCTTGGGGATGTGGTCTGCTTCCAGCATATAAGGAGAAGTGTTGAGAAAGGTTTCTGCAGCTTTTGGGCACACTTGGACCCTGTATGTTGCTGAGTCTTCATTCAGCAGCCAGTCATGTTTTGCCAATCTTAGGACTTGTTCTGGACTTCAATTAATGGCCTGCCATGTTGTTTAATAATCTTGGGACTGTGCCTTTTCACTTGTCGCCTTTGGGTTTGACAGCATCAGCAGTCAGCGGCTGCCTGAGTGAAGAGATGCCTCTAGCTCCAGTAGGCTGGGAGCAAGAGGCAGAGCTGAAGCCCAGGGTAGAGGGGTTTTCTCCCAGCCCCTAGAGCTGGCACTTTGAACTTGGACTTCTAGCCTCCTAAATTGTAATTTAATAAACTCCTGTTTATTAAAGCCATCCACCTGTGGTATTTCTGTTATAGCAGCACGAAGTAACCAAAACACATACCTCACTATGTTTGTAACCCTTATATATAGGTGTATATATGTATATATATATACATATATTTAGGAGCTCTGGTAGCATAGTGGCTAAAGCACTTGACTGCTAACCAGAAGGCTGGTGGTTCAAACCCACCAGCCACTCCTCGGAAGGAAGGTTAGGCAATCCTACTTCCGTAGTGATACTGCCTTGAAAACCCAAGGAGGGGTCGCTATGAGTCAGGGCTGACTCGACGGCACATAACAACAACAACAGCAACATATATAAAAAGTATGTTGTTATTGTTGTTATGTGCCATCGAGTCAGACCCACCTCATAGCAACCCCTCCTTGGGTTTCTGAGGCAGTATCACTACGGAAGTAGATTGCCCAGTCTTTGTGTGTGTGTGTGTGTGTGTGTATATATATATATATACTTATATTTGATTACACCCACGTATATATATGTAACCAAAACACTATACCTCACTATATTTGTCACCCTTTTATATATGTATACATATATATATGTGTGTGTGTGTATATATATGTGTGTACATATATATGTACATAAATATAAATATAAATATATATTCCTAACTCAATCCTAAAATGAGACCTAAAAACAAAGAAACAAACAGATAACAAGACTACTACTCACTGGGAAACCAGCCCTTAATCCCTCTTTTTCAGAAAGATCTAACACAGTCTTGAAATGTGAAGGACAATGCCTGATAACTCTAGAGACCAGGAGAGACAAGAAAAGCCATCTGATATCTTGGTTCTTCAATCTTCACATCTGTGAGTCAAGGATTATAAAACTTGTCCATCTACATTTGCCCTTTTCCACAGAGTTATGTAAATGTGCCACCACCTATCTGCCAGTTAGCCCTCCTGTGATGGCTTGTGTATTACTATGATGCTGGAAGCTATGCCATGGATATTTCAACTACCTCTGGGGTCACCCATGGTGGACAGGTTTAAGCAGAGCTTCTTGAGTAAGACAGACTAAGAAGAAGGGCCTGGTGATCTATTTCTCAAATATAGTGTTATTTGCTGTCAAATTGACTCCAACGAAGAGTAGGAGAATAAACATTGCTGGGTCCTGGATCCTTTAGGAATATGTATTTGTACTTTCTGGGTAGTGAGAAGGGATCCAGAAAGAAAGAATATCTGCTCTTGTCCCACCTCTCATAATTATTGGTTTATTTGAGCCCATTGTGGCAGCTATTGTGCCAATCCATTTCATGAAGGAAATGGATTCATGTTTTCACTGACACTATACTTTCCCAAGCATGATGTCTGTTTCTAGCCATAGGCCTTTCCTGATGACGTGTCCAAAGTAAGGAAGATGAAGTCTCACCATCCTTGCTACCAAGGAGCATTCTGGCTTTACACTGATTTGTTTATTCTTTTGGAAATCCATGGTATATTCAATATTTTTCACCAACACCACAATTCAAATGCAGCAATTTTTCTTCAATCTTCCTTTTTCATTGTCCAGCTAAATTAATCAATGAAAATCAGTGAATGAATTACCCAACGAAAACCCTATAAATCACAGCAGAACCTTGTTCTATATAATGGTGGAAGACAAGTCCACTAAATTGGAAGGTGCTCAAAAATACACAGTGGTCACAATAATAAACTCAAGCACACCAATGATTATTGAAGGTGGGTCACCATGAGTTGGAGTAACTAACAACAGCAGCAGCAATACATGAACATGAGTTGTTATCAATTGTGATTGGTTCTTGGAGAAATCCTGAGACTAGGAGTTAATGATGGAACTCTAGATTGTATTCTGGATGATTTCACCCAGCTTTGATAAATAGTAGAGATAAAAATCTGTCTCAGGTTACAAATAGAAAGTTATATATTTTAAACACCACAGTTGAAAACCATCTGTGTGTAATGAAAGATGCAAGTATGGGCTCTTTTAAGACTAGTATTATGTTCAATTGTTCTGCCTAGTGCCATTGCCTTCTACGCATTCATCAAACCAAAAAAACACTGCCATCGAGTGGATTCTGAGTCATAGCAACCTCCATTGGGTTTCCAAGGCAATAAATCTTTACGAAAGTAGATTGCCCCATCTTCCTTCTGCGGAGTAGCTGATGGGTTTAAACAGCCAACATTCTGGTTAACAGTCAAATGCCTTAGGCACTGCACCAATAGAGTTCCTTGGAGCTTCATTAATAAATAAAGGCCCCCTTTTGGTGGCGTAGTGCCTAAGGCACTTGACAGCGAATCAGAAGGCTAGCAGTTCAAAGGCATCAGCCACTCCTCAGAAGGATGTTTGGGCAATCTACTTCCATAGTGATACTGTCTCAGAAACCCAAGGAGGGGTCGGTATAAGTCAGACCCGACTTGACGGCAGTGAGTTTGGTTTTTTTTTTTTTTTTTTTGGTTTTCCAGATAAATGAGCTCCATTCATTTATCAGCTACCTGATAGATAGATTCTGGTGAACACTGACATCCCTCCCCAGCCCCACTATTTAATATTGTTTCCCTAGAACTACTTAATATCCTACTGTAAGCAGGTGTCTTATGGTTATCTAGAGTAACAGAACTGATAAGATAGATAGAATAATAAATAGATCAATAGTTTTTTTTTTTAAAAAATTGTTGTCAAGTTGATTCTGACTCATGTCAGAGTGAAACTGAGCTCTGTAGGGTTTTCTTGGCTATAGTCTTTACAGAAGCAGATCTCCAGGCCTTTCTTTCATGATACCACTAGATGAGTTCAAACTACTAACCTTTAGGTTAGTGTTATTGTTGTTGTTATTTGCCATCGAGTCGGACCCGACTCATAGTCCAGTGCAAACCATTTGCACCACCTAAAGACCTAGCTAGAAAGAAAGATTGATTGATTTTAAGAAACTGTTTTTTCAGATTGTGGTGGGGGCTGGCAAATATAAAATCTGCAGGTCATGTGGCAGGTTGGAGATTCCTGCAGTCTTGTGTTCCAGGCAACAGAGGAAAGAAGAGTGAGGGAGTTCTTGCAACCTGTCTATGTATAGTCCGGAAGCAGAACACAACCTAGGAAAAACCTCTTTGCTCTTAAGGCCTCCACTTGATTAGATGAGGCCCATCCACTTTACAGAGGATAGTCTGCTATACTTAAAGGCAACAGATTTAATCATGTAACTACTTCATAGCAACAATTGGACTAGTGTTTTGCCAAATAACTGGGTACCATGGCCATGATGCAGTGGATTATTTAATATGGCTCTGCCAACCATGGTCTTTGTGACTCCCACCAGATGACTGGGTGGGACTAGACAAATGCGAGGTGCTTGTGGTCCACCAAGGGGATTGGATAATTTGCCAATGATGTAAATAAGGTACATGGCATTCTTGTGGGGGAGGGACCATGGAAATAAAGTGCATGGAACCCTAATGTGAGGACTGGTCAGTTGTGCTATCTACCAGGCTTAAAATGAGCCTTCCCAGAGGTGAAAAGGGGGGATCTCATTGCCCTCGAGAGAGAAGAGCTGAAAGTGGAAGCATCCTGAGACTCAAGATCCCTGCACTGAGACGGCAGAGAGGTGGCAGCTGAAGCAGTAGAACCAAGAGAACTGAATGAGACAGGTGGTGGGCTTCTTGGCCCAGGAAGAAAGAAAGCTCAGTGCCTTTGAGCAGAAGCCTTGCTGGCAGAGTAGGGTGCCTCTCTGAGCATCTATTCTGCAAAGCTAAAGTAGCTTTGTACCATTGACATTAGCAGGGCAGAGGCCATGGCCAGAGAGAAGTGTGCCTGTGGTACAGCTGAGAAGAAGCTGTTCTGATTGAAGAACTGTATCCTGAGTTGTTTTCTGATCCTAAATTGTAACCTATTACTTCCCTAATAAACCTCATAATTGTGAGTATTGTGTTGAGTTCTGTGTGGCCATTGCAATGAATTATCAAACCTGGTAGAGAAGTAGAGAGTGCTGTGGGAGGGTCAGCTGGTGTCAGAATTGGTAAAGAAGTTGCAAGTTGGTGGCATGTCTAACCTCTGCCTCACAGGAATCAGCCTTGGGCTGTTGATGTTGTTCTGGATCCTCTTTCTTCCTTGTGAAGTAAGAGGAGGTCAGATGAAGCTGTCCCCACAGCTGATTTAACCATATATCTACTTCATAAAAGCAATTAGTGCCTCAGCAAACAACTGGATATCATAGCCTAGCCAAGTTGACGCATAAAATTAACCATCACACTGGGTATCCCAGCTATAACCATTAGACTTCTCCCCATACAGTACCATCCTGGTCATATCTACTTTTTTCTTCAATCATTCTCTTAAGTAAAAGGAGAAAGACCTTTGGGAATATATATTTGTACTTTCTGGTTGGTGAGAAGGGATCCAGAAAGAAAGAATATCTGCTCTTCTCCCACCTCTAATAATCAGACATGGTATTTCCCAGGCTACTCTAATTCCACACCTAATTAAGTATCATCCCACATCTAAATCTGAAAAGTACATTTATCTATGCTCTGTAATTGACAAACCTCTAAATGTCATATCTTGATATTTATTCTATTATTTCTACATCTTAGAGATTATTTACCCATTTCTATCAAGTCAGTCAATTCATAGCTACCCTATAGGACAGAGTAGAATTGCCCCATAGGATTTCAAAGGCTGTAGTCTCTATGAGTCGGGTCCGACTCGACGGCACATAACAACAACAACAACAACAGTCTCTATGGAAACAGACTGCCACATCTTTCTCCAGTGGAGTGACTGGTGGTTCAAATTATAGATTTTTTGGTTAGTAGTTGAATGCTTAACAACTACACCACCAGGGCTGTTTAAAAGTCAGCAATGCCAAGGGACTGGCATTTTATTAGTCATTTACATTTTAGTATAAATGTGTTCCCAATCCTTTCATAAGAATGTGTTGTAAATGTAACAGAGGAAGAATGTATGATGACAGGGGTGGGAAGGCATAATTGAGAAGCAAAGGGGTTACATTGATAAACATTCCTTTCTATTCTCTTAGGAGATACTCACTTTGTTGGGGTGTGTTCTTCATTCTGCTGTCTTTGAACTTGTGACCATGGTGGGTTAAAAACTGAAGATTTGAATAAAGAATGATAATCTTTTTCTTTCTTTCTTTCAGTCATTACATTTTGCTAGCCCCGAATCACCCTCCTTCTCTCTGAAAATTTCTTACCCAAAGAATTCTCACCAACTAAGGGGTTTCTTCCTATCTGAGAGTTTTTTTCATTTCATTCTCACATTTGTTTCTTGACTTCTGCACTTGATTTTGTTTCTTGATTTTCTGCTTTGTATCTAGAGCCACACTGACAGAAAGAGCCTTCTTGTGCACTTACATTCAATCTCTAGGAGGAGTTTCACATGCTTTCACACCCTTTAACCAAAATACCAAGCCCACTGCTGTCAAATCCATTCCAACTCATAAGGTAAAACTGCCCCTTAGGTTTTCCAAGGCTGTAAATCTTTACGGAAAGAGATGGCCACATCTCTCTCCCATGGAGCAACTGGTGGGTTTGAACCACAGACCTTTTGATTGTCAGTTGAGCCCTTAACCACTGCATCACCAGGGTTACTTTCATGCCACTTAGGAGTTTTAAAAGTAAAGATTTAAAGTTCTCACTATGGTTCTAATTATGTAGTGGTATAATTCACACACAGCTGCTTTCAAAGCTGTTAGGCTCTGCAGCCAATGGGGGAGTCACATTACTCTGCTGAGTGCTCTGGTGGAAGTGCCCAGGGCTTCCAGAATAACAATGACACATGACGACAATGATATTCTATCTGCCTTCTATCCAGGCAGCTTCCAGGGAAAAGCTTTAAAAAGGATTTGGCAGCTGAGGACCCTTTCAAAGGCTTGGATCCCTGCATTTTACTGTATTCCAAGTGAATTCCTTTCTGAGCCCAGCACATTCAAGTATAGATATGTAAGGGAATTACAGCGATCATCTGATCTGGGTCCATGTCATTGGATGATCTCCTGAACATCTAGGATTAATAGTTCAGTGGGAATGTCATAGCTCAATGTCTTCCTCTGGAGATAGACCATGCACCCCTGTATTTGTGAAAAGAATGATAGTGTAAGTAAAGTGTCTTATACAGAACCAGGCTCAGAATACATCTTCAAAATGTGTTGTTTTCCCTCACCCTCTTCTCCTTGGCCGTGTCTTTAGGCAGACACTCCCTATCTTCACCCAGAGGTCATCCCAGAATTTTACTCTCCAACTGGGAGAGTTTTTCCTTTTGTCCAATCCAAACTTTCCTGCATTATTTAAGTTCTTGTAGAAAAGCAGAATACCTCATCTGTCCCTTTATTCTGTTCCTAACACAAATCATTTAACACCTCAGCATCTCTGATTCGTTTGTGAATATTAGGAAAAATAAATTCCATCCTGCTCCATAGCTCTGTGGTGAGGGCATACAAAGTATAGGAAAATGCTTTGGAATTTGGAGTAATCCAGGCCAGCATATTATTTTCCCAGCATTGAATTCTTTGCCACCTTGCATGTGGATCTGGCATATACTCTTGATTGGGCCCTTTACACCCAGTATTGTTTCCTTCCAATCCCATGTGTCTACCACACCAAGACCAAATTCATTGTCATTAATTCTCTCTCCACTCCTCAGGCATCTCTCCATTAATTTTGGGGAGGAAATTAAAATGTTGGAGAAAATATTACCAAAGTAAAAAAAAACAAAAAAAGCTAGCAAGGCGTTAATAACTGCAAGCACTGTTTAATAAAACTTTCTACGATAATGGAAATGTTGTATACTGCCCTGCCCAATCCAGTAACCAATATTCATTTGTGGCCAGTGTGACTGAAGAACTACATTTTAAGATTTAATTAAATTTTAGTTAATTTAAATAGCCACACGCATCTCATGGCTTCCATTCGCCCGGTACAGATATAAACCAATGCTTCCCAAGCCCACTTGAGTATATGAATCACCCGAGCATCTTGACAAAATGTAAATTTTGATTCAGTAGGTCTGCGATGAAATTCAAAATTCTATATTTCTTACACATTCCCAGGTGATGCTGATACTGTTGGTTAAGAGGCCACACTTTGAGAATGAAGGACCTATCCTAGACTATACAAAGAACTCTTTTTAGGACGAAAATAAAATAAAAAAAAAAAAGACAACAACCTGAAAAACAATAAACAAAGGACATGAGTGAGTGATTTGCAAAAAAGGGAAATCCAAAAGGCTATTCAGCATATGTGGATATTCAAACTCATTTGTGATCAGATAGAGGCAAAATAAAACAATGATAAATACCTCTCGCCAGCTACAAGACCAGCAACAATGAGAAGGCTGTGTATTACCAAGTGTTTGTGGGGATGTGGGAAGTAAGAAGCTCATGTCCCACTGATGGATGAGTAGGCTATGTAGCCATTCTGTAAAACAATCTGCACTATTATAGTTAGCTGCTCACCCATGCCCCAGTTTATTTCCTAGATAAATAACTGTTACGAATTGAATCATATCTCTACCAAAATATATGCTAAAGGCCTAATCCCTGTACCTATAAATGTGACCCTGTTTGGAAATACGTCTTCTTTTCTATGTTAATGAGGTCATACTGGAATAGGGTGGATCTTAAATCTAATCACTTCTGAACAATGTTTTATATTAAGAGCTGAATAGACACGGTGAAACACACACAGGAGGAAGAGCCCTTGTAGACAAGCCTACATGCCAAGGAATACCAAGGAATCAAGGAATGCTGAGGCCTATGAACAAGGAAGTACCCTCACCTAGAGTTGAATTCAGACTTCTAGCCTCCTGAACTGTGAGAAAATAAACTTCTATTCCTTAAAGCCACCCACTTGTAGTATCTTTTATGACAACACTGGATTACTATCCCAAAGAAGTTCTCACACAGGTTGTGTAAGAAGGTTGTTGCGGGAAAGTGGAGCCCAGCCATGATCATCTCACCGGGAGAGTGCAAAGTGGGTTGGATGCTATGCAGCATTTGGAGGTAGTATCTTCAATGTGCGTAAAGCAATATGGGTGGCTCTTAAAGACACAGTGCTGAATGAAAAAGGTATGAGTCATAATGAGACATATAATAAATGCAGTACTACGTGCAGATTAAAATATTTGCCACAAAACAACAATTTACACTTTGTAAAGGTAAAGCAAACAAACAAACAAAAAATATATCTTAAATACCAGATTAATTGTATATGCTGAGAGTGAGGTGGCAGGAGAGGAATGTGGAATAGATATACAACGTGCTATGATTGAATTGTGTCCCACCAAATTACATGTTGGAATCTTAACCTCTGTGCCTGAATATTACGTAATATAATCTTCTGTTGTTGCTGTTAGGTGCCTCTGACTCATAACAGCCCTATGTACAACAGAATGAATCACTGCCAGTCCTGTGCCAGCTTCACAATCCTTGCTACACCTGAGCCCATTGTTGCAGACACTGTGCCAATCCATCTTGTTAAGGGCCTTCCCTTTTTTTTACTGACCCTCCACTTTACCAGGCATGATAGCCTTCTCTGGGAAATGGTCCCTACTGACAACATGACCAAAGTAGGTGAGACAAAGTCTGGCCATTCTCACTTCCAAGGAGCATTCTAGCTAAACTTCTTCCAGGACAGATCTGTTAGTTCTTCTGGCAGTCCATGGTACTTTCAGTTTTCTTCACCAACACCAGAACTCAAAAGCATCAAGTCTTCTTTGGTCTTCCTTATTCATTGTTTAGCTTTCATATGCATATGAGCTGACTGAAAATACTATGGCTTGAGTTAAGTAACCTTAGTCTTCAAAGAGACATATTTGTTCTTCAGCACTTTAAAGAGCTCTTTTGCAGCAAATTTGCCCAGTGCAATACCTCATCTGATTTCTTGACTGCTGCTTCCATTGGTATTGATTGTAGAACCACGTAATACGAAATATTTGACAACTTCAATCATCTCTCCATTTATTGTGATGTTGTTCATTGGTCCAGTTGTAAGGATTTTTGTTTTCTTTATGTTGAGGTGCAATTCACACTGCAGACTTTAATCTTTAATCTAATTCTGTAGTCTTTAATCTCCATCAGTGTTCAAGGCATCTTCACTTTCAGCAAGCAAGATTGTGTCTTCTGCATATCGCTGGCTGTTAATAATTCTTCCTCCAATCCTGATGCTGCATTCTCCTTCATATAGTTCAGCTTCTCAGATTATTTAGTCAGCATATAGATTAAATAAGTGTGGTGAAAGGATACAACCCTGACTCACTGCCTTCTTAATTTTAAACCATGCAGTATCTCCTTGTTCTGTTAGAATGACAGCCTGCTGGTCTATGTACAGGTTCCTCTTGAGCACAATTAAGTGTTCTGGAATTCCCATTCTTCTCAATGCTATCTATAATTTATTATGAGCCACACAATCAAATGTTTTTGCTTAGTCAACAAAACACAAATAAGTATCTCTCTGGCATTATTTACTGTCAGCCAAGATCCATTTGGCATAAGTAATGATATCCCTCATTCCATGTCTTCTTCTGAAACCAGATTGCATTTCTGAATATTCTCTGTCAATATACTGGTGTAACCATTTTTGAATTATCTTCAGCAAGATTTTACCTGTGTGATATTAATGATATTGTTGGATAATTTCCACATTCTGTGGAATTACCTTTCTTTGGAAGAGTACAAATATGGATCTCTTCCAGTCAGTGGCCAGGTATCTGTCTTCCAAATTTCTTGGCATAGACAAGTAAGTGTTTCCAGTGCGGCATCCATTTGTTGAAACATCTTGCTAGGTATTCAGTCAATTCCTGGAGCCTTGTTTTCCACCAATTCCTTCAGTGAAGCTGTTCCTTCTCATTTTGAGTCGTGCCACATCAGCAAATGGAGGTCCCGAAAGCTTTACTCCATCCACATCATTAAGGTCGACTCTACTTTGAGGAGGCAGCCTTTCCCCCATAATATTTTGAGTGCCTTCCTACCTGAGGGCCTCATTTTCTCCCACTATATCAGACGATGTTTCATGGCTATTCATAAAGTTTTCCAATAATATATAAGACAGCATTTCATTGCTGTTCATAAGGTTTGCACTGGCCAATTCTTTGAGAAGTGGATGGCCCCTTCCTACTTCTGAATCTGTCTTAGTCTGAAAGCTCTTCTGAAACCTGTCCATGATGGGTGATCCTGCTGGTGTTTGAAACACCAGATGAAATGCCTCCAGCTTCACAGCAATATGTAAGCCACCACTACATGACAAACTGACAGACGAGTGGTGGATGTCATCTTCTACCATCATGTAATCTGATGCTGTGATAATGAAGCCCCAATAGTGTAGGATGCTATCAAAAAAACAGTTCAGAGTCATAAAAAGAGCAGATTAGACACAGAGGCACACACGCAGGGAGAAATACAGATCTCTAAGAAACCAAGGAATGTCTGGGGCTATAAGGAAGCAATCAAGCTGTCTGAGACCTTGATATGAATTTTTAGCCCCCAGAATTGTGAGATAATAAATTTTTGTTCTTTAAAGCCACTCATTTGTGGTATTCATATTACAGCAGCACTAGGAAACAAAGACACAAGAGAAGAAATAAAGATGGGCCAAACATGGACCATGACGATGAGGCATGTGGCAAAGGAGAAGAAGGAAAAAAAAAGTGCCTCATTCTCTAGCCTGGCATTCAGTGCTTTCTGTTAGCTGCCCCAGCTGCTCCCCAGTCTCAAACCCTACTGTCCTCCGTGTTAACCTCCCTCTACTGCTGACAAAATGGTCCAATTGCTCTCCTCAAGACATGCATGAGCCATTCCCTCACAGACTCCTGCTCCTGATCAGGAATGTCTTAACCTCAAGTCTCTGAGCTCTGGGAAACTCCTATATCATGCAGGCATTGTTCTCCAGAGAAATAAAACCAATAGTAAATATGTCGATGTCTATGTCTATGCATATGTATATGTGTATATATATATATATATATATATATATATATATAGGAGCTCTGGTAGCATACTGCCTAAGGCACTTAACTGCTAACCAAAAGGCTGGCAGTTCAAACCCACCAGCCACTCCCTGGAAGGAAGGTTGGGCAATCTACTTCCGTAGTGATACTGCCTCGGAAACCCAAGGAGGGGTCGCTATGAGTCAGGTCCGACTCGACAGCACAT
>NW_006921592.1:23220628-23240250 GCF_000298275.1 Orycteropus afer afer | reverse complement strand
AGGTGTATGGATATTACCCTGTCACTGACAGCATCGTACTTCAGGACAGATCTTGAAACATTCTTTGTGATGATGAATGTCATGCATTTCCTTCTCAAATTGTCATTCCTGGCATACCAGATCATATGGTTGTCTGATTCTAAATGGCCAAAATCAGTCAATTTCAGCTCACTAATGCCTTTGTTATTTTGTTGTTGTTATGTGCAGCTTAGTTGGATCTGACTCATAGCGACCCCTCCTTGGGTTTCCAAGGGAGTATCACTACAGAAGTAGATTGCCCCAACCTTCCTTCCGAGGAGTGGCTGGTGAGTTTGAACCACCAACCTTCTGCTTAGCAGTCAAGTGCCTTAGGCACTATGCTACCAGAGCTCCCACTAATGCCTAGGGTATAAATCTTTACGTGTTCCATTTCATTTTTGACACTTCCAGTTTTCCTAGATTCATAGTTCGTACATTCCATGTTCCAATTATTAATGGATGTTTGCCACTGTTTCTCCTCAATTTGAGTCATGCCACATCAGCAAATGGAGGTCCTGAAAGCTTTACTTTATCCATATCATTAAGGTTGGTTCCACCCTGAGGAGGCAGCTCTTTCCCAGTCATGTTTTGAGTGTCTTCCAACCTAAGGGGCTCATATTCCTGCACTGTATCAGGCAATGTTTCTGGGCTATTTACAAAGTTGCCTAGTGATTTGTCAAACAGTGTTTCTCTGCTATTCATAAGGTTTTCCCTGGCCAATTCTTTGAGAAGTGGATAGCCTCTTCCTTTTTCCTAGTCTGCCTCAGTCTGTAAGCTGCATTGAAACCTGTGCGCCATGTGCAACCCTTCTGGTGTTTGAAACATTGGTGGCACAGCCTCAACCTCACAGCAACATGTGAGCCACCATAGTATGACAAACTGACAGATAAGTTGTCTCCCTTAGCTGTTCGAAACCTCTCTGCCCCCCCCCCCTTACCTGGATCCTGTGTCTCTGTCTCATCTTCCAACTTTTCCCCCACTTCCTGTCTCTTGGCATATATATATGGTTGTGTCAAATCTAACTCTTGGCAACCCTACATGTGTCAGATTAGAACCATTCTCCATAAAGTTTTCAGTGGCTGATTTTTCAGAAGTAGATCATCAGGCCTGTTTTCAAAGGTGCCTCTGGGTGGACTCAAACCTTTAACATTTCAGTTAACAGTCAAGTGTATTCACCATTTATACCACCCAAGGACTCCACATATGAGGAGTACATACATATAGCGGTAGTTAAAGTTGTGTGCCAAGTTGGCTGGGCTGTGGTTTTCAGTGGCTGGGCAGCTGTATGTAGTTATTCCCCATGATGAGATTGTAATCATCTTCAGGGTGCAATCTGTTGTGAGCAGATAGCAAGATGCCTTTGGAGTGTGGCTTGTTTCCAGTATTTAAGGAGAAGCTTTGGGAAAGGTCTCTAGCTTTTTGGCTCATCTGGATCCTGCATTTGGGTGAGTTTTCATCTCAGTGGCCTGCCATGTTGCTTACTGATCTTGAGATTTTTCCTGGGCTTGGACCAGTGGGCTACCATGTAGTCTGTTGGTCTTGGAACTGTACCATTCTTCTAGCTAGCCTCAGTAGCCAGCAGCTGCATGACTTACAAGAAGTTTCCAGCTCCAGTGGACCTGGAATAAGAGGCAGAGCTGAAGCCCAATGTCAAGGGACCTTCACCCAGCCCCTAGAGCTGGCACTCTGAATTTGGATTTCTAGCCTCCTGAACTGTAAGAGAATGAATTCCTTTTGTTAAGCCATCCACTTGTGCCATTTCTGTTATAGCAGCACTAGAGAACATATCATAAATACACACACACACACACACACATACATACATATAGACTCTGGTGGCATAGTGCCTAAAGCATTTGACTGCTAACCAGAGGCTGGTGGTTCAAACCCACCAGCCACTCCTCTGAAGGAAGACTTGGCAATCTACTTCCACAGAGATAACACCTCGGAAACCCAAGGAGGGGTCGCCATGAGTCACAGTCAACTTGATAGCAGTGAGTTTGATGTGATTTTATATATATATATATATATATATATATATATATATATATCACACCATATACATATACACACACACAAAAAAAAAACACAACACAGATAGAGAAAGAGGGGGAGAAAAATAGATTTATTTTAAGGAATTGGCTTATATTCTTATATGGACTGATAAATCCAAACTCTGTAGGACAGGTCATGAAGCTGGAAACACAGGCAGAATTTTTATGTTACAATTTTAAGGCAGAATTTCTCCTCTCCAAGATATCTCAGTTTTGCTGTTAAGGCCTCTAACTGATTAATGAGCCCCACTTACGTTATCAAGGGTAATCTCTGTACTTAGAGTCAATCGATCATGGCTGTAACAACAACACAATACCTTCACAGCAGCATCTGAACTAGTGTTTGATCAAACAACCAGGCATGACAGCCAAGCCAAACTGACATGCAAAATTAGCCATCACACAGCTTGATCATCAGAACCAAGATGATTATCCTCCTCCAACATCCTATTGCAAATGTTCTCTGTGACTCTACCTTGACAATGATTACATACCGACTTGCATCATTGGCTGTGATTTTGTGAAGACATAAAACAAAACCAAAGAACAAATAGAGCAACATCAACAATAAACTAGTTCCCATTTATTTGAAAGCTTTGGGTTCAAGATCAATGTCTTATTCCTTTCGGATATCTTTGCTATCTATCACAATATTTTTCAAAGACCTACTTAAAAAGAACTGATTGATACAGCTAACCTCTACAATAAAAGTTATTAATTTACAAAAAGAAAATGCATTTTCTACTCCTTAATTAGACAGTAACACAAACACACATGCCGTCGAGTCGGATCCAACTCATAGCGACCCCTCCTAGGGTTTCCGAGGCGGTATCACTAAAGAAGTAAATTGCCCCACATTCCTTCTGAGGAGAATGCAGTGGAGAGGAGAATTCAAGGTGGAAGAAGTCAGGGGCATAAGGAAAAATAGGATCTGCAGACCAATGTCACTATTCAGCCTTATAAATATTTTTATATCCATTAAACTAAAGCAATAAAGATAAAAAACTCAATAAAGATAATGAGCTTTATAAATCTAAAAATAATAATAATGAACACCATTCAGTTTATTACAATTTACCATCATTTATTGTCCAGAATCTCTTTGAGATATCTCTTTCCAACAGTTGTGGTGTAATCCTTGTAAATTTGATGTTCTTAGACTCAATGGCAGTGCATTTGTTTTTCTCTTTAGTTTCATTTATAAATATTAAGTATGATAATAACTACCATTTGTTGAGTATCTACTTTGTTTCCAGCTATACACACTATAGTTCATTTTTCTCCTCACAATGACATTCTAGGTTATACTGTAAAATCCCCATTTGATAACTGCAGAAACAGAAGGTCAAAAGCAAAAATGTAACTTCCCCAAGCTCAGATAGCTAATATAGCAGCAAAGCAATATTTCAAGCCAGGTATATGTGACTCTCAAACAAAAGTCTTTCCACTTTCCGCTTCTGCCAAAGAGTTTTCTAACATGTGTCTGATTCCCCAAGCAAAAGTCAACTTTATATCATAACTCTGGACACCTAAGTCATAAAGAGAAGTGACTTTTGATTTGCATAAATCAATGGTTCTCAAATAGGCTGATACTTCTAGAAACATTAGCAATTGCAATTTAGTTGTTCTGGGGTGGGATCTGGGCTTCTTATGGTTGTAAAAGCTCTCTTGGTGATTCTAAAGGAGCTCTGGTTGTATAGTGGTTAAGGCATTGACTGCTAACCAGAAGGTCAGTGGATCTAACCCACCAACTGCTCTGCAGAGGAAAGATGAGGCAGTCTGCTTACATGAAGATATACAACCTTGGAGATTTAATGGGGGTCACTGTGATGCAGGATCAACTCAATGACAGTGAGTGAGAGGTGATTGTAATGTGTTGACAAGATTGAGAAGCACTGGTATAGATTCAGAAACCATACCCAGATGTGGATGCATATATGCCAGAATTTCCCAGATTGGAAGTGATTAGTATAGTAACATTGCCCTCACTTTTCTTTCTTTCTTTTTTTTTTAATTAAAATGCAAGTTTTCATTTTCTCCCAACATTTTACTAATTTTCACTCATCCTTTCCTAACTTGTACTTGTTATTTTAGAGTACAAATCCCCAAACTAGAAATAAATACTTTGTCAAGGGTCTGATAAGTGCAGAACATCATAGCAATGATAGTTTCAGGGCTGTACTGGTCAACAGCAGTAACCAGCAGCTTAACATAACAGAAGCTTGTTTTTCATGCTTGGAGTGGTTCAGCAGGCAGTCTTCCATACAGTGACTCAAGGATTCAGGCTTTTCACATCTTGTAACTTCACCATCTCCTACAGTCTCTGACACCTCTGCTGGATTGCTTATATTTAGCTGGAAGATGAGTAAGAGAAGTACAATGGAGAATCCCACCACACACAGGAGAAATTTATGTGCCAGGCCTGGAGAGGGGCACATCTTTTCTGTCCAGGTTGTGTTGGCCAGAATTTGGTCCCATGGCTACATCTAACTGCAAGAGAAGGTGAGAAATGAAGACTTGTTGTATGCCCAGAAGACATGCAAAGTGGATTTTGGTGTCCACATAGCAGTCTTGGCCATAAGGACCTTTTAACCCCTCTACTATCAAACTATATTTCTCCCTACAAAAGCCTCACATTGCTGTTTAATTGAACTCAAGTTCATTTATGGCCTTCAGATGTTTTCCTGTGAAAGACAACTTGGGTTGTCTTTCCCCATTCCAAACTTGTCTTTCCCCATTCCAAAAGAGAATTAATATAATATTTATTGAGGAATAGAGACCTGACAATCTACTTCTGAAAATTCACCAGTGAAAACTTTATGGAACACAACAGAATTGTCTGACTCTTGCTTTGGACACATCATCAGAAGGGATCAATCACTAGAGGAGGACATCATGTTTGGTGAAGTAGAGGGCCAACATGGGGAAAGAAGACCATCAATGAGATGCATTGGTACTATAGCGGCAATGGTGGACTCAAACACACCAGTGATCATGAGGATGATGTAGAGCTGGTAAGTATTGTTCTGTTGTACAGAAGGTCACCATGAGTTCGAATCAATGTCATAGAGCTATTTATCTATCTATCCACTCTGTTGCAAGGAGTCCCTGGGTGGTGCAAATGATTAACACACTTGACTGCTAACCTAAAAGCTGGAGTTTCAAGTATACCTATCTACTTCCATAAAGATTTACCACCTTGGAAACCAAATGGGGGTCGCTATGAGTTGGAATCGACTCAATAACAGTGGGTTTGGTCTTTGTATAAGGCACCTTGGAAGAAGGACCTACATATCAACTTGTGAAAAATAAGGCATTAAAAACCCTGTAAAGCTTTGGTGGCATAGTGCCTAAGGCATTTGACTGCTAACCAGAAGGCTGGCAGTTCAAATCCACCAGCCACTCTTCGGCAGGAAGATTGGGCAATCTACTTCAGTAGAGATACTGCTTCAGAAACCCAAGGAGGAGTCGTTGTGAGTCAAATCAACTCGCCAGCAGTAAGATTGGTTTTTGGTTTGAAGGCACAATTCTACTCTGACATATATGGATCACCATGAGTCAGAGTCAGGCAAATTGTTCTTGGTATAATTTGTTGCAGGCACTAGCTAGACACATTGCATATGTTATCTTGTTACATTATCAAAAGAATTCTGTGATGAAGGTGCTGTGTTATTATTCACCACCATCGTCTTTTTTTTTTTGGTCAATTCAACACTTATTAAGTAACTACTTCCATGCTCTGTACTAAACTCTGGAGGTTCAAAGATGAGTATGAGATTCAAGTAATTAGGTCATTATACCAACATGAATACATTGTTTGGAGACACAGAAGAGAAAACCATTACTGGCACTGATTCCCTAAAACACCTAAATATAGTTATCCAAATACACAAAGAAGTAGGATAAGCAAATAAAAATTATACTAAAACACATTAAATTTAAATTAGATAATTTAAATCATACAAAATATTAGTTTTGTTAAGATCTTTTAAAAATTGAGGACTTTTTAGTCAATTAAACACACAAAAAAATGTATGATATATATTCTCCTGTACCAAAATTCAGGAAGCTTTTATGGAGAAGGACATTGAAGCTAATGGAATTTAAGTGACTCGATGACGCTTACATGGCTTTTAGATACCAGAGCTGAGATTAGAACCTAGGTCTCCTCTACCACTTTGCACTGATGTGTTTGATTTTGATCTTTAAAAACATTATGTTGGAAAGTTGCTTGAGATGCAATCTAATCAGATTGCTAAAGAAGATTTTACAGGAGGAGATCACTCTCTTGTCTTGCGTCCGGTGTAGAATCTCCCCCGGCTCTCTCCACTAGTGTGAATAGTTCCCTCTGTTATACAGCACCAAAATGCCTTACTCTCTGGCATTCTTGAACATTTGTTTAAAAGAGGGGAAAAAGCCTGTCATTTATTCTTTCATTATCAAAATCTAATTTGTCAGTGATTCATCATTAATTTTCATTTTCTCAAACACAGATTGCTGTAGGAGTAAGATGGATTATCTCAGAATCTTTCAGCTTCTAACACATCTGAGTGAGTATTTTGCTCCCACAGGACTAGAAGTTTTTTTGGTCCCAGAATGGAGGGTTTCTGTTTTTCATCTCCCACAAGCAAAGCCCTAGTCTGGGAACATTCTCCCCACACCCCCAACTGAATTTATCATTTCAAGTCTGTTCCTGCTTAACTAAGAAATATCCAGACATTGAATACAGTTTACAGATCACCTCAGAACTGCTTTTGCACTTCCTAAAAAAGGACCAAAGGTGTAGAGAGAAAAGATAAATGCCAGGCGTTGTATTTAGACTTCTCATTTGCTCATTAGACAAATATTAGTCAAATGCTCACTTAGAGCCAGGTCTAGAAGTAGGTGTTGGGAAGGATGCTGTGATGAAGAAGGACTCAAAACTTGCCCTCAATGAGCTCACAATTTCTTGTGGGCAGAGAAATAAGCACACAACCCACTATGACATTCCATGATACTTACTCAAGGATAGAGATGTGCTAAGTGTTTGGCCGTCTCTTTAGGAGCTCTGGTAGCATAGTGCCTAAGGCACTTGACTGCTAACCAGAAGGCTGGTGGTTCAAACCCACCAGCCACTTCTCAGAAGGAAGGTTGGGCAATCCTACTTCCATAGTGATACTGCCTCGGAAACCCAAGGAGGGGTCGCTATGAGTCGGGGCTGACTCGACGGCAAATAACAACAACAACAACAAGTGTTGGGGAAAATGGCAGAGGGCAAAGCTAACTCTTCTGGAGAGAAAAGAAGTGAAGTGGCACTACAAGTGGCATTTAAGGTGGACCTTACAGAAGAATGGGAGTCAGAGAAAGAGAGGAAGGGTATTCTGTGCAAAGGGAATGGCATAATCAAAAGGCTCAGAAGCACATTGTCTGGAAAGATGAGTGACACAGTGAGACTCAGACATGGCGCTCAGAGAGCATAGTAGGCAAGGAGTTTGGCCAGTGATAAGACTGTATTGTAATGTGGAAGCAATGGGAAGTCATCAAAATTTGCTAGTTCTGCTAATATTTTCCTTTTGCTTTTATTTTTGATGCTTGGTTTTAAAGAGTAGATAGAAAGCATCTGGAGCTAGGAAGATCAAGGAGTAAGACATTGAAGATGTCCTTAAAAGAAAATGAAAATAACTTAAACAGCTCTATGGGCTTAAAGAGGAATAACAAGACATAGATGTTTCAGAGAATGAATTGAAAAGACTTAGTGTCCCTGAGGGGTGAGGGAAATGAGGAGCAACCAGTGGCTCCCAAGCCCCATGACTGAGCACTGGAAACATGGTGGTACCAAGAACCAACAGAAGGGTTAGGGCTTAAATTGTGTTAAAATCCTAACAACACTGGAATATGACCTCATTTGAAAATGGTGTCTTTGCAGATGTAATCAAGGTAAAGTAAAATCATTTGGTAGATGCTAATGGTAGGTGCTAATACCATACGAGGAGCTCTGATAGCATAGTGCCTAAGGCACTTGACTGCTAATCAAAAGGCTGGCTGTTCAAATGCACCAGCCACTCCTTGGAAGGAAGGTTGGGCAATCTACTTCTGTAGTGATCCCACCTCGGAAACCCAAGGAAGTGTAGCTATGAGTTGGGTCCAACTCAATGGCACATAACAACAACAACAATACAATATGACTGTAGAAGAGCAGGAGAGGAGATACAGATAGTGACACGTGGAGAACTTCACATGATGACACAGGCAGAGATTGGCATTATGCAGTTACAAACTATGAAATTCCAGTGATTGCTGACAACACCAGAAGCTAAGAGAAAATCATGGAATAGATTCTTTCCTTCAAAGAGAGCATGGCTTTGAGAGACCTTGATTTCAGACTTCTAGTCTCCAGAGCCACAAGAGAATAAATTTCTGTTGTTTTAAGCCACCCAGATTGCGATAATTTGTTACAGAAATTCTAGGAAATTAATACAAGAGGCAACTCTGAGGGAGTTTGGTGTAGGAAGAGGAATGAGATTAGTGAAGTCAAGATTGGAAAGGCAGCCATAGAGAGTGCCTGATATGGCTAACCTGAATTTAATGGGTGACCCATGGACTAGCGCCCTAGTGCAACAGATATTTGAATGCAGTTTGTGCTGTTTTAAGAGTAGTGATGAAACACTAAATGTAAGAAATCTGATGATTGGCCCTAGTTCTGATCTGTCATTAGCTGTGCTATCATAAGAGACTCATCACTTAATTTCTGTGGTTTCAGGGTCTTCACATCAAAATAGAATATAATAGATAATCTTGGTGGTATGATTCTAAAAATCCTGCTTTGTATCTAAAGTTCCAAAGATTCTCAGAAAAATGAAAAATTAGTATACTGTGATACAGATAAACATTTAGATAAATACATAATAACT
The DNA here is from genome assembly GCF_000298275.1 of Orycteropus afer afer. Classification (NCBI taxonomy): domain Eukaryota; kingdom Metazoa; phylum Chordata; class Mammalia; order Tubulidentata; family Orycteropodidae; genus Orycteropus; species Orycteropus afer. Next base: position 23,231,288 of record NW_006921592.1, on the reverse strand, counting down.
ATAGCTAGATAGATGGAAGAAGGATGGATGGATGCATGGATGGATGGATGGATGGATGGATATAGAGAAATCTGTAAGTTTGCAATAGTGATTTTCATTTTCCACAAAAGGGCTCTCCTTTATTTCAAGAATATACTCTTCTTTCATTTTTGTGTTAAAATGTTCTTTCTTTTGTAAAATGGCTGAGAGTTGATGGTAGTAACTTTTATATTACTTTTACAATTTTGAAAAACACTTAACATTTTCCAGATTTATGTAGTCTTCCTTTTTTATTACTGTTTTTAATTTTCTTAATCCACAAAATTCAAACTTCAGGGAGTCACTATTCTAGAATTTCTCCAAACTCTACAGATGTAGGATGGACTACATCCTTTTCTTTGTGGAAACACTGACCCTGTACCTTGGATTCACCCTGCCTGTGTGATTGGGTTATTGTCTCAGAAGCACCATCAGCCCACTGAGGAGTGAAATGTGATCTCATCTCAACCTAGAAATTAGAGGATTTGCTCCTGAGGACCTTCAAAGAGATCCCAAACTTCTTTTCTGTCTTTTTTCTTTTATCCTAAGAACTTTCTCATACACATACCAAAAACAAAAGAAGAAAAGAAAAACAGTGGGAGGAGAGAAAATTTGTTCTCCAGATGATATTTCTGTCTATTCTATGATCCTTTAAACCCACAATCTCCCAAGCAACCCTCCCACTGAAGCTGAACTGGGGTCTTTCCTTACATGGCCACAGAGCTATAGGAAAGGACAATTTTTTTTCTTCTTTTTTTCTTCATTTTGCAATAGAAAGGTATAAGGATTAATTGTGCTAAAGCTTCAGCAAATCACATTACACAGATTAAGCTGATGAAAGACAGAGTCTCAGCCTATGGGGCAATTATGGGGTACCTCAATTGAAATCTCTGAAAAAATAGCCATTTCCTCCTAAGAGGAAACTACAGGCAGTTGTTATACACAGGGTTAATCACTTTCCCTAACACTATTTTATACATACTTATAAGATGTAATAGGCATAGTAGTTTATAATTGCTATTATTTTTCAGGTGTTTACTCTGAATCAAATATCCTTAAAACAACCTCTAAAGTAGAAATTAGTTATCTTTCAATTAAAAGATGAGAAAACTGAAACTCTGCAGAAATTAGTCACTATAATAATTAATACTTATTATACAACTAATAAATAATGGAGGTGGGATATGAATTCCACTTTGTCTGATTACAAGCTCTAATTAACACACAATTCTCAGTAAACAAAATCTCCAAATCTACCTCAAGATCTGAATCCAATGAAATACAATGGAAAGACAAAGATAATGTTACACCATCATGTAGGAACTAGACTTTTAAACAATTCATTAAATATACAGATTAAGAGGAGGGCTACACTGCTCTGTGAAAAGAGAAACCTTCTACCAAGACTGATATGTAAGGCTCAGTTGGTATGAGCTCAGAAGAGACTGAATGCTACCTGGGATCTCAGTGCCAGAATTGTTATCTCACAAGGAAGATGATCAAAATCATGATCAAAGGCAGGATTTCATTCTTTTTATGATCTGAGACCATCCAAGAAAGAATTCAGTCATATTTTTTCAGGTGAACTTGTTTCTGAGGTAGTAAATGAGAAAACGACCCATAGCTCCCACTATTGGTGACTAAATTTAAGCTGAAGAATTCTCATCAACTCCAGTAATAAAATTGAGCCCACTCTACATCTTCAAAAATGACAAAGCATGGTCAAGAATGAAGGTTATGGAAACTGAAGAAGGGCAGGCCAAGAAGAATGAGTGATGAAAGAGTTACTGCACTGAGAGTTCACAGTCTCTGGCTGGTGCAAGCAGTTGGACTGAGGTGCAGGCATTAAGATAAAAATATAAGATAAGACGACCTGGGGAGAGAACCCAGTATGATACAGAGTTTGGCTATGATGACAAAGACAAAGTTCCCCATGAGGTGAATGAGGTTAAAGAGAGATCTCTGTTTTAAAGATGAGAAATTTCAGAATGTTTAAACATTGATAGGAGTAGACAGAGAGATGGTGAAGAGATATGGGAGAAAAAAGAACTATCTGTTGTTCTTACTGTTGTTGTTGTTGTTGTTGTTAGCTGCTTTCAAGCTGGCCCTAGACTCATGGCAATCCCATGAACAAAGGAATGGAATACAGCTGGTCTTGTACAATGCCCATGATTGCTTGTGAATCTGACTGTTGTGATCTATAGGTTTTCATTGGCTGATTTTTGAAGTAGATCACCAGACCTTTCTTCCTAGTTTGTCTTAGTCTGGAAGCTCTGCTGAAACTTGTTCAACATTGTAGCACCACACAAGACTCCACTTGGTGGCTGTTCATGATGTGCACTGACTGGAATCTAACTTGAGTGTCTTGTATGGAAGGCAATAATTCTACGACTGAATCACTATTGCATCATACTTCAGCCTAAAAGAAATTAAGGTACACAGGATCACGTAAGTGGATTAACACTTTCCTTGAGGGAGAGAGTGTTGTGGGTTGGAAAATTCTAAAATCTGATACCTTTATGTAGTTTTTCATGTGTCACATATTTATGCCATCTTAATGATAAAGAAAGGAGCTCTGGTAGCATAGTGCCTAAGGCACTTGACTGTTCACCAGAAGGCTGGCGGTTCAAACCCACCAGCCACTCCTCGGAAGGAAGGTTGGGCAATCCTACTTCCGTAATGATACTGCCTCGGAAACCCAAGGAGGGGTCGCTATGAGTCGGGGCCGACTCCACGGCAAACAACAACAACAACAACAATGATAAAGAAAGATTATGAGAAACAACATATGTTCAATATTTAGGGTTATTTTGTATATGGTTTAATTGGTGTTCTAAACATCAAGAAGAATAATGCTTCATTGAGTATAAGGATGTATCATTTTGTTGGTTTATACACTGATGGCATTAAATGACCCATCATGAAGAATGCCAGTATAGGACAGTGATTAGAACAAGGAAAGGAGAATTGTGGTTATTTTCTACCGTCTGACCACTTTCCCAACAAGTAATAATAATTGTGCTAATTACTGGTCTATTCAAGTAAAAATTTGCATCTTTAAATACAAGAAAATCACTGGCAAACTCTGCTGGTGTTTCTGATGTTTTGGCATCACATTAAAAAGTTCCAGATTTTTAATGAAGGTCAGATTCCTTCATAACAGGAAAACATCTGTCATAAACACTGTACAAATATTTATAGGGCTAAGCTGGCAGTATGCAGCCTCCTCTCCCTCCTTAGTTGGAACTGAATGTACAAGGGCAAACACAACAAGAAAACAGCACACAAAGCAGTCACAAAATGCTGATATGAAGAGCTCTCACACATCGTCAACTCAGAAATTCTCCAAGTGGAGCAAAGGAAACACACTATGGGAAGTTCTCAGTTATTTAAGATTCTCTGCCAAACTCTTTGGTGTGTTTTATTCCTTCATAATGGCACTCTCTTTTCCCCTTTTTTTTTTTTTTCTCATTGCAGACATCCTTTTCTTCTCCATAAGGGATAGCCAAGGCCCAGATGCATTATTTTTCCCTAATAAATTCCCAACACATGTATTCTGTTTGATCTAACTCAGTAAAATATTTTTTATTCTACCCTATTCTGAGATAACATTTATATATGACCAGGAATATCTAGATCAGTGATACAAAAGAGAGAGAGAGAGAGGGATAGAAAAAGACTGGAAAGATTTGATTAACTTCTAGATAAAAAGACAATAGAAATATCAGAGGATGTTTGTGTTGCTAGAGACTTAATTAAAAGAAACACAGGATGTCTTCTAACATCTGCCCCTCAGCTCCACAACTAACACAATCATACAAAATGCATCATCAGATGTGGTCACTATTTAGAGTTCTCTACAAGTCACCAGATGGGAGTTGGGGTTTTGCTTTCAATGCTGTATTCAATCACAGTGATTTACAAAAACACTAAATGGAGTATGATTTCTACCTGAATTGGCTTTAAGCTTTATGAATTCACTAAAATGTGGTCTAGGTGCCAGTATTCTTTAGTTAAGAATCAGTATCAAAACTCACTCTAGGAAAATTTACTAGGTAAGGGTGTTTGACTTGCATACTTTCTCAATCTTCTCATTTAGTACCTCTCACTCCAGATGTGGGAATGGGTGGAAAGGATGTGAGTTTTAGAGACGGGAAAGCAAGAGTTCTAATCCCAAATCTGACATTTTTTTTTTATATCATCTGAACTTGTTAATACAGTGAAATGTGCGAAAGCCAGAACTCAACAGGACTGCATTATATTTTTCTGGTCTCGCATGTCTTCTACTTTTGATAGAGTGTAGTCTTACCATTTTATCTCACTTGTTTTAGTGGAAAACATTTGAGTGTGCCTTCTCTGACAAATTTCCACCTTACACAACTTCCTGCTTTTGCAGGTTTTACTATAAATCTCTTTCAGCATCAGTTTTCCACATCTAGAAAGTGGAGTTATTGAGAGGACTGAGTCAATGTTATAAAATCACTTAGCACTGTGCTTTTTTTTTTTTTTAACACTGCTCTTAAGCCCATCAGGAGCCTAATAAAGGATATATTCCTTCTTCTTCTATTTGCCTTTAAATTTTAATTCAAACTTATAAATTACTCACAGGTCAAAGAAAATGAAGCAAGAAATTAGTGAACATTTTGAACTGAATGAAATGAAAACACAACATATCAAAATTTGTAAGATGCAGCTAAGACAATACTTAAATAGAAATGTATAGCAGTAAATGCTTTCATTATAAAAGAAGAAAGTTCTCAGATCAATGACCTGAGTGTCCACCTTAAATCTCTGGTAAAAGAAGAGCGAATTAAATCCAAAATAAGCAGAACAAAAGAAATAATTAAAGACAATGTGGAAATCAATGAAATAGAAAACAGAAAAACAATTGAGAAAAATCAGTGAAATCAAAAGCTAGTTCTTTGAGAGACTCAATGAAACTTTAAACCTCCAGCCAGCCTAATCAGGAGAAAAAGAAAGAAGAAAGATATGAATTACCAATATCAAGAATGAAGGAGACAACATCACTACAAATTCTACAGACAATAAAAAGATAATAATGGAATGTTGTGAATACATGTATGCTAATAAATCCAACAAATTAGAAGAAATGGACTAATTTCTTGAAAGACAAGAATTACCCATGCTCAAACAAGAACTCACTGTCGTTGAGTCGATCTCGACTCATAGCGACCCCTCCTTGGGTTTCTGAGGTGGTATCACTATAGGAGTAGATTGCCCAATCTTCCTTCTGATGAGTGACTGTTGGGTTTGAACTGCCAGCCTTCTGGTTAGCAATAAAATGCCTTAGAAGCTATGCCACCAGAGCTTCCAGATAAAGGCCCTATAAAATTTCTATCAAGGAAATTTAATTAGTAGCTAAAAATCTTCCAGCAAAGAAAATTCCAGGCTCAAGTGCCTTCACTAGAAAAATTTACCAAACACTTAAAAAACAAATAATACCAATCCAATACAAATTATTCCAGAAAATTGAAGAAGAGGTCAGAATTATATGCCAAATTCAAGCTAAAACACTACAAGAAAAGAAAACTACAGATCAATATCCTCCATGACTGCAACAAAGTGAAGATAAAAATAATTTTTAAAAAACTGGAAAATACACAAATATATGAAAATTTAGCAATACATTACTAAGCTACCAATGGATCAAGGAAGAAGTCAAGACAGAAATCACAAATTTCCTAGAGTAAAATGAAAATGAAAGCACAACATACCAAAATGTATGGTATGCAACAAATGCAGTACCCAGAAAGAAACTTACATCAATAAATGCTTATCTGAAAAAAGAAGAAAGATTCCAAATCAACAATTTAACATGAAAACTCCTGGAACTAGAAAGAGAAGAGCAAACTAAACCAAACCCTACCAAAAGAAAGGAAATAACAAACATCAGAGCAGAAACAAACAAAACTGAAAACAGAAAAACAACAGATAGAATCAATAAAACAGTAGTTTGTGCTTTGAAAAATAAGTAAAATTGGAAAATCCTGTAACCAGACTGACAAAGTAAAGAAAAGATGCAAAAATCAGGCATATGAGTTGAACATTTACCTGAGGTAGATACACTCCTTGGAGAGAACAGTCATGGGAGAAAGAAGGGAGACAGCTCAGGGGGGCAGGACGTCAGGGAGGGATGGACACAGAGAAGAGGTGAGTATCGGGAGGAAGTGGGAGGGGAGCTGTTGCATAGTGGTAAATTGTGGTCAATGTCATGAGACAAAATGTATGTGAACTGCTGTATGGAAAGTGAATTTGCTCTGTAAATCTTCACCCAAATCACAATAAAAAAATTAAAAAAAAAAAAAAAAAGATGCAAAAACCGAAATAAAAAATGAAGAGGTGACACTACAACTGACTTGATAGAAATTAAGAGAATTATGACAATATTATGAACTGTACAGAAACACACTGGATAACCTCCATGAAATGAACAAATTCTTAGATGCACAAATCCTACCCAAACTGACTCAGGAGGAAATAGAAAGTCTCAATAGACTCATAAAAAGTGGACAGACCAATTTACTGATCAAAAACCTCCCAACAATAAAAAGTCCTGGACCAGATGGCTTCACTGGGGAATTCTATCAAACATTTAGAGAAAAATTGACTTCAATACTGTTTAAACTCTCCCAAAAGATAAGAGAAGGAAGAACTACTCTCTAATTCATTCTTTGAAGCAAACATAACCCTGATACCAAAACCAGACAAAAACACCCCAAGAAAAGAAAATTACAGGCCAACTAGATAGATCCACAATGCCAGACCAGAAAGATAGATTATCCAGACCATCCACAACAAAGACTTGAGAAACCACGTGAAACAGTCACAGATAATAATCCTGGAACACAGAGGTTCAAAGGAAAAAACAAAGAAGTAGATCAAATACTGTTAAGAAGAAGAAACTGAATGAAAACTGTGAACAAGAAGTGTAAACTACCCACCAGCACAACATAGCCATTTTGAATTATTGCAAGCAGTGTCCCGATTAGAACAGGAACCAGTTAGCCAGCTCTGCTTGCACAGGACTGCACCAGCACCAACATCAGTGACTGGCAACCACAGAGGTGTGACATATTCCTTACCTTGCACAACCTCACCCACTCATTGCCTGTGCTATGCTGCTTTTTCATCTTTCTTCTTCCTACTTCCCTTCCCTTTCTTTTGCTTCCTTTTTTTCTTCCTCTTCCATTGCCCTTTTTCCTTTTTTTTTTTTTTATCTCACAGAGGGTGCCCCCATCCACTGCCATCCATGTGGTTAGCAGCACCCACCCCTGCCCCTCCTCTATTGGAGGTGCCTGCTTCCATGGACGGAGTGCTGTGTTCTCACACAGCCGTGTTTGGCAGTTAGCACTTTTGCCGGTACCATGCTGCTTTTCAAAAATGTGTTTCTTTTCTTTCTTTCTTCCTTTCCCTCTTCTTTTTTTCCTCCTCTTCTTCTTCTCCCTCTTCTTCTTCTTCTTCTTCCTCTTCTTCGTCTTCTTCATCTAGGTGTGAGGATGCCCTTTCTCCCACTGCCCTCTACCTGCCATAATCAGTGGTATATGTTCAGCATGGAGCAATCAACACATTAATGCTACAGCCACGTTTGGTGGCTAGCATTTGCACCAGTACTGTGCTGTATTTTTTTTTTCTCCTTTTATTCTTCCAGGCTTCCCCTCATACCCTCCACTTGTTTTTTTAAGTTCATCTCTCCTATCCTTTGTTTTTTATTTATATTTCTCCAGCTGTCTGGAGCTAGTGACTCTACATAGCCATACCCACAACACCTACCTCTCCACCAGTTTTGTGAGTGCGAGTACCTGTTCCAGCACCACTGGATCTATGACATGGTGGCCAATACTCATCCAACTTGCTTTCAGCTGCTTTCCATGATGAGCAATCAGAGACTTATGCCCACACTCCCACCCACTACCAAATTCACCAGGAGACAAGTGGTGAGCATCCCAGTGCTGCCAAAGTAGTGACCAGAGCCACAGTCCTACCCTGTAGCCCAGAAGTATTAAAACAAAACAAAATAAGGTGAAGCAAAGCAACATACAATCAATTAATTAATACAATAACACTACAATGTCTCAGAGAGAACTTTGAAAAGATAAAACAATGTTGAAAGAGAACAATAAAATAGAAAGACTCACACTTCCTGATTTTAAAACTTATTGCGCCAAAACAACCTGATACAGATATAATAAGAGATACATAAACCAATGGAATAGAACTGAGAGTAGAGAAATAAACCACGTATCTATGGTCAACTGTTTTTTGACAAGGGTGGTAAGTTCGTTCAATGGAGAAAGAAGAGTCTCTTCAATAAATGATGTTGGGAAATCTGAATCTCCACAAGCAGAAAAATGAAACAGGATCCATGCTTTACACTATACAGAAAAACAAATTAAAAATGGATTAGTGACCTAACTGTGCAACCTAAAACCATAAAATTCTTAGAACGAAATGTAGGAGCAATGCATTAATATATGTGCTATAATAAAAGCAAAAACAGCAAAAGATGAAATAAATAAATAGGACCTTATAAGAATTTTAAAACTTTTGTTCATCAAAGAGTGAAAAATGGGAGAATATCTTTAGAAACTATATACCCAATAAGTGTCTAATAACCAAAATGTATATAAAAACATCAACAACTTAACAAAAAGACAACCCAAACATAAAATGAGCAAAGGGCCTGAATAGACATCTTACAAAAGAGGGCATCCAAATGGCCATCAAACTCATGAAAAGATGCTCAATGCCATTAGCCATCAGAAAGATGTAAATCGAAACCACAATGAAATATCATGTCACTCCCACGAGGATGACTAAGATTAAAAATAAAACACAAAACAAAAAATAAAAAAAATTGCAAATGTTGGTGAGGAGCTTGGAACCCTTACCCTTTGGTGATATGTTTATAAGATGGTACAGCTTTTAAGGAAAACCATGTGGCAATTTCTCAAAAAACTAAAAAGAGAACTACTATATGACCTGGCAATTCTACTCTTAGGTATATATATACCCAAAAGACTTGAAAGCAGAGACTCAAAAAGAGACTTGTACAACAATGTTCATTGCAGCACTATCCATAATAGCCAAAAGGTGAAGACAACCTAAATGCCCATAAACAGATGAATGAATAAACAAAATGTGGTGCATACATACAAGGGAATACTACTCAGCCAGTAGGAGAGATGAAGTCTTGATACGTGCTACAGTTTGGAAGGATCTTGAAGACATTATGCTAAGTAAAATAATCAATCACAAAAGGACAAATATTGTATGATTTCATTTATATAAAAAGACAAGGAAAGGCAAATGTACAGAGCTCAACATTTACTAGTGGTTACAAGGACAGGAAGCAAGGGAACAAAATGGGATTAACGGTGATGGAAAAATTGCATTGATTAAGGGTAAGATTGCATAGCCAATCATTGCAATTGCTGTCAATAAGTTGTACACCTGTAAAAAAAGACGAACTGGTAAAAGTTTTGTGATAGATACATTTATAACAACAGCAACAAAATAGTAGCTGCTGAGGTTGCTTATGTACAACCAAACACCCCGTGGGATTTAGTTCCTTGGTTTGGAGGTTTAGGATTATGGTTAATTTTCCTAATACCATGTGTAGTGCTTCTGTTGTATCTCCTAGTCTGTTGCATAGTTTCTTGGGTTTTAAAAGCTTGTAAACAGTCATCCAACACACAACTGGTCTTTATTCATCTGGAGCAACAAAGAAAGGAGAGTCAGGAGGAATAGGAGGAGGAAACGGAATATGCAGTTAATTGCCTCCATGAACAACTGCTTCCTTTGCCAAGAGATCAGAAGAAATGGATGGTGCCTGGCTACCATTACTGAATATTCGATCAAAGTTTCTATAAAAGAATCTCAATCAAAAGGTAGAAAAGAATTTAAAATCCTTGTGAACTCCCAACCTTCTGAAACCATGGGGGCTGGATAAACTGACATTTTGTTCTTGAGATAATCTTTATAATTTAACCCAAAAATATCCCCTGCAGTCTTCTTAAAACCAAACAATAGTTTCACCTATCTAGTAAAAAAATGTCTGCCTTGAGCTTTATGCTCTTTTAAGAACTGTCTATCTGGGATCAAACTGGCAACAGAAACTTGAAAATTTAGCTAGCAATCTTACTTAGCAGGTAGTGAGTTTATGTCAATGAGGGAGGAACAATTCAGAAAAAGAGGGTGAAAATGGTTGTACAACTCAAAAAATGTAATCAACGTTATCGAATTGTACATGTAGAGTTCTGGCAAGATGGTGGACTAGGCAGAAAGACTGCACAGACCCTCTTCAACAAAGAAAAGGGAAATCAATTAACAGAGACACAGAAGATAATCCTGGACACCTGAGCCTTGAAGGGAAGGATGTAGAAGTGGACTAACCCCCAACTAGCAAAAGAATTTGCGTGAAAATACTAAAAAAGGAGACAGCTAGAGCTGCGGTCTGGCAGCGATCCTGAGCGATCCTGATGGCACAGACAGCTTGGAGATTCCCGAGTGCTGGTAGGACTTAAGAATTAAGCTAAAAATCAGCCCTGTTAGCCAGGGACTGCACAGAGGACTGCTCCGGTGGCTGAGGAATAAATGGAGAAGGTGAAGAGAAAGGCAGGCT
>NW_006921592.1:23215694-23218478 GCF_000298275.1 Orycteropus afer afer | reverse complement strand
GTTCCTATACCCGTTCTCCACATCACCACTTTTCATGTGAACAATGATGCTTTTTAAAAGCTGCCTTGTATTAAATATACTATGTGCCAGACAGTTTACATATATTAGCACAAATGTTCACATCAATTTTTTGAGATGTATTCATTTTTACATTTTTTATAAGTGTTAACTTGCCTGAAACTATTATTGCAACAGAGAGAATAGGGGTCTAGACTTGTCCACTAAGACAATATTTGCCAGATAAATTGCATGATGTTGGCAGAAAAATCAGGACTCTGATGGCAACACATGTGTCATCCTTGATCAAGAGAAGGAAAAAATAAGGGAAGGGCTGAAGCTTCGATGTGCTTGCTCAGTGGGTTGTCCTCCTCAGGCTTTAGAACAGTTTTTAAAAAACACTTAGCCAAGTCCTCAATGTGTTTTACCAAACACTTTTCCCCTTGACTTTTAAACCCATGTGTTATTTTAGGAATAATAGAAACCATATGTCTCTGACATATTTACACTTAAATCGTCAAGATGTTGTTTTGTCAGAACTTTTTGATGTCTTCTGTGATTTTTTAAAAAATGAGGCCCTCCTAGAAGCAGTGAGTACCCATCACAAACAAACAATTAAAGCAATGACAAGACTGGATTGGGACCCGGTTTCAGACTGGTTCTGTGTGGGATGAATTTGAAACTTGGCAAATTGTATCATTCTTCCTTTGCCCCAGGAGGGGCTGTGAATAGAATTTGGTGTCTGAAGGTCATTTCACAATTGCTTATTTCTGTTTCTAGCTTTAGATGAAAGCAGGAAAACCTAAGAGTTTGGTGAGAAACATTTTACTGACCTAATGACATTACAAAACTTGTTCCCGAAATCTTACAAAACAGTGCAAAAAAAAGAGAAGGCAAATCATTTGGCTAGTTTATGAAATTTTATGAGCTATGTCTGAGATGATCCATTTGCAAATATTTATCTCAATTATTCAGACAGGGTGCCCCATGTTTTCTCTAACAGGTATCCCAGCATTCCAAGAAGTTCATCGTCTGTCTTCTTACTGGGTGGCTTGTGCTGAGTTCATAGTTCATACATGTAGCTCCTCTAAAATTCTGAAGACAAAGATACATTCCAAAACAAATCCAAGAGTAAACAACTTTATAAAGAGAAAATAGGTTAGAACGTATCCAAGTTTGGGGGGAGGAGAAAAGGGGAGTTATTGCTTAATGGGTTTTTTGTTTGGGAAGATGAAAAATTTGGGATGGTGGTGATGGTTGCACAACCTTGTGAAAATAATTAATGCCACTGAATTTTACATTTAAAAATGGTTACAGTGACACATTTTATGTTTGATATATGTGCTTGTGTGTGTGTGTGTGTGTGTGTTCTACCACTTGTCTATCAGTTTGTCATACTGTGGTGACCTATATGTCACTATGATGCTGGAAGTTATGCTACCAGTATTTCAAACTACACCAGGGTCACCCATGGTGGACAGGTTTCAGTGGTGCTTCCAAACTAAAGCCAGGATAAGAGGAAAGATGTGACAGTTTACTCCTGAAAACTAGCCAATGAAAATCCTGTGGATAACAACAAAACATTGTCAGTCACTGGAGGAGGACATCATGTCTGGTGAAGTAAAGGGCTAGCAATGGTGAGGGAGACCCTCCATGAGATGGATTGGCACAACAGCCACAATGATGAACTCAAACATGCCTGTGAGGCATCTCAATATAAAGGAAACATTCTGTTATATAAGGTAGCCATGAGTTGAAGTCGAGTCAATGGCAGCTATCTATCTATCTCTCATCTATCTATATGTTTATATTATGCATATATATATATATATATATATACACTAACATATCTATCTATCTATATACACACACATACATAATAACAAAAATTTAAAAAAACATGTCTTTACCTATCATTTATACAGCTTGTTGCCCTAGAATTCTTCTAATATATGTGCTTGTGTGACAAAGGTAGCACCTCAATTGTGCCTTGTTATTCCCTAAAGCAGCTTTGCACTGTCACAATGTTAAGAACACGTTGGAGAAGCCAAGCAAACTTGGGAGTAAATGTGCTATGTTCAGAGCATCTTACTCAGCCTCACAGGGATGGTACAGATTGCACAGGAGCTGTTGCCATGGTCGGGTGGCTGCTTTGACCTCCCAGTCTGCTGCTTACCAACCGTGTAACTTTGGCTAAGGTCCTTTTTGTTTTGTTTTCTTATTCTATTGTTGTAAAATATATGTAACAAAATTTGTTATTTTAACAACTTCTAAGTGTACGATTCAGTGACATTAATTACATTCATCATGTTGTACATCACCAAGCTCTATTTCCAAAACCTTCTTACTATATCAAACAAACTGAGTACTCATTTAAAAATGACTCTCCATGCCCTCCAGCCCCTGGTAACTACTAGTAAGCTTTTATCTCTGTACATTTACCTATTCTAGATACTTCATATAAATGAAATTACATGTCCTTTTTTCTTTTTTTCATATTGCACTGGGCAATTTTTACTTTTATTGTGATTTGGGTGAAAATTTACAGTGCAAATACATTTTCCATACAGCAGGTCACATACACTTTGTCTCATGACATTGACCACTATTTAGCACAATGCAACATTTCCTCTTCCACTTCCTCCCGATAGGTATCGCTTCCCTGTGACCATCCCTCCATGCACTCCCACCCCCTGAGCTGTCTCCCTGTGCCTGAGCAGACCTTCTTACTCTCTTACTTGTTCTATCCAAGGAGTGTATCTACCTCAGATAAATGCTCAACTAGTA
>NW_006921592.1:23193975-23214192 GCF_000298275.1 Orycteropus afer afer | reverse complement strand
TGATACTGCCTCGGAAACCCAAGGAGGGGTCGCTATGAGTCGGGGCCTACTCAACGGCAAATAACAACAACAACAACATTCAATTATTTTAGGTATATACCTGGGGGTTGAATTCCTGGGCCATAAGTTAATTCTATGGTTAATTTTTTTTGAGAAACTGCCAAACTGTTTTCTACAACTTGTACCATTTAACTTTTCCATCAGCATTGGACAAGGGCTCCAACTTCTCCACATTCTTGCCAACACTTATTATTTTCTGTTGTTTATTTATTTATTATATACTAGCCATCCTAGTGAGTGTGAAGGAGGGGTAGTGCAATGGTTAAGTGCCCGAAAAATGGGCTATTCAAATCCCCCAGCTGCTCCATGGGAGAAAAGATCTGGTGATCTGCTCCCATAAATATTACAGCCTCAGAAACCCTTTGGAGCAGTTCTGCTGTCATATAGAATTGCTTAGAGTCAGAATCAATGACACACAACAACAGCAGCAACAGTGTGTGTGGAGTGCTTGGCAAGGTCTCTAATCTCTCTAAATTTCAATTTCTTTATTAATAAAAGGGGCATAAGAATGCCAATCTGTTGGGTTGGTATTTGACTTATTGATACAATAAAATGCTGCTTGACACATAAGAGAATCAAAATAAACCAACACTGTTTTTATGGTACCTGGAAGAATAGGGAGAAAAATCGTTAAATGGTCATTCAAAGGAATGGTATTTTCTGCTACAAAGTATTGCTAATATAATTCACAAAATACTCTTATAAACACGCACTTACTAAATTTGAGAGCTGCAGAAGTCTCTGGGTGGCACAATCACTTTGCCCTTGACTACTGACATGAAGTTGGAGGTTCAGACCTACTCAGCAGCACCACAGAAGAAAGGCCTGGTGATGAACAGATAGCCATAAAACCCGTGGAACAGTTCTACTCAGTAACACATGGGGTTGCCGTAAGTTGGAATGAACTCAATAGCAATGGGTTTGATTTTATTTTTATCTTCAAGCAGAGGTATATAATCCCTGTGTGATGGGCTCATGTGCACCACTTAGTTTTCAATCAGCTACCAAATGGTCTATTCAATGTATATGCATGGTTTTCTTTCTCCAAAGAGTGTGCTGTTGTTGGGTGCTGTCGAGTCAATTCCAACTTACAGAAACCCTACATGATGAGTAAAACTGTCCATAGGGTTTCCTAGGCTGTAATCTTTCCAGGAATAGGTATCCAGGTCTTTTCTCCTGCAGAGTGCTGGAGGGTTCAAACCTCTCAGTTAGCAGCCAAGAGCTTAACCATTACACCACCAGGCCTCCTCCAAATTGTCAAAGGATGTCCAGGTCTGCATATTTTGAAAATCTGTGTGTTCTTAAGAATTTTAGCATGGGACCGTAGTTCAATGTCTCAGTTTTATAGAAAAAGAGGAGTCTGAAGCCAACAATGAAGAGGGGCTGGTTCAAGGTCACAGTGCTATTTGTGAGCATTTTGAGATGAGGATCCAGGTTTCTGAGCTCGCAGACCAGTGTTCTTGCCATCATCCCAGTTTCCAATGTGCAGTACCTTCTCTTAATTTTTTTAAATTTATTATTTTTGGTTTTTGTGTTCCTCTTTTTTTCTTTTAATCACATAGTTGTATTTAAAATATAATTGAGAATCAATGTGCTGTAGTTCAAAAAATACTCTTGAGTAACTCAACAATTGTACCTGGCCCTTTCTGTCTAGGATTCGGGCCAAAGTATGATGGAAAGCTTTGTCTCCAGGGAGTCCTCAAATCTGCAATACCAGTGGAATGTTACTGAACACCACACTCCGCCAGAACACAGGGAGGCCTGCTCGTGATTACTAGAAAACTCTTGGGGACTGATGGGTTTTGGAAACATTTTTGTAGGATTTTGCTAAAGGAAAAAAGAAAGAGAATCTGGTATATGTTAATTGACAGATTATTCCAGAGAAGTGTCCAAAAATATAAAATGTATATTGGCAAAGTAAAAAATGTCTGACACATAGAACTTTGCTGAGATGCCTGTGTGCGTAAAGCTAAGTGATGACATCTGTGTTCAAGCCAAACTCTGGAGAGTCACAGTTTCCACCCTGTCCTTACCCTATCCTGATCTATTTCCCTAAACTGGATCTCCTAAACAGGGATCGGTCCGATTACATCAAACACTCTTTGCCTAGTTCAATTGTAGAGTTCTCACCTTCCATGAGGGAGCCTTGGGTTCAGTTCTGGCCAATGAACCCCATGCACACCCACCACTCATCTGTCACTAGAAGCTTGTATTTCGCTATGATGCTGAACAGGTTTCATCAGAGTTTCCAGACAAAGATAGGTTAGGAAGAAAGGCCTAGTGACCTACTTAAGAAATCAGCCAATGAAAACCCTGGGGATCACAACAGTTTAATCCACAGCCCATCTGAGGATGGCATAAGATCAGGCAGTGTCTCATTCTGTTGTGTATGGATATCAGCTAACACAACTATTTGTTAATTGCCCAGCAGTTGTGCCATTCTCCACTTCCCCAGGCCTGCCTGTATGAGCTGAAGTTCTAGGAGGTACCTATCTTTGTGTGATGGAAAACTCAAGGCATTATCAGAGAAGGCAGAGCTAACCTGCAGCCCGGACTCACTGATGTTTCCAAGAAAGAAAAAAGTCACCAACGTGATCCTCAAAAAGAGAGAGAGATGGCCTCTCTTTGAGTAAGGAGGGAAAAAACAAAAAGACAAAGGGAGTAAACTTGGAGTAGGTGCAGGGCTCACATGGGAGAGTCTGGCTAAGACAGCTGGAAGGTACCTCACCCAAGACGTGCCTTAGCTATGTCACAACTTTCTGGACAGCTTAGCCTCAGTGCAGCACAGCTGCTGCCAGCTGTGGAAGCCAGGCACAGGGTGGGAAAATGAAGGTGGCACATAAGGACATCGACCAGTGTCAGCTGGCTCCTCTTCATGGGAAAAATCAAGACAAAGCTGGTGAAATGAATGGATATCTTTGACCTCGTGCATGTCCTCTTTTCACTCTGCATCTTGGCTGATAGTTACATTACTTAGATTTTAGGACCTGTAGCAATTTTTTTTTCTGTTGTAGTAAATTATAT
Source organism: Orycteropus afer afer (assembly GCF_000298275.1). Lineage (NCBI taxonomy): Eukaryota > Metazoa > Chordata > Mammalia > Tubulidentata > Orycteropodidae > Orycteropus > Orycteropus afer. The sequence continues at coordinate 23,211,108 of NW_006921592.1, read as the reverse complement.
ATAACAAAACGTTTCCCATGTCAATGACTTTCAAGTGTACAATGCGATGATATTAATCACATTCACCATGTTGTGCAACCACCACTGCTATCCATTCCCAAAGTTTTTCACTACCCTTCACAGAAACTCAATACTCCTTAAGCAACTAACTCTCATTTGCTTCCTCCCACCTGCCTCTGCTAACTACTAAAAAGCTTTGTTGTTGTTATGTACTGTCGAGTCGGACCCAACTCATAGTGACCCCTCCTTGGGTTGCCTAGGTGGTATCACTACAGAAGTAGATTGCCCAACCTTCCTTCCAAGGAGTGGCTAGAAGGTTTGAACCGCCAGCCTTCTGGTTAGCAGTCAAGTGCCTTAGACATTGTATGTATTTGTCTATTCTAGATATTTCATATAAGTGGAATCATACAGTATTTGTCCTTTTGTGACTAACTTATTTCACTCAGCAACATGTTCTCAGGCTTCATCCATGTGGTAGCATGTCTCAGGACTTTACTCTTTTTTATAGTCAAATAATATGCTGTTATATGTATACACCACATTCTGTTTATCCTTTTATCTGTTGGTGAATACCTGAGTTGTTTTCACCTTTCAGCTATTGTGAATGGAGTTATGGCTATTTAACCATTATTTTACAATTTAGGTATAGAGGATATTGGTGCCCACCTACAACTCATTGACACTCCCAGGCCAGTAACTCGGTTTCTTTCTGTTTGTTCTGCTTATGTGTAAGGAGTTAACTGGCCCAGGGGCAGCCCACATTCAGTGATGAATGGACAGATAACCCAGATGGGAAGCTCCAATTGAGCCCCAATTGCCCACTGTGGGAAACAGCTCATGAGCAGACACTGTATTGGTGGCTTCTCTCCCTTCCTTCTCTCTTTCCCCATGTCCCTACCAGTACTTCATGGGATCTCTGCCCAGATGACTGACTACTCTCAAATTTTTGTTTTAGGGTCTGCTTCTGTGGAAACTTAGGAGCTCTGGTAGCACAGTGCCTAAGGCACTTGACTGCTAACCAGAAGGTTGGTGGTTCAAACCCACCAACGACTCCTCGGAAGGAAAGTTGGACAATCTACTTTCGTAGTGATACTGCCTCAGAAACCCAAGCAGGGGTCGCTAGGAGTCGGGTCCGACTCAATGGCACCTAACAACAACTCTGTGGAAACTTAATCTAAAATGTTGTGGTTCTTAGCTGCCATCAAGTTGGCTGCCAACTGACGGGGATCCCATGCAGAACATGAGTGAACTATTGTCACCCATAAGGTTTTCATTGGCTAATTTTTTAAAATTAGATCTCCAGGGCTTTCTTCCTAGTCTTTCTTAATATGGAAGCTCTGCTGAAACTTATTCAGCTTCACAGCAATATGCAAGCCTCCACTGACAGAGGGGTGGTAACTGCATAAGAGGTATATTACCTGGGATTCAAACTCTGGTCTCCTACTTAGAAGCCAATAATTCTACCAGTGAATCACAACTGCCTCCAAACCTAAAATATTAGGCTTCTGTTATTCAATGAAGGAGCTCTGGTAGCCCTGTGTTAAAGCATTTGGCTGTTGTTCAAACCCACTAGCTGCTCCACAGGAGGAAGATGACATAGTCTGCTTCTGTAAAGACATACAGCCTTGGAAACCCTATGCGGTTTGCTATGTGTCAGAATCAACTCAATAGCAGTGGGTGGGAGGTTTGGTTATAAAATAATTGTTCACTGAGAGTCCCTGGGTAATGCAAATGGTTAATGAAAGTTTGGAGGTTCAAGCCCACACAGAGATGCCACCAAAGAAAGGTTTCGCTGTCTACTATCACAAAATCAGCTATTGAAAACTCTACGGCCACAATTCTACTCTGACACTCATAGGGTCACCGTGAGTTGGAGCTGATTCAATAGCAACTAGTTCCTTTTGGTTTTGAGCATGTATGTACCAAGCATTGTGCCATAAAAGAAGAAAGAAAGAAAAAAAAAAAAAAAGCATTCCAGAAATTCAGGGAAAGAAACAAGGGCATTAATATTTCACTCAAATCACAATTAAAAAAAAAAAAAAAGTTAAAAGAAACATGGGCATGCTAGAGGGTTAGAGGGAAACCGAGAAGGCTTGGTACTGAGGCATATGCAGTGCTCAATCAGAAGGGATGGAAGTTGTTGTGATAATTCTATGTGGGTAGGGAACGTCCATTCTGAGGCCATCTGACCATGTGAGGATATTGCTTTGGCCACAGTGGATAGATACTAGTGAGGGCTGATCCCTAGCCTGGCCAGTCAGCTGTGAGGAGGAGGTACTTTCAGGAGAACTCTGCTCGGCAAAGAAGACAGGCTTCCTGGATAAGTCAGTCTCCTTTGGGAAGAGTTCCTGGAATGTAAATTGTATTGAAGAACCTGACAATTCTCAGGAGGGAAAAAAAAGCACAGACTCACAAAGCAAAGGCAGCAAGAAGCCATGAGGCAGGGAGAGTAGGAAGGTACTAACAAGATAGCTGTGGCAGAAGCCAAAGAAACAGAGTGAAAGTGGCTGAATCATAAAAAGGAGGCACTTTAGGGTGGACGAAATGGACACTGGCAGAGGGGAGGCTCTAAAGACGTCCAGTTATGGGAGTAGAGTTGTATCTGGAATGACATCCACTTCCCATACAACGTCTCAATTCTCTTGCACCTGGCTGCATCCTATCCAGGAGAGTTTTCCATCCTCCCTGTGTATCCAGACACTAACCTCCCCTATAATTATGTAACCTGAGTGTGGCTGCTCCTTGAAAACAGAGCATAACTAGGAGAGCCTGAGCAAAAGGAATACATAGAAAAGCTAAGGGAGAGTTATTGAATGTCAAAGATTTGTCATTAGAAGGGACATTAAAAATCTTCTAAGTAGGGCTACAAAAAGCACCACACATAAAGGAAAATATTGACAATCTAGTCTACATTAAATAAATTTGTCTAATCATCAAAAGGTACCATTAGTGTAGGTAAAACAAAGTCACAGAGTAGGAGAATTTGCTTGCAAAACATACACCCCCAAAATAACTTGTATCCAAAATACTTACAAATCAATATGAAAGTGAATTTTAATACCCCCCTCAAAATGGATGAATGTTGGAAACATTATGCTGAGTGAAATAAGTCAGACACAAAAGGACAAATAACATTAGGTTTCCAAGGTTGTAAATCACTACAGAAGTAGATCGTTCCACCTTTCTTCCACAGAGCAGCTGGTGGGTTTGAACCACTGACCTAATGGAGCAGCCAAATGCCTCATCCACTATACCACCAGAGCTCCTAAATATATATACTTGTTGTTGTTGTTATTTGCCGTCAAGTCAGACCTGACTCATAGGGACCCCTCCTTGGGTTTCCAAGGCCTTATCACTACAGAAGTAGATTGCTCAACCTTCCTTCTGAGGAGTGGCTGGTGGGTTTGAACCACCAGCCTTCTGGTTAGCAGTCAGGTGCCTTAGGCACTACACTACCAGAGCTCCTAATATATATACTTAGCAAACAAAAAATGTACAAAAAAATTGAATAGTTACATTACAAAAGAGAATATCAAAATGGTAAATAAGGCTTCAAAAGTTGGTTGATATATGACGGTACCAAAAGTTAGTGAGAATATAGAGGAACTGGAGTGTGAATTCACAGCTGATGGGAATGTAAATTACAACCACCCTGGAATATTGTTAGAGGGCATCAACTATCACTGAACATATGCATACATTATAACCTAGCAAAGCCATCCTACACAACAAATTGCTGAAAGGAAGTCAAATGAAAAAGATAGTCAATTAGAACTTTACAGAAATTTTCAAAATCTTTTAAACAAACGTACATATTTTTACCAAAGTACATAGAATGTATGTAGCATTGCTCTTTGTAATAGCTCCAAATTGAAAAAAAATCCAAATGTGTATGAATACCTAAGCAACCAGTTGCTGCTGAGTCAACTTTAACCCTGGCAACCCTATGTGTGTCAGAGTAGAATTGTGCTCCAAATTGTTTTCAACGGCTGATTTTTCAAAAGTAGATTGTCAGGCCTTTCTTTCAAGGTGCTCCTGGGTGAAATCAAACCTCCAACTTTTCCATTAGTTGTGGTAACCATTTGAACCAGCCAGACTGCTGTATAATAGTGTTGTTATTGTTAGATACTGTCGAGTCAGCTGTAACTCATAAAGACTTTATGTACAACAGAACAAAACATTGCCCAGTCCTGTGCCAGTCTCACAATCCTTGCTATACCTGAGGCCATTGTTGCAGCTACTGTGTCAGTCTATCTTGTTGAGGGCTTTCCCTTTTTTGGCTGACATTTCACTTTACCAAGCATAATATCCTTCTCCAGGGAATGGTCCCTTCTGACAACATGACAAAAGTAGGTGAGACGATGTTTGGTCATTCTTGCTTCCAAGGAACATTCCAGCTCCACTTCTTCCAGGGTACATCTCTTAGTTCTTCTGGCAGTCCATGGTAGTTTCAGTATTCTTCACCAACACCACAACTCAAAAGCATCGACTCTTCTTCGGTCTTCCTTATTTGCTGTCCAGCCTTCACATGCATACGAGGTGGTTGAAAATACCATGGCTTGGGTTAGGTGCACCTTAGTCCTCAAGTAGACATCTTTGCCCTTCAGCACTTTAAAGAGGTCTTATGCAGCAGATTTGCCCAATGCAATATGTCATCTGATTTCTTGACTTCTGTTTCCATTGGTGTTGATTGTGGAACCAAGTAATATGAAACCTTTGACAACTTCAATCTTTTCTCCATTTAGCATGATGCTGCTTATTGGTCTAGTTGTGAGGATTTTTGTTGTCTTTTATCCTGATGCCATGCTCTTCTTCATATAGTCCAGCTTCTCAGATGATTTGCTCAGCATATAGATTGAATAAGTGTGGGAAAAGGATACAACCCTGACACACTTGCTTCCTGATTTTAAACCATGCAGTATTCCCTTTCTGTTTGAATGAAAGCCTCTTGGTCTATGTACAGTTTCCTCATGAGCACAATTAAATGTTCTTGAATTCCCATACTTCTGAATGTTATCCATAATTTGTTATGAACTACACAGCACAATGTTTTGGCATAGACAATAAAACACAAGTAAACATCTCTCTGGTATTCTTTGCTTTCAGCCAAGATCCATCTGACACCAGCAATGATATCCCTCATTCCACATCCTCTTCTGAATTCAGCTTGGATTTCTGGAAGTTCTCTGTCAATATACTGCTGCAACCATGTTTGAATTATCTTCAGCAAGATTTTATTTGTATGTGATATTAATGATATTGTTTGATAATTTCCACATTACATTGGAATGGGTACAAATTTGGATCTCTTCCAGTCAGTTGGCCTGGTAGCTGTCTTCCCAATTTCTTAGCACAGACAAGTAAGTGCCCCTAGAGCAGTATCTGGTTTTTGAAACATCTCAATGGATATTCCATCAATTCCTGGAGCCTTGTTTTTGCCAATTCCTTCAGTGCAGCTTCAAATTCTTCCTTCAATACCACTGGTTCTTGATCATGTCCCACCTCCTGAAATGGATCAACATCAACCAATTTTTTTGGTACAGTGACGCTATGTATTCCTTTCATCTTATTTTCATATTTCCTGCATTATTCATTATTTTGCCCACAGAATCTTTTAATATGGCAACTTGAGGCTTGAAATTTTTCTTCAGTTCTTTCAGCTTGACAAATGCCAAGCATGTTCTTCCCTTTTGCACATTTAACTGCAGGTCTTTGCACATTTCATTATAATAATTGACTTTGTCTTCTTGAGCTGCCTTTGAAATCTTCTGTTCAGCACTTTTATCTTGTCATTTCTTCCATTTGTTTTAGCTACTCTCCATTCAAGAGCAAGTTTTAGAGTCTCTTCTGACACCTATTTTGGTCTTGTCTCCCATTCCTGTCTTTTTGATGACCTTTTGCTTTCTTGATGTCATTCCATAATTCCTCTAGTTTTCAGTCATTGGTATTCAATGCATCAGATCTATTCAGATGGTCTCTAAATTCAGGAGGGATATAATCGAGATTATATTTTGGAATTCATGGACATGTTTTAATTGTCTTCAGCTTCAATTTGAACTTGCATATGAGCAGTTAATGGTCTGTTCCACAGTCAGCTCCTGGCTTTGTTTTGCTGAAGATAGTGAGCTTCTCCTTGCCTCTTTCTATAGATGTAGTCTATCTGATTCCTGTGTACTCCATCTAGCAAACTCCACACATATTGCTGCCATTTATGTTGTTGAAAAAAGGTATTTGCAATGAATAAGTCATTGGTCTTGCAAAATTCTATCATGCGATCTCCAGCATAATTTTTTTGTTTTCCAACTTTTGCATTTCAATCACCAGTGACATATTTTGATCACATGTTTGGTCAATTTCAGACTGCAGAAGTTGGTAAAAAGTCTTTTGCCTTAATGGCTGATGCATGAATTTGAATAACACTAATATTAACTGGTCTTCCTTATAGATGTATGGATATTATCCTATCACTAAAAGCAGTGTACTTCAGGGTAAATCTTGAAATAGTCTTTATGACGATGAATGCCGCACCATTGCTCTTTAATTTGTCATTCCCAGAAAAGTAGATCGTATAGTTGTCTGATTCAAAATGGCCAAAACCAGTCCATTTTAGGTCACTAATGCCTAGGATATTGATCTTTATGCATTCCATTTCATTTTTGACAACTTCCAATTTTCCTAGATTCATACTTTGTACATTCCATCTTCTGATTATTAATGGAAGTTTGCAGCTGTTTCTTCCCATTTTGAGTCATGCTACATCAGCAAATGGAGGTCCTGAAAGCTTTACTCCATCCACTTCATTAAGGTAGGCTCTACTATGAGAAGGAAGCTCTTCCTCAGTCATATTTTGAGTTCCTTCTGACCTGAAGGCCTCATCTTCCAGCACTATATCACACAATGTTTTAGGGCTACTCATAAAGTTTTCCAATAATATATCAGACAGTGTTTCATAAGGTTTTCATTGGCCAGTTCTCTGAGAAGTGGATGACCCCTTCCTTATTCTGAGTCTGTCTTAGTCTGGAAGCTCTGCTGAAACCTGTCCACCTTGGATGATACTGATGGTATTTGAAACACTGGTAGCATAGCTTCCAGCCTCATAGAAACATGCAAACCACCACAGTATGGCAAACTGACTGATGAATGGTGGCTTTATAATAGTAGAATGGATAAATTGCAGTATGTTCATATTGTGGAATATTTTATAACAATGAAAACAAAACAAAACAAAAATACAACTACACACCACAATGTGAACAAATCTCACAAATGTAATGTTTAACAAAAGAAGCTGAAACTAAAGAATTCATGAGTTTGATTATATATATACAGAACACATATGTATACAGAACAGAATAGAGGTCAGAGAGTGGTTACTCTGGCAGTGATAGCATAGTGCCTGGGCAAGGGAACAAGCAAGTTTTCTGGAAGGCTGGTAATTTTTACTTCATGCCTCTTTCCTAACAATTAGCCCTTCACTCTCTTTTCTGCTTTATCTCCCCTCAGGTAATGGACAGACAAGTAGAATATTTTTTTCATGACAGATAGGCAACATTGCCAAATTAACTTTTCTAAAGGTGACTTCACTCAAATGACCAATTTGCAGAATTTGCTAAATTCATCAGTAATGTTATAAATGTATTCATGAACATATATTTGAGCACAGTCACCAAAATTAATATAATCACTTTTTGGGTCTGCTCATGAATGAATCAGCTTTTCATCTTTTATCTGTGGCTTTTCTTCCTCTTTGTGGCTTTTTTCATGACTTTTCAAATATCATTTTAATGTTCCCAATTTGTTGTTGTTATTGTTTTACCATTGTTTCACTATAGCCTTTTCTTAAATTTATTGTCTAACACTTAGTGGCTGAATTCTGATATTTTGAATTGCTAACGAACTTCAGATCCTTCTTCAGTAACTTATGATAAATGAGGTATTGATTTTTTTATGGAATTCTAAAATATACTTCTCTAAATAACAACAAAAAAAAAATCATGAGAAGAATAAATCCCCAATGTTCCTTAGTAATTCTTTAAATTACTACTATGAAGAGAATTAAAAATGAGACAAACATAATTTTGTAAAAATCACTAAAAGTTATTAAAACTGTGCCATTCAATATGAATGCCTAGAATTTATACAAATGATTAAAATTCATAACAAATAAATATAACTAGAGGGGTCAACGAAATAATTCTAAAAATGCTAGAATTTTTATGAATAAGAAAATGGCCTTTAAATGAATTCAGAAGAATTCATTGTAAACTGAAAAATTCACATGAGTAGCTCAAATACAAAAGAATTAAAAAAAGTGGTATGTTGTTGTTAGGTGCTGTTGAGTCAGTTCTGTACAACAGAGCAAAACATTGCCCAAACCTGCATTAGCCTCACAAGCCTTGGTATATCTGAACCCATCATTGTAGCCAGTGTGTCAATCCATCTTGTTGAGGGTCTTCCCCTTTTTCGCTGATCCTCCACTTCACCAAACATATTATCCTTCTCCAGGGATTGGTCTCTTCTGACAACATGACAAAAGTAGGTGAGACGACGTCTCACCATTCTCACTTCCAAGGAACATTCCTGCTGTACTTCTTCCAGGAGAGAATTGCTCATTCTTCTGGCAATCCGTGGTACTTTCAGCATTGTTCGCCAACACTGCAACTCAAAAGCATCAACTCTTCTTCGGTCTCCCTTATTCATTGCCCAGCTTTCACGTGCATATAAGGCAATTGAAAATACCATGGCTTGGGTTAGGCTCACTTTAGTCTCCAAAGTGACATCTTTGCTCTTCAACACTTTAAAGAGGTCTTTTGCAGCAGATTTGGTCAGTGGTATAGGAAAGATAAACTTAAATGCTGAATTGTCAAAGGGAATCTCTCAACCCTTGGGAAGGAATTAACACAGGAATATTAGAGACACCACCATCTTCCTCCTAATTCATCAGAATCACAGGCCAATGGGTCTGTGCCATATTTCTCTTTAGCATGTATTAAGGTAGAAATGGAGTCCCCATTTGTGGAACAAGAGGAACAAAGAAAGAGGAGGAAAAAATCTAATGAAGGGATACTATTGCACACTTACTGTTTTCAAGACTCTATGTTGTTGTTCACTCCCTTCAGTCATCTCTGATCCATGGTGACTCCATGTGTAACAGAATGAAATGGTACCCTGTTCTGTGCCATCTTCATGATTGCTGCTGTATTCCAGTCCCTTGATGTGGCCACTATGTATTTTGAAAGACTTTTAACCTAGGTAATTCATCTTCCAGAATTATGTCAGACAATATTTTGTTGTGATCCATAGAGTTTTATTTGCTAAGTTTTGGGTTTTCTTCCTAGTTTGTCTTAGTCTGAAAGCTTTTCTGAAACCTGTCCACCATGGAAGAATTTACTGGTATTTTAAATACTGTGTCATAGCTTACAGCATTCCACACCAACAGATGAGTGGTGATCATTGTTGTTACGTGCCATTGAGTTAGTTTTGATTCATAGTTACCCCACATGACAGAGTAGAACTGCCACACAGTGTTTTCTAGGCTGTAATCTTTTTAGTAGCAGATCACCAGGCCTTTTCTCCTACAGAGCCACTGGGTGGGTTCAAACACCAGCCTTTTGGTTACCAACCAAGTGCTCAATGATTGCACCTCTAGGGCTTCTTGAGTGGTGGTCAAGACACCATAAATGTGTACCAAGATAGTTAAGCAAGTTTTCAAGGTAATACAGTAAAACCTGAGAAAGCTGTGTAAGGCAGAAACCCATCAGAAAAGGAAAAGGCTATTTTTCCACAACTAGAGGGTGACAGAAAAGTGGTAAGCTCCACCTGTCAAAGACAGAAAACTTTCAAGACTTGGAAGTCAGTCCCATCGAATTCTGGCTCTCATAGGTTTAACTATAATAACAAATCCTTATATGAGATTTATGCACCCAGCACTGTCCTCAAAACTTGACATACTGTGGTGCAGTGAATTACTGGTTAGTTTTTCATTCTATTAGGCTTAAAATGAGCTCTCCTAGATGCAGAAGGGGGAAGATCACTGCCAACAAGAGTGAAGAGCTGGAAGTGGAGTGGAGTAGGTCCTTAGACTTGAGATCCTTGTGCTAGACCTCTTAGCAGACAAATCGGCAGAGAGACTGACAGAGAGACTGGCAGTGAAGGCAGCAGCAGGAACCAAGAGGCATGAGACAGAGCTGTGGGCTTGCTGTTCCACAGAGTGAGAAAGCTGAGTTCCTTTGGGCAGGAGACTTGCTGACAGAGTGGAGTGCACCTAGCTGCACCTGTAGGCAGAGCTGAAAGAGATTTGTAACACGCTCAAGCAGGGCAGAGGCCAGGCTGAGAGGCCAATGGCCAGAGAGGCATGCTTGAGGGGAAGCCAAAGGGAAGCTGTCCTGATCAAAGAACTGTATCTTGAGCATTCTTAAACCCAAATTAACCTGTTACTTCTGTAACAAACCCCATAATTTTGCTCATTGTCTGTGAGCTCTGTGTGGCCACTGCAAAGAATTATGAAACCTAGCAGAGAAGTAGTGAGTGCTGTGGGAGGGACTGTTGGTGTCAGAATTAGTAAAAAGATTGGAGGGTGGAAGCTCCCCTGACCTCATAGGAACAAACCTTAGGCTGCTGATGGTGATTCTCTCTCTCCCTCATGAAGTTAGAGAAGGTCAGACAATGCTGTCTCCATGCCCTTTCTGTAGATATCATTGCTGATGTCAGATGGATCTTGACTTAAAGCAAAGAATACCAGAAAGGTGTTTACCTGTGTTTTCTTGACCATGCAAAGGCATTCAACTGTGTGGATTGTAACAAATTATGGATAACATTGCGAAAAATGGGAATTCCAAAACACGTAATTGTGCTCATGAAGAATCTGTACATAAACTATGTACATAGTTTGTCATTCAAACAGAACAAGAGGATACTGCATGGATTAAAATCAGGAAGGCTGTGAGTCAGAGTATCAACTTCAGGGAATATAAGCACTTAGTAGAAGCCTCATGGGAGGATCAGCTGAGAAATAAAAGAGACCAAAAAAATTAAAAAAAAAAAAAAAACAACAACTATTTAGCTACTTCACAAGAAAATTACATAAAAGGAGGGCTTCAGATTATTGCTGAGCTCTGCCCTTTCCAGGGTAAGGCCAGCCCTTATTCTCTTTTATTAGTCACCTCATTACCATATCAAATTAAGAGTTGACATAGAATCTGCCCTTCCCAACCTCACCTCTTTCCCCAAGGCCCTGCTCTCATTGAGCCAGGTTAAACCATCTTCCTTAATTACCAGTGGGAGCTCAATCTAGTGCAGAAAAGTTTGGATGATAAGTTAAAACAAGAGACCTTTGTTTGGTAGACACAGTGGGCATCCCAGTCACCTTAATTACGCAATGATGTCACCCGTGGCCCAGGGAAGTTCTTAGGTCTTAATCACTGGACGCCTTGGGAGGCCTATGCTTAATGAGCAATGAACATTGTTACATTGGCGCTCTGTCTCTCACGGGCAGAGCCACCTGCAAACAGGACAGAGGGGCAGGGAGTCAGAGAGAGGGACTTTTCCATTAGGGAAGCAGTAGAGTGGAGTGAATAGTGTATGGGCTTTGGGCTCAAAAGTCTGTGTCTAAATCCTCGTTCTAGCATTAGCTTGCTATGTATCCTTGAAAAATTTCCCTCAGTTTGTTCATGCAATGAGGTAATGATGTCTACCTTGCAGGGTCATGAGGAGCAAATGAGATGGCATGTTTTAGTTCCCAACGCAGTTCCCTGCTGGCAAACAGTGGTTAATCACTTGGCTGCTAACTGAAAGTTCCTCGGCTCAAACCCACCAGTCCCTCCACAGAAGAAAGACTTAGAAGCACACTTCCATAAAGATTACAGCTTTGGACACTCTATGACACAGTTCTACTCTATCCCATAGGGTCACTGTAAGTCAGAATCGACTTGATGACAACAGTTTAGTTTTGTGGTTTATCACAGTTCCTGAGCAAAATAAGCGCTTGGTGGAATTCCTGGCTAGTGTAAACAGTTAAGATATTCAGCTGCTAACTGAAAGGTGGAGGTTTGAGTCCTCCCAAGGCACTTCAGAAGACAGACCTGGCAATCTACTTACAAAAATTAGCTATTGAACATCCTACGCAGTAAAGTTTTGCTCTGAGACACATGGGGTCACCATGAGTCAGAGTTGGCTCAACAGCAACTAGTTTGGTTTGTGCCACAAAGGAGGGGAAAGCCCTTTGCCATTAAGAATATCACCATTGTACCCAAGAAGAGCACAGTGAGGAGATTTTGTTATTATCCAAGCACGTCACTAAAAACTTAGGTTTATGATTTTATTCTGTAATGTTGAACAAGTTACTTGACCTTTCTAAGCCTGAATTTCCCTTTTTTTTTTTTTGAAAATGTTCCTACCATTGGTGAAGATTGGGATCATGAACTTTCATTTATTTCTAAACTGATATGGAAAACAAACATTGAGGGAGCCCAGCAGAAAGGAAAGATGTTTCCTTTCCACCCACCTGAAAGTTTTCTTATAGTCAGCTTGCAGACAAAGACTTTCTAAAGTGCTTGCTAAGCTGGCCCTCTATCTCAGAGAAGTGCTGTTGCCCCATCTGTTTTCTTTTTGCCTGCCTATGTATTGGCTACTGAGGCTGAATAGAATCACTTTGGCTTCTTACCTTCTCTTCCCCCCATCCACTTGCTTGCCCCTGGTGGCCTACATTGGCTTACCTTTTTACTTCCTTACTTCTTAGTTCCTCCTCAACAGCCTCTACTGCTCCCTGAACACCAGTTATCTCCATTGTCTCCTTGTCACCCACCAGATAAATCCCCAAACTCCTTCATGTCTTTACCACCCTACACTCTTACCAAGTTATCAGTTTTTCCCAGTAGCAGGCAGGCATCTTCCTCTTTTTGGAAGGTGTGGTGGTTATGTTTGTGTGTCATCTTGGCTGGGCCTGGTTGAGTGGCTAGGCAGCTGGTGGTAGTTATTCCCCATGACGAGACTGGCAATCAACTCCATGGTGGGATCTACCACAAGGAGCTGAGTAACTGCCTTTGAGATGTGGTCTGCTTCCTGGATATAAGAAGCCTTGGGAATGGTCTCTAGCATATGGCATAGTACTTGGACCCTGTATGTAGCCATGTCATTGTTCAGCACCCTGCCATGCTCTGCCGACCTTGGGACTTACAATGGACTTGAATTAATGGCCTGCCGTATATTTGGGTAACATTGGGACTGCCTTTTTACTTGTCAACCTTGGGCTTGGCAGCCTCCGCAGCCAGCAGCTCCCTGAGTGAAGAAAAACCTCTAGCTTCGGTGGGCCAGGAGCTGGAGGCAGAGCTGAAGCCCAAGGCTGAGGGGCTTTCATCCAGCCCCTACAGTCTGGCACTTTGAACTTGGAATTAAAACCTCCAAACTGTAAAAATAAACTCCTGTTTGTTCAGGCCATTCATTTGTGGTGTATTTCCTGTCAGAGCAGTACTAGGTAACCAGAACAGAAGGCAAGTGCAAACTCCCATAGATCTTCAGACACGGTGGGGCCCCAAGCATTTACCTACTGATGTGAGCAGAACTTCCACTGGTTGGGACTGTCTGAACACACACTCACAAACACACACACATACTCACACTCTCACACATTACTACACAATCTCAACAACTCACTCTCTCACACACACACACATACACAACAGAGGAAATGGGATTGTACACGTAGTATACCACAAATGAATGAAAAACCCCAGCCTTTCACAGAAGTTTCTAGAAATAATTACAGATGAGGGTGAACAGTGAAGAAAGGGGCTTGGCATCAGAGAAGCTGAGAGTCATGTATGTCTCAGTGATAACTTTGTGGGTGTGATGGATTCAGAGCCAGCCCCAAAGGTGTATGTTTCTGGGAAATGTCTCTGCCATGAAGACAAGGCCACCCATGCACATAGTTGTCATCTAACTGATCCATCTCCTATTTATAGTTAGTCCTGGGAAACAAATGTTTTCAACCCTCCATCTGCAAGCATTTCTGGCATGTAAGCTCATCCTATTTTGGTCTCAATATACAACACCAGATCCCCAGTTGGGCATTTCTAAGAGTATCAAGGAGAAGGGACACTCAGATGCATCCAGCATTCTGCTGAGCAGGTGGCAGAATGATGCTTGGGAGAACTGAAGTCCACATGTGGTACACAAAGCAGTGGCATGACTCTGTCACCTCCCAACCCTCCAGAAGACCCTCTCTGAAGATGTGTGCCCAGTGGAGAAGTGTTTCCCAGTGCGGATGGAGTGGAAGGGATGAGTCAGAACATGCCCATGGCTGTGCCAGCTTTTCTTACTCAAGAGCCACACGCTATATCATGTCAAATGGTGAAAAAATATATATATTTTTCGCCCTAGCTTGGGGGCTTCCCATTCTGGCAGGGATTATGTGGATACCAAAGCAAGCTGTCTGCCTAGGAATGTGAGCAAACTGGCTGAGAATGGGGACCTCAAGACTCAACAAGCTGCTGGATTTTAATGCAAGGAGTAACTTCCACATTCTCTATTTCTGTAGATTTACAGGGCTGCAAATTCTTCTCTGTGTGAATATGATTCTGAAGGTCAATTTTACCAAATGTCTATATCAGACAAGAATTTGCCCAACCTTCTTACCTTAAACATATTCTTTAATGGTTTGTGAATTCATTTCACCATCTATAAAAAGTGGAGAGCACGATGCTTCACCTTCCACCTCTTCCCAACCTTGCCCCCCATCAAATACCCCTCACATTCTGAATCCAATCTCACATTGCCAGACTTCTGTGCCTTTGCTAGTGCTGTTCCCTCTACCTAGAGTAGCCTTCCCCCTCTTTTCTACTCAGAATAATTTTAAGGTGGGATCCAAGAGCCTCATTACATATGAAACTTCCCTCAACCATACCAGAAAAAAAAAAAAAAATATATATATATATATAAAATATATATATAAACCACTGACACCAAGTTGACGCCAACTCATAGCTACCCTACACGACAGAAAACAACTGCCCCATAGGGTTTCCAAGGCTGTAAATCTTTACACGCATCTTTCTCCTACATATCAGCTGATGGTTCACACCATTGACCTTTTGGTTAGCAGCGAAACACTTTAACCACTGCACCACCAGAGTTCCATGCATATGTATGTATGTTTAGTATGTATATTATATATTTAGTATGTATATGTTTAGTATGTATATTAGTATGTATATTAGTTTCCTATGAGTTCTCTAACAAAATACCACAAACTGGATGGATTAAAACAACAGAAATTTCACAAGTTAAAAATGTGATCAACATCACTGAATTATACATGTAGAAATTATTGAGATGGAGAATGTTTTTTATGATGTATATTTTCACCACAATAAGTTAAAAAAAAAAAAAAAAAGAAGAAAGAAAGAAACTTGTTCTCTTACATGTCTAGAAGTCAGGTAATGGCATTACTGCAATCCCTATGGTGATTTAAGAGGAGAATCCTTCCTTACCTCTTCCAGCTCCTGGTGGTTGTCGTCTTCCATGGCTTGTGGCCGCATACTTTCAATCTCTGCCTCAACCTTGACATGGCTTTCTCTTTTTCCCTGGTCTTATTCTCTTCTATCTCTTATAAGGACACTTGTCATGGTATTTAGGCTTATCTGGGTAATCTAAGCTGATCACAACCCAAGATCCTTAACTTATTTGCACATACAAAGACCCTTTGTCCAAATAAAGTAACATTCGCAGATTTCAGGGATTTGGACATGGACATATCTTTTTTGGCGGGGGGGGGGGGGGGGTGGGAGGTGATCACCATTCAATCATCCACCATTCCTCCCACCACCACAGTGCAGACTATCAAAACCTCTGTCACTATGTTACAGCACTTAGCACATTGAACCATAAAATGTTCCTCCACATGCACAGTTAGACCTTTGAAATACCTAAACTTAGTTGGCTTTTCCTTTCAATTAAAAAATCAATCTGTGCTCATTACAGTAGGCTACAGAATAAAGAGAAAGCCAAGATTCTCCTCCCAACCCTCCCAGTCTAGTTGCTCTATCAATTCTCTGCTTCCATCAAAGGA
Organism: Orycteropus afer afer; assembly: GCF_000298275.1. Taxonomy (NCBI): domain Eukaryota; kingdom Metazoa; phylum Chordata; class Mammalia; order Tubulidentata; family Orycteropodidae; genus Orycteropus; species Orycteropus afer. The sequence continues at coordinate 23,195,045 of NW_006921592.1, read as the reverse complement.
CCAAGGTTTGCAGACTACTCTCTGGCCCCCTCCCACAATATTCTCAATGCTTATAAAAACTTGCAAAATATATATTTATACACACTCATCCATACACATACACAAGGTATCTTGTTTTCCTTTTTAAAATTTTGCAAACTTTTTTTGCTACTTAAGAATATACTGTGGATTTCTCTCTCAGTAAAATGTACCCGTTTTCTTGTTGCTGTTTTTAGCTGCCATTCAGTTGGCCCCCAACTCGTGGCGACCTCATGCATAACAAAACCACACCCTACTCAGTTCTGTGCCATCCCCAGCTGCATTGCAGATTGAACCTTTGTGATCCATGGGGTTTTCATTGGCTGATTTTCAGTAGAATGTCATAACTTTTTTCCCTGTCTTCGTCTGGAACTCCACTGAATCCTGTTCAGCCTCATAGCACCAAATAAGCCTCTACTGACAAATGGGTGGTGGCTGTACATGAAGTGCGTTGTTGGGAATCACATCTGGGTCTCCTGCACAAAAGGCAAGAATTCTACTACTGAACCACAAATGTCCTAACTGCATGATACTATACCACACGGAAGCACCAAGAGTTAATCAACTACTCTCATATGGATAGACATCAGGTTGTTTAACACTGATATGACCTGGTATATTTCTGTGATGGCAATGATTACAAAGAGATTTTTATTATATATTATTTTTTTACCTTTAGATCTTTCATTTATTTAAACCAGTGGTTCTCAATGGAGGGTAATTACCCCACCTGCTACAGCAATGTCTCGTGACATTCTGGGGAATCACAACTTGGGGGAGGGGATGCTACTGGTATCAAATGTGTAGATGTCAAAAGTGGGCTTAAAATATCATTAATGCCTAAGTTAAGAAATCCTAATCTAAAAGATAAATTTATAAGTAAGGTGTGACAGAAGTCTGTCTTTGCTTTCATTGATATGGCCTCATAATTATGTCTACATTGGATATTTATAAATCATTATTGTATCACTGAACTAAAATTTATTTAATACCATATTTAGTCCACTATATCTATATTTCTGAGTTCTCTCTTTGTTGTTGTTGTTGTTGTT
>NW_006921592.1:23168556-23190190 GCF_000298275.1 Orycteropus afer afer | reverse complement strand
ACCTTCATTTGCTGATGTGGCACCACTCAAATTGAAGAGAAACAGCCACAGACATCCATTAATCATCGGAACATGGAATGTATGAAGTATGAATCTAGGAGTTCTCTCTTTAGCACCTCTAATATTTCCTTTGATCTGTTTTTATTTTCTTGGGTCAATGAAATAGTTTAACTTATTTCTTATTACAATGTAAAACCAAACGCACTGTTATTGTGTCAAAGCCAACTCATGGCAACCCTATAGGACAGAGTAAAACCGCCCCATAGGGTTTCCAAGGGTATAAATCTTTATAGAAGCAAACTGCCTCTTCTTTCTTCCACAGAGTGGCTGGTAGGTTCAAACCCCTGACCTTTTGTTAGCAGCCAAATGCATTAATTACAACACCACCAAGCATACTAGGTGAAAACTCCTTATTCTTATAGCTCTACAATCATAAAACAAATGTATTTTACAAATTACATACAAATGAAACTACAAAACCAGTATAGTTTAAACTAACATGATGTGTTGCTATAAAAAAAAAAAGTTGCTGGCTAACATGTGAACATGATATATGGTGCTATTGGGTAGACCTTGTGGAGTTGATATGCCTAGAATCTGCCTAGAAAACAAAATGGGGCAGTTTTACTCCATCCTACGGTGTCAGAATAGACTTGGTGGCACACAAAATAACAACATGCCTAAAATGTTATTTGTCATTCGAAGACAATGTTTGCATGTTGCTTGAACTGAGGGGTGGCAGAGAGGTTTTGACAACTTTGCTGTCATTAAGCCACACAGGCATCTGTTTTAAGTCTGCCTTTGTTATTATTAGCACAAAACTATTCAATTGGTGCTATTTAGGCATCAGTGTTACTGTAAATACACACTATAATTGTAAATATGAATGTGGCACAGAAATTTTGTGGTAGTCACTGGATATCTGTGGCCATCAGATTACCCGAAATAAGTTTCTGTTCATTTTTTTACATTATTATTTTAAATAAAACACATTTTAAAGTTACAGAGTTGTCAGATCTCTGTAAATGTCCACCAACCTCAACTTGAAAACTTCTTTCTAAGGTCTTTCTCCTATTGTTCAAGGAGCATGAAGGTTTATCTGACTCTCCCCTGACCTATCGTCAGGCTGGACTTTTTATCCCTGAGGTATCATAGCATCTGTTCACATCTAGTTTGCCAAGATCTCTCTGTCACCTCTCAGTATTCTCCTTTTTCAAATTTTTATTAGTAATACTTACACATTTATATTACCATATGAACTTCAAATCAAGAAGGACAATGTAGTAATTTGATGAAGGAGGTGACTTAAGATGTTGATGTTTAAAATTTATTATAAAAGCATTGAATTTATCCCTGGGAATTTTATAGTTTTATTCCTACTGTAAATAGGATTTACCCCTTTTCATTTTCTAATTAATCATTGCTAATAAAGAGGAAAAAAAGGCTGTTGATTTAGTACATAGAAAATCACTATGTATTAATGCAGAGGTGTATGGATATAGATATGTATCTGTATCTTCCTGATAAATTCCCTTAAAAATTCAAATGTTTTTTTTTATAATCTTTCAAGATTTCTAGTACTGTATTTTATGCAAAGAAAATATGTGTTCTATGTTTTTTGCCAACAGTGCACTCTCTCCCCCAGGTATTTTCATAAGTGCACTCAAAACCAAATCAAACTCACTGCCTTCAAGTTAATTCTGACTCATAGAAACCCCCACTGGGTTTCCAAGGCTGTAAATCTTTTTGGAAGCAGATTGCCTCATCTTTCTTCTGCAGAGCAGTTGGTGGGAATGAACCACTGACCTTTTGGTAAACAACCAAATAAGTGCAATATGTTAAATTTTTTCACAGTAATATGTTTTTAAAAATTGACCTATATGCTTACAGAAATACCTCAGTGGGGTAGGGCATGGTTGGCAAGCAAACATAGAACATACACATTATTTGTGTGATAGTATGGCAAATATGATAATTTTTTTAAAAATAAAGATTATTTTGAGAGTTACAATTCTGATACATATTCTGCTTGTTTATTTTTCTAGAGATCTCAAACAATGTTAAAGTATTGGTGATGGTATGCACTCTTTCTTATCCTTGATTTAATGAAAGTGACTTTACTATTTTATCATTTAATACATTTGCTTATAGTCTTTAGCATATTTAAAAAGTTTCTCTCTGTCTAAGCTGGGGTAGAGTTGTTATGAAAAATGTCTTCCAAATTTCATCAGGTACTTCTTTAGAATCTACTGGTACAATCGTTTGGTTTTTCTCCTTTAACTGAATTAAGGATTATGTTTCTAGGTTTCCTGAAGATGAACCGTTCTTTGAATTGTAAACCTTACTGGGTTATGCTGTAATGTTCTTTCAGTATATTTCTGGGTTTTATTTGCTCATTTCCTATTTAAAATTTGTTCTTATTCATACATTTATTATTCTATCATTTTAGTTTCAGTGCTGTTGTTGTTGTTGTTATGTGCCATCGAGTCGGCCCCAACTCATAGCGACCCCTCCTTGGGTTTCCGAGGCAGTATCACTACAGAAGTAGGATTGACCGACCTTCCTTCCGAGGAGTGGCTGGTGGGTTTGAACCACCAGCCTTCTGGTTAGCAGTCAAGTGCTTTTAGCCACTATGCTACCAGAGCTCCTAGTTTCAGTGCTATCTTCCTCAAATTTCAATGTTGATCTTTCCTCAAATTTCAATGTTAATCTTACGATAGATGAGAAAAACTGAGAAGATTTACATAATTTTCTATACACTAGAATAATTTTGATGACATCAGAATCATCCTTTGCTTAAATGTAAGATGGATCTCAGCAGTGAAGATCAACTGAGCTGGGTAGATTTTTGGTATATTTGTTTTTGAACTTTTATTGAGCAAGTTTTGTTATTTATGTTTTGCTATAAAACCATCCATTTCCAGCAAATTTTCAAATTTATTACTATAGAGTCTCATAAAATATCCACGTACAGTTATTTCTGTTTAATATCTCTAGGCATATTTCATTTTTCATTCCTAACATGTATTTTTTGTTTTCTGTTTTACAACTCATTCTATGGTTTTATCTATCTTACCTTTAACATAAGTAGACTTTTGTTTTATTTATCTTTTTTATTTCATTAGATTCAAATTTCATTTTAATTAATTGCCTTCTGAAATGATTTTCTTTATTATATTGTTTTTAATCGAGTTCATTTAAAAAATATAAAATAAAACCTATATTTTATAAATTTCCTCCCAGCATAGCTTTAGTCACACTCTGTTTTAATTTTAATTCTTCCAGATAATTTGCAATTTCAAGTTGTATTTTTTGTTTTTGTTTTTGTCCCTGGTATATGAATGATATTCTGGCAGAATATAGGATTTTTTAAATCATTTTTCAAATAGTTTGTAAACGTATTCTATGTTCTTTTAACTTCCACTATTGTAGATGAGAAGTACAATACTAATCTGATTCTTCATATGTCAAAGTAAGTAAGCTTTTTTATTTGTCTGGAAGTTTACAAGCTTTTATATTAACCCTTGTATTTCAGAAATTTTATTAAGATATGTCTAGATCTAGTAGCATAGTGCCTAAGGCACTTGACTGCTAACCAGAAGGCTGGCGGTTCAAACCCACCAACCACTCCTCAGAAGGAAGGTTGGGCAATCCTACTTCCATAGTGATACTGCCTTGGAAACCCAAGGAGGGGTCGCTATGAGTCGGGGCCGACTCGACGGCAAATAACAACAACAACAACAAGACATAGATTAAGATATGTCTAGTTCAAGATGGTAGCCAATAGCCACATGTTGGCTATTTAAATGTAAATGTTAATTAAAATGAAATAAAATTTAAAATTCAATTCTTCCGTCACACTAGTCACAGTTCATGTGCTCAGTGGCCCCATGTAGCTGGTGGCTACTGTATTGATATAGAACATCTCCATTACTGCAGAAGATTCTATGAATCAGTTCTAGTTTAGATGTTGGTGCTATTATAACCATTATTATTAATATTATTATTAATCCTGAGCAGTGCTAAGTTTCAATTGGCATTTTGGAAAACTGACTTTTCTTTCACTTAAAAATGGTTGCTTTCATTATTTGTTTAATTATTACTTCTAATCTATCTGTTCTTTTTTTACTATTGAAATTCCTCAATATTTTATATAAGGTGTTCTTGATTCTCCAAGTCTTTTTATGTTTTCCCTCATTATTTTTTTCTTTCTTTTGAATTTTCATTCATGGAAGTATTTAATTTCATCATTAGCAGTGATCACTGATCAATTCTTCTCTTAAGTGTTTTAATTTGCAAAGCATATATTTGAATTATAAAACCAGTTTTGTTTTTCTCTGTGAATGCATCTCCTGGAGTGTTTCTGTTGTTACCTTTCTTTCTTCCTTCTTTTGTTTTTGTTTTTATTTTTGTTTTCTTTTTCAGCTAAAGCACTCTTGATTCTCCCATTCTGAGAACTCACATGACCTGATTGTTCAGCTTGATCTTTTTCCCTTCGTTCATTCCATTCCTTCACGTGGACCACACCTTTTCTTGCCTCCCTGTCACTTGACTCTGCAGCAGTCCATACCAATCTACCACCTTAGAGCAGCAACAGCAGTGGCTGGCAAGCATCCCTCACTCGGACACCTGCCCCTGTGGCCTCTCAGGCTCCTGTGGCATCAGTAGTCATTCCTTCTGACCCTCACAGTCTTTGTTGTTGTTGTTGTTGTTGTTGTTAGGTGCCATTGAGTTGGCTCTGACTCATAGCCATCCTATGTACAACAGAATGAAACACTGTCGTCCCTGTGCCAGCCTCACAATCCTTGCTGTACCTGAGCCCAGCATTGCAGCCACTGTGTCAATCCATTTCATTGAGGGCCTTCTCCTTTTTTCCTGACTGTCCACTTTACCAAGCATGATATCCTTTTCCAGGGAATGGTCCCTTCTGACAACATGAGAAAAGTAAGACAAAGTCTGGCCATTCTCACTTCCAAGGGGCATTCTGGTGCACTTCTTCTGGGACAGATTTCTTAGTTCTTCTGGCACTCTACGGTACTTTCAGAATTCTTTGCCAATACCACAACTCAACTCTTCTTTGGTCTTCCTTAGCTCTCTACAACACGTCATAAATAGCTGAGCTGAAGACCCACCTCCATAGCCCCAGGCTCTTTTTCTCTGCTTTCTTACCCTCCCAAGAAGTAAGAAAAACAGGCAAAAATCTGAACAAGAGTGTGAAATGCTATTATCTGGATTTTAACTTCTCTCTCATTGGAAGAAATCCCAAATAGGATTCTGAATGGGACTGTGGTAAAAGTTAACTCCTATTCTTGGCCCTAGAACACAAAGGAAATTTATCCCAAAAAACATTGGCTAAAGCGAATGAGACATTTTTCTCAAGAGAGGATCAACTGATACAAGTTTTCTGGAAGACAAATTGGCAATATGATTCAAAAGTCCTGAAGTATGTATTCCCTTTAACCGAGTAATTACATATTTAGATGTTTACTCTGAGCAAGTAATTAAGGAGATGTAATAAGCTTTGAGTGTAAGAATACAGTTTCACACTATTTAAAATAGTAATAGATAGATGATAGATTAGATAGATAGATGGGTAGGTGAGTGGGTAGATAGATGGATGGATAAAAATGAAACAAACTAAGGATCTAATAGCAGCAAATCAGCTCCATAAAGTAGTACATGTATCGATGTAAAGCTATGCAGTCATTTGAAATGATATTGCAATTTATCCAAATGAGGTGAGAGCGTATGTCCACATAAAAACCTACACAGGATTGCTTATGACAAACGTACTCATAATTACAAAAAATTGGAAGTAACCAAGATGTTCTTCAAAAGGTAAATTGATTTAAAAAAACAAACAAATTGTAAAATGTCTGTACAATGGAGCGCTATTCAATTACTTACCAATAAAAGAAAATGAGCTATCAAGACATGAAAAGACACGGGGGGTGAGGGCTGCCATTGAGTTGATTCTGACTCAGAGCAACCCTACAGGACACAGTGGAACTGCTCCATAGGATTGTCAAGCCTATAAATCTTTATGGAAGCAGACTGCCTCATCTTTCTCCCGCAGACCACTGTCCTTCTGGTTAGCAGCAGAATGCTTTAACCACTGCGCCACCAGATACCTTGAAAAGACCTGGAGGAAATTTAAATGCATATTTTTCAGTGAAAGAAACCAGTCTGGAAAAGCTACATACTGTATGAGTCCAATTATATGGCTTTCTGGAAAAGGCAAAACTAAAGAGACAGTGAAAAGTGGTTGCCAGGGGTTCAGAAGGAGGGTGAGAATGAATCAGTGGAGTACAGAAGATTTTTAGGGCAGTGAAACTATTCTACATGATACTACAATGGTGGACACATCCATTGTACATTTGTCAAAACCCATAGAACTACACAACACAGAGTGAGCCCTTATGTAAACTATAGACTTTGTTAATAATAATGTATCAGTATCAGTTCATCAGTTGTAACATATGTACCACAGAAATACAGGATGTTAATGACAGGGAAAACAGAGTACAGAGGGTAGGTAAGTAAATGGGTTCATTGATAGTGGTTTACCTGCTGGTCTGGGCCCCTTCACTGTTCCCTAATTAGCAATGATATTAGTCTCAGAGTCTTTGATGGAAGGACAGAAATGTCAAATATGCTGCTATATATTAAAGGAAGTAACTGGTGGTTGAGTGGTTTTGTTCCATTGTGTATGGAGCTCCCATGAGGAGTGGACAACATTCACATTCGCCAGACTTCAGTAAACATATTCTACATGCTTCACACCTAAGAAATTCATTCTGAGCATTTAAGGCGTTAAAGCGGCCAGAGATAGTGAGAGAAAGCTCCGTTCCTGACATTTCTAGCAATCTGAACCTGATCCAAACTTTGTTTAATGAGCACTTATTTTATACAAATAAGCTTACAGGTGCATACTCATCTCTAATTAAACCAGAAAGGAACCATTTGTTCCCATTGGACTGCAGAGCACAGGAATTAATTGCAAGCTTGTTTAGAATTGCAATTTCATGGCCTGTTCACATTAGGGGGTGGGGGAAAACTTCAGAAGTCTCACTTTATGTAATTTTTTCTGGATTCTTTTTGTTTTTAATCCCTGGAAACCTTCTTACAAATTGAACTGATGATTTACAAACAAAAGCACTAACTCCAAAGGGCAGCTTAGTGTGCCATTTTACAAAAGCCTTGGCAAAGGTGAAGATAACAACTCAATTTAGCACAATATTCTAATGTGCCCCTGAGAAAGTGCCCTCATAGTTAAGGATTTGCACCATTTCTATGGGGGAAATTGTGTGTCACATTCTTTATCAATATCAAACGAGTCACTTTGGTATTCTGCAGTCTGGGGTGCCTGAAAACAGTAGATATTCTCACCAATCGCTAATTAAACTCTAGCCACATTCAGCCAAAGGTGGAAAAGGTTTTTCTTGGCACATCTGGTGCCCTTGGGTGGCATTGATTACCATCGAGTTTCTAAAGGATTATGGGGCAGGGCTTGGCATAATCAGCTTGTGCGTGAGCTGCCCTGCTCAGCTTAGGCACTCTCTTTTGCATCTTGTTGAGACAGCTTGCTGACAACTGCAGTTGCTTGCCACCCATTCAGCTCATCTAGCTGCAAAGAGAACATGCTAGCCCTTTGCCCTTGAAATATAAAAAACAGTATGTAGCTGGGTCATTCTTGACTGCACACCCAGAACCCCTAAGGCACAGGGGCAGATGTATTTCAGAGGATGGGGTGCTCTCTCACACCTGGGGAGGCCTCTCTGCACTGGTGCGGCTCTGCTCAGCTCACTGTACTGTGGTGGCTAATACGCTGCCAGGGGCAAAAGGAGCCCCAGTTAGGCTGCCAAGAACTAGCTTGAGCTTGTGATGCTGACACTTGTAAAAGTCTTGCTTTGACTTGCAGATGGAGTGTATTTCAAGTTGAGTGTCAGTGATGGAAGAAAGGGGGTTATTTGAGAGGGTCTCATCACAAAATGCTGCACTTCCTATTAATCAGTTGCCATCTAGTCCACTATGACTCCTGGCCACTCTATGAGGGTTAGAGTAGAGCTATGCCCTATTGTGCTTTCAACAGCTGATTTTTCAGAAGTAGATAACCAGACCTTTGTTCCAAGGTACCTCTCAAAAAAAAAAAAAAAAAAAAAAAAAAACAAGCTCATTGCAATCGAGTCAATTCCAACTCATAGGGACCCTCATTGGGTTTCCAAGACTATAAATCATTATGAAAGCAGACTACTGCATCTTTCTTCCACTAGCAGCTGGTGATTTTGAACCACTGTCCTTTAGGTTAGCACCCAAATGTTTTAACTTCTACACCTCCAGTGCTCCTTTACAGGCACCTCTAGGTGGACCCAAATCTCCAAACTTATAGTTAGGAGCTGAATGAGTTAACTGTTACACCCCCCAGGGACTCCCTATTTCATGTTAAGGATCTTTTTAGAGAATATAACCATTTGCAAACAGGCCAGATTTCTGCTAGGTGCTTTCCCACCTCACAGCCTTTACTCCCACCTAATGAACAAGTTGACAGTTACTTCCTATCAAATGCAAAGCCTGGCTGTCCTCAAGTAAGTTTTAGGGGTGAAAATGAAGACGTCTTTGCCAGAATTACATTGCAGGAAGCATCCCAAAGCTGACCATAGTGATCAAGGATGGGTAAATTGATCTGAACTAAAGTCAAGGAGCCATTTTCTTTTGCTAATGGATTTTAATAAAGCTCAAGAGAGATGCACTGTATCATCAGCATGCCTAGCAGAGACATGGAGCAACCCATTTGTTCAGCAACCTCTACTCTGCCTGCATTCTGTCATTCTGTGGATGGTAAGTGGGAAATATAATGCATCATTCCACAGAGTGACCAATGAGGAACAAATCTAACAACCATGACATTCTGAGGCAACTGTAAATGAGCACTTAATAGATTGTGAGCTTTTAGAGGGCTGGTTCCAATCTCTGTTCCCATCATTGAACCTGGGACATCCTCCTAAACACTCAGTAAATATTTGGGTATAAAAGGATGAACAGTGTAAGGCAGACTATAACTAAGGCACAACACACATAACCACTGCCATAGGAGTTGAAGAGGACACCAACCTGGGATTTAGTAAGTGAGGAAGGGTCCTGGAGGATGGAGTAAGCCTTGATTCAAAGAGTGATCCTACTATCCTGCAGCCCTTAAATCTCTTGATCCCTATTCCAGGGCTTTTTCCTCTCTACAGAGCTTTCTGAGACCGTCAACTGTTCAGGCTTCCTTCACTGCAGAGAAAATTTGAGTTATAGACTCTTTTTACCTCTCCCATAATGTTGAGTAGCAATCTTGGCTGTTGTTGCTGTTAGCTACCGTCAAGTCTGCCCCAGACTCCTGTGACCCATGCATAACAGAATGAATTGCTGCCTCTGTCTGGTCCTATGCCACCCTCAAGACCTGTTGGGTATTGGACTTCTGTGATTCATATAGCTCTCACTGACCAGTTTTCAGAAGTAGATAGCCAGTCTGTCTTAGTCTGGAAGCTCTGTTGAAACCTGACCAGCATCAGAGCAACACACACGCCTCCACTGGCAGAGCCATGGTGGCTGAGCCTGAGGTGCATTGGTCATGACTCAAGCCTGGGTCTGTTGCATGGCAGGTGAGAATTTTACCACTGAACCACCAACGCCGTGTAGGAATATCATCCATTTCCAGAAATAGACCAAGTTTAGTGAACACTTAGAATGTTTCAGGTAAGTTTTTTAAAGACCTATATTAATGTTTCTTCATTTTTCAAAAAACTGGAAATGTGCAAAATTGGAAGAATCTTGGCCCTCCATGAACCTCTGGAGTCCTTATCAGGGATAATGCAATGAGTCTGTTGACAAAACCAGGTGCATATGTATGTGGACATGAGCACATTCCACCCCACTGAGACCCAACCACAACAGACAAAGGCAAGACAGGGAGAACAGCCTGTGGTGGGGACCTTTCAAACACGGGTTTTTTTTTAACGCAGTTAGTAGCTGGCTTTCAGTGTTCCCGAGGGAGCTACCTCTAGCTGCCAAAACCTCAAAGTGTAATTTAAAGAGGTGGTCTGATTTTTTTGAGTTGAGAGGACACAGCATTAAGCCAATGTGAGGACTCCACTGCCTCTCAGGGCTGGAAGGGTGGTCTCCAGGGATGGGGGGGTCTGGCTGGAGGCCACTCAAGCCCTGTCACCTGAACAAATATCTCCCTGTCACACTGATGTCACTGGAGAAAACAGCTGAGGTTCAGCAAAGCTCTGCTAATGAATGTTTGACACTGTGTCAGCTCTCCCACTGGGAAGCCCAATCCTGTATCTGATGTTATTTTCTTTAAATAAGGAAAAAAAAAAAAAAAAAAAGATCCCCAGGATGGTATTTATCCAAGCTAGCAGACTAGTCGCATAGTTGACTGAGAAAGATCACTTAAAGAGACCTCACTGATCACTAGCTCCAAATACTGCCAAAACTGGTCTTCATAAATCCTCCTTCTCTGAGTAACAGATTCAAATGAGGGACAAAGTGCTCCAGGTACCAAAACCACTGTTCCCTGGGATGATGGAGAGACAGGGAGGTGGGTGGTCCTTCAAAGGCTCCCAGTCCCAGTTAAAGTACTGAGTGACAAACACAAAGACTCTGGCCCTGGGAAAGGGTGGGCGGCTTCCTGGGGAACAGGGTGTTTTCTGTGCCTCTAGCCCAGGGCTGCCTGGGAACTCCAGGAGACACGGCAGCCCCGACTACAGGTGTGTGGCATAGGTGTAGACACGCTGAACCTGCTCCAGCTTCAGCAAAGGTTAAAGCAAAACGGATTGTATGGGCAATTGTTGCTTTCTGGTGCCAGGGGCAACTTGTGTTTGAAATTGCATTTTGAGTGAAAATACAGAGAAAGAGCTGAGTTCTTGTATAAGGCACAAACAGGACCAGATACAGGCCCTCTATTTCCTGACCAAGTCAAGGGTTATTTGAGCTTTGAAAAATTTGTTGCAACTTTTTACGATGTGTCGACTTTAAGTATTTAGTAAATGCCTGGTCCAGCCTGTCTCTGGACTCATTTCTAACAGCAGGTTCACAGACACAGGCACATAAACCAAAACACAAAACCAAACCTGTTACGTCATTCTTGACTTGTGGCAACTCCATGTGTTTCAGAATAGAAACTGAGCTCCATAGGGTTTCCTTGCCTGTAATCAGCAGGCCTTTCTCCTGTGTGGCTTTGAGTGGGTCAGCCTTTTGGTTAGAAGCCAAGAGCAAACCATTTTTTCACCATCAAAAGCCAAGAGCAAACCATTTTTTCACCATCTATACAGGGACCAAAAACTTTAAAAAAATCAAGAAAGGGTGGATTTGAGAAGGATGACTCATCTCATCTTAGAAGTCTTTCACAATGATGTACCTGGTCATCTCCTTTTCAGACTCTGGGCTGTATAGTTCTTTCCTTCATATTAGCTTTATGAATAGTAAGACTCCCAGGAAATTCTTCAAGGAAAGTATTGAGGAGTCCTGGAGAAGCTGGCTTTTGGAAATTTGGGGATTTGTTTATTTGTGTTTTACCTTTAATGTACAATTGAACAACCCATATATTTGGACCTGTCTTACTCATCTCACCCATAGTAAGACTAACTTGAAATATGTAAAGTAAAGAAAACAAGCCAGATTGGAATTTATTCAAGAAATGATGAGGTCAGTATAAGGTCGAACTCTTCTGCAAACTCCCCAGCTCCTATGAAACCACCCTCTGGGCTATGGACAAACCATATTTCCCAAGTTACTTATGACTGACCAGAAAATGAACATTCCTAATGGATTCTTCAAAGCCTTCTCTTTCTTAGCATATCAGTTTATTACAAAGAATTTGCATTGATTACATCTATGAGAGTAAAGGGCTGGAGCCATTCATTAAAGACTCTGAGGTTCATCAGAGTGTTGGATACATGATTCTACTGTATCAATTTGAATTGGGATTAGCCAAAGCAATGAAGGGAGAAAGAGGTCAGGAAGAATGGATGACTATTTTTGAAAGAAATATGGATATGCTTCTCTGGGCATCTGCAGTTTACCAAGCAAATGCAATCTTTCCTGTGTTATTATTGTTGTTAGTTGCCCTCAAGTCAGCATCAGCTCTGACTCATGGTGACCCCAAGTTCAACAGAATAACACGTGCCCAGTCCTAAACCATCTTCAGAATTGTTGGTATGCTTGCATACATTATTGTGGCCATTGTCTATTTTGAGTGCCTTACAACCTGAGGGGCTCATCTTCCAGCATTATACCAGACAATATTCACTGTGATCCACAGGATTTTCACTGCCTGATTTTCAAAAGTAGAGAGCCAGGCTTTTCTTCCTAGTCTGTCTCGGTCTAGAAGCTCCACAGAAACTTGTCTACCCTGCTGACACAAGTCACTACAGTACAACATACCAACAGATGGGTGGTTGGCGTTCTTTCTAGAGTGAAATAAATAACTCCGCAGCACAGCTTCTGCTAGACAAGCCCTTAAATTCACATAATTCATGTATTTAGATTTAAAATGGAGGGTAATGCTAAGCAAATTATAAGTAATAATAGTTATTTTGTCTGTAAAGATCTAATCAAAGAGAAAAAAAACTTCTGGTTAAGAAAGTATGGAAACTCACTCTAAAATATTAAACCAATGTTGATGATACAAGATGATATCAGAATTTCATTTAACAAATATGTCCTGAGCCTTTATTATGTGTCAGACACTGAAAGAGGTGTTGTGGACATTATTGTCAGCAAGGCAGACTTGGCTGTACTCTCAGGGTACTTACAAGTAGGACCAGTAAATGAATAAACAGCCATACAATAAAAGAAATGCAAATTGTAATTAGACCTGCCAAAGAAACAAACAAAGGGCTGACTTAGAGAACAGCAAGAAACTGGAGACCTGAAAGATGGAGGAATAGGTAGACAAGTGACACAGACCCTCTCCAACAAAGAAAAAAAAAAAAAAACAATTGACAGAGATATAGAAGATAATCCTGGAGCCCTGAGCTGTGAAAGAAGCCATGAAGAAGTGGATTAGGTACCAACTAATGGAAAAACCTGAAGGAAAACAGTGAGTTCAGAGACGTTCAGAGCTGCAGACTGTCAGCTACTCTGATGAGACCAAAAGCCTGAATATTTCCAAGTGGTGTTGGGACCTAAGAATTGACCTAAAGATCAGCTCTGGTCACCAAGGGCTACAGGGACGACTGCGCTGGTAGTCTATGACTAGGAAGAGAAAATGCAAGGAGGGAGACAGCCTGAGTTGTTGACTTCCGCTGTCCAGAGGGTACAGCCATTTTGATTGTTTACACACGGCAGCCATTTTGGATATTTAAAGTGACCAAAGGTGCAGCCCTTTTGAATGTTTACAAGCAGTGGCCATTTTGGATATTTAAAGTGACCAAGAGCACAGCCATTTTGAATGTTTACAAGTGGTGGCCATTTTGGATTTTAAAATGATAGCGTTCTCATTCAGATTTCAGGGACCTAGGAATAGGCTCTGTTTGCCAAGGGTGGCAGGGACATACGAGAGGCTGACAACAGGAAAGGAGACAGGTGGTGAGTATATAAGTGCTGTCAACTAGTGAATAGAGGAGCACAGTACCCTGCTTGCACAGATAACATACAAAGAAAGCTAAAATCATGGGCAAGTCACTCCAACATACAATCATTAATTAAATATAAATACAAAAATGTCACAATGCCTCGGAGACAGCATAGCATTACAGTCCACACAAAAAAGCAAGGCAAAGCAGGAGAAACAAGGAACCAGCATAGAGACCCAAAACACATCCCTGAGGAAGACACAGCATTGGAACTCCCTGATAAGGAATTCAAAAGAATTATATTTAGGTATCTTCAACAAATTGAGAGACAGATCAAGGAAAACACAGAGAAAACTCTAGAACAATTTTGAAAGACAATACAAGAACAAAATGACAAAATAAATGAAACATTAGAAATGATACAAAACCTACACATAGAAACCCCAAAGATTAATACTAAATTTTCAGAAATAGATAAGACATTGAGTGGGCAAAGGGGCAGAATTGAATCAATGGAAGACAGAATTAGGGAGACTGAAGGCAAATACCTGAACACTTCTTTGGAAAGGGATCAGTCAGAAAAAAAGATCAAAACAAAATGAAGAAAGCATAAGGTTCATGTGGGATACCATCAAAAGGAATAACCTACATGTCATCGGAATTCCAGAACAGGAGGAGACAAATAAAGCCACAGAGAAAATTGTCGAAGATTTGTTGGAAGAGAATTTTCCTGGTATGATGAAAGATGAAAATATATCCATTCAGGAAGCCTAAGGAACCCCAAATAGGATAAACCCCAAAAGAAAACCACCCAAACATATCATCATTAAGCTTACCAAAACCAAAGACAAAGAAAGAATCATGAGAGCAGCATGGAAAAAATGAAAAGTTACTTACAAGGGGCAACCAATTCTTACCTTAGTCTTCTAAGCTCGGATTTCTTGACAGAAACCATGCGGGTGAGAAGACAATGGGATGGTATATATAAGCACTGAAGGAGAAAATTCCCAACCAAGAATTATGTACCCAGCAAACCTGTCCCTCAAATATGATGGTGAAATTAGGACATTTCCAGATAAGCAGAAATTAAGGGAATTTGTTAAAAGCAGACCAAACTTACAAGAGATGCTAAAGGGAGCCCTTTGGACAAAGCAGCAACAACAGCCAACAACAACTGACTATTAACACACATAATGATATAACCCAGAAACCAACCCACTACAGAAGTATTCAAAGTAAATAAGCCTACAAGATTCTAAACAGGGAACCAGAGATATTAATTGACAAATAAAGACAACTACAAACCAAAAAGAGGGAAAAAAATGTGTCCTTACAGAACCTCTAGACGATAGGGAAGTCAAGACAACTACCAGATAGAATGGACTGTTCTAAACTTGGGAAGAAAACTACAAATCACAGGGTAACCTCAAAGAAAAATGATAAACCCTCACATCAAAAAAGAGGACCAGCATAAATATTCAGCAAATACTAAAACAATAGCAATGAGGGAAGTGATAACATGATTCATAAACAAAACGAGCTCAGCATAGAAAATTATGTAGAACAAAGAAATTGACACCACGAAAAAGCACAAAACAAAAATGACCAACAAATTCATATTTGCCAATAATTACATATCTGGCACAGGATTTATCTCTAAGATTTATAGCAGAAGAATGGATGACCAAACTATAGCACATACACATAATGGAATGCTATGCAGCACTAACGAGTTATGTGGATTCTGCAAAATACCATATAATATGGATGAACTTGGAGGACATTATGCTGAGTGAAATAAGTCAATCACAGAAGGACAAATATAGTATTAGTTCATTGTTGTGGAGAATCAAGGAAAGGTTTATATATGGAAGGAAACTCTTTGTTGGTTGCCAGGAGTGGGAGGGGATGGGAGGGAACACTGCAAAAAACAAACAAACAAACAAACAAAAAAAAACTGCATTGACCCCTGTCACTTTAGTTTTGTGTATTTCACCGTACATAAATTATATTTCAATAAAATGCATTTTAAAAAAAAGAAACTGGAGACCCTACTCCAGATTGAGTCATCTGAAAAGGACCTTGTAAGGGCCTATTTATCCACCAAAAACAAAAAACAAATCCATTGTCATCAAGTCAATTCTAACTCATAACAACACTGTAGGAGACAGTAAAACTGCCCTATGGCTTTCCAAGGCTGTAAACTTTATGGACAGACTTCTAACCATCAACCTTTCAACCATTTTTTAATCTGCCTAGGCATTTGACGGCTAACCAGAAGGCTGGTGGTTCAAACCCACCAGCCACTCCTCAGAAGGAAGATTGGGCAATCTACTTCCGTAGTGATAGTGCTTTGGAAACCCAAGGAAGGGTTGCTATGAGTCAGATCCAACTTGATAGCAGTGAGTTTGGTTTGTTTTTTGCAAAAATATTGAAGTAGGATGAAATATCAGATCCTTTGTATAACCTAAAACAAGTGCTTCACAAGCCAATAGGAGAAAACCTAGCTCGGTGACAAACTTTTAAGAAATGCTTCCAGGAGATGAATGTCATACAAAGTTTACGGACAAGTATATTAAATTCCATGTGGATTCTTCCAGGGCCAAACGTACTCTTGCCTGTAAGGCTGTATAGTTTTGGCAGCTATAGTAGAGAAATTAATAGAGGGCTACTAGTGCCTAAGGCACTTGACTGCTAACCAGAAGGCTGGTGGCTCAAACCCACCAGCCACTCCTTGAAAGGAAGGTTGGGCAATCTTCTTCCGTAATGGTATGGCCTCAGAAACCCAAGGAGAGGTCACAATGAGTTGGGTCCTACTCCATGGCACATAACAACAACAACATCATTGAGGCCTAACCCAACCCATGGTATTTTCAATAGCCTCATATGCATGTGAAAGCTGGACCATGAATAAGGAAGACCAAAAAGAATTGATGCCTCTGAATTGTGGTGTTCGTGAAAAATACTGAAAGTACCGTGGACTACCAGAAGAACGAACAACTCTGTCCTGGAAGAAGTACAGGCAGCATGCTTCTTGGAAGAGAGAATGGCTAAACTTCATCTAGCCTGTTTTGGTCATGTTATCAGAAGGGTCCATTCTCTGATGAAGGATATCATGCTTGGTAAAGTGGAGGGTTAGCAAAAAAGAGGAAAGCCCTCAATGAAATGGATTGACACAGTGGCTGCAACGATGAGCTCAGGTATAGCAAGGATTATGAGGCTATTGCAGGACAGGGCAGTTTTTCGTTCTGTTGTACATAGGGTCACTATGAGTCAGAGCTGACTCAATGGCATCAAACAACATCATTGACAGAGTCCTTGGTGACACAAATAGTTAAGTGTTCAGCTACAATTGGAAGATTGGCAGTTCGAATCTACCCAGAGGTGCCTTAGAAGAAAGGCACTGAATACTAAAGCCTGGTGATCTGCTTCTGAAAAAAATAGCCATTGAAAACCCTATAGAACAGAATTTGACTCTGATATATATATGGTCACCATAAGCAGTGGTATCACTGGGGGTGTGTGGGGAGTGCAGACTGTACCAGGTGACACTGTCAGAAAGGGTGACACCAAAATGACTGTCAATAAGATGTTTGTGCAGTGTTTCAACAGAAATATAGTTTTTCACAATAATGACCAGAATTATTGCTCATATGGTGTCTGGTGGGACCCCCAAGACTATGGCCCTGGGATATACTTTGGGCCTGGGATAAGACTCACTCCCAAGGACTGGCTCTCAGCCCAATAGTAGTAAGACTTACATGCAGAACACCCAACCCAAGGCGATGGACCCACCTACTCTATGGAGATACACCCTTTGGAGCAATCAGCCTTGGGCCACCAAAGGAGCAGCATTCACATGGAGGGAAAGCTGGACAGACAGGAGTGCATAACTAAGAAGGGCACAGGGATGGGGGAGTCACAGGGAAGGGAGAGGAGGAGAGTGGTTAGGGTTGGGGACGGTAATCGGAGAGTGAAACCAAACATACACGGACTGTTGAATGAAAAACAAATTCGGCTCTGTAAATTTGCACCCAAAGCACAATAAAAATAAAAGTTTACTCTTACTGAAAAAAAAAAAAAAAAAAGAAATTTACTGTTTTTGATTAAAATGTCCCTGTAGTTAGTTATCATAACAAAAACAGTTTTCATAAGCCCAGCACGCATGTATCAACATATCTACAAAGCTAAAACTATATGTTAATTTACTTTTTGAACCTTGTAATGTGGTCTGAAAAACTCACTGCCATCGAGTCCACTCCACCCATGGTGACCCCATAAGGGTATTAGATGGCGCAAATCTGCTGCAAAAGGCCTCTTTAAAGTGTTAAAGAGAAAGATGTCAATTTGAAGACTAGGGTGCGTCTGGCCCAAGCCACAGCATTTCAATCACCTCATATGCATGTGAAAGTTGGACAATGAATAAGGAAGACTGGAGAAGAATTGATGCATTTGAATTGTGGTGTTGGTGGAGAAGTTTGAAAATACCATGGACTGCCAAAAGAACAAACAGATCTGTCTTAGAAGAAGTACAGCTGGAATGCTCCTTAAAAGGGAGGATGGTGAAACTTCATCTCGCATACTTTGGACATGCTATCAGACGGGACTGGTCCCAGGAGAAGGACATTATGCTTGGTAAAGTGGAGAGTCAGCGAAAAAGAGGAAGACCCTCAAGGAGCTAGAATGAC
This sequence comes from Orycteropus afer afer, assembly GCF_000298275.1. NCBI lineage: Eukaryota > Metazoa > Chordata > Mammalia > Tubulidentata > Orycteropodidae > Orycteropus > Orycteropus afer. The sequence continues at coordinate 23,171,940 of NW_006921592.1, read as the reverse complement.
ACAGTGACAGCAACAATGGGCTCAAAGACAGCAATGATTGTGAGGATGGTGCAGGAATAGGCAGTATTTTGTTCTGTTATGCATGAGGTCACTGTGAGTTGGAACCCACTCAACAGCACCTGACCTCGACAACAATGTGCTTTGGTCAGAGCTGTCATTATTATCCAATGACTATGATGCTTTGAGTTACATGGTTTCATCTGCATGTGGTACAAGCACATGCTGTTGTTTTTGTTGCTCCTGGTGGCTGATTTTATCAAATTTTCTGGTATTTTAGCTATAATATCATGTTAAGTATTATTTGTGAACCTATATCAATAACTTTTTTGAGAATGAAGTAGTAATTAAAGGAAAAAAAATTTAAAAAACTCTGTTCAGTTGCTAATATGTTGTACCTAATAATGCTCTAATTCAATGTAGAAATATTTTATAAAACAATTTTGTTGTTAGTATGCATATAATCTAAGACATATTACATTTAAATAATTTACAACAATACTTATAGTATATTATTCAATGATTAAAACTGATAAATAAACATTACTAAGGATTCTGGTAGCGTAGTGCCTAAGGCACTGGACTGCTAACCAGAAGGTGGCGGTTCAAACCCACCAGCCACTCATCAGAAGGAAGGTTGGGCAATCTTCTTCCGTAGTGATACTGCCTCAGAAACCCAAGAGGGGTCGCTATGAGTCATGGCTGACTCGACGGCAAATAACAACAACAACAACAACAAGGATTCTGTATGGTATGGAGGGAAGAACATGAGAAGGGTAGTGAGGCCATGAGTTATGGCCTGGGTGACACCAACACTACTGACACCACTGGCCATGAGTAAGAATTGTCTCAATAGCAACCGATTTGGGTTTTTTTGTACTATCAGTAATAGAATTTTTAAAGGCATTGCGTGTGTAATTGGTGTATCAGTTTGTTTTTGCTATGTAACAAGCCACCTCAAAACTCAGTGGTTTGAAACATCAAACATTTATTATTCCTCACAATTCTATGGGTCAGCTGAGCAGTTCTGGTTTGGGCTGACTTGGCTGATTTCTGCTTTTAGCTGGACAGATCCGCCCTGGTTTAGCAGGCTGGCCCAGGTTCTTTCATGTTGGAAGAGTTTAGTTTCCAAGAGAGCAAACCCCCATGTGCAAGCACTTACTAAGCCTCTGCTTATGTCACATTTGCTATTGTCCCATAGACCAAAGTAAGTCTCATGACCAGGTCCAGATTAATCTGGGAGGGAACTAACCAAGGGCATGAATACAACAAGCTTGAATAAATTGGCAGCCATGACTACAACTATCTATCACAGATAGAACTATTTGATGCTATGGAAGAGTCCGGAGTTAAAGAATAATAATTTAGGAGACTACTATGAGAACACGGGCACCTAAAACTATTTTATAAATACCTAAAGAAAATTTTAAATTTATATATGGCTGAAAAAAGGAGCTTTGGTGGCATAGTGGGCAAGGCATTTGGCTGGAAAGCAGAGGGTCGGTGGTTCAAACCTACCAGCTGCTCTGCAAGAGGACAGTGAGGCAACCTACTTCCGTGAAGATTTACAGCTTTGGAAACCCAGTGGGGGTCTCTATGAATCAGAATCGATTCAATGGCAGTGGGTTCAGTGGTTTTGATATATAGCTGAAAACATTCTGAACAAAGTCAAAAGGCAAATTGCAAACTAAAGAAAAAAAAATTGCAACATAGAAAACATATAAAAGGTCAATGTTCCAAACATAATAAAGAGCTCGCACAAAACGGTAAGAAGACATGACCCTCCCCCCAATGGTGGGCATTTGCCTTTTTCTTGGCTGGGCAGATTTGAGAGCCCAGTGGACCAGTGCAGAAGAGGAAGAAATGTGTCCATTGAAAGCAGCTTAATCAAAGCACCCACCTGCACACACACATACCTAGGCTGTGGTTTCTGTGTCCTGTGCTCCCATATCCTTGCCCATTTTCTGGGTCTCATTTTTCAGCCTTCTTGTTAAATCCATAAGTATGTGATATCCTCACAGGCAACTCTCTTCTGCTTAAATTGGTTTGTATTGCTTGCAACATAGAACTTTAACTGGTACCTACCCTAATAGAAAAATAAGCAAAGGATGTGAATGGACAAGTCACAGAAGGAGAAATACAATGTACCAATGAGAAATACATCAACTTGGCTGTAATCAGAGATTCACATATGAATACAACACTAAAATTATTCATATGTAACATTGGCAAAAATAAGAAGTGAGCTGATGTTGTTCATATATAACACCGACAGAAGTAAAAAACAATAACACTTCACATTGGGGACAGTGTGGAAAATAGGCACATTCCAGCTTTGTCTCTGGGAATGCACACTGCATAACTTTTAGAAAGGATAATTTGACCTTATTCATCAAAAGATAAAGTTTTATGTTAAGAAATTCCACTTCTTGAGCTTTCACTTAAAGGTATAATCAGAAAATTAAGTGAAAAGTATATGTGTGTGTGTGTGTATACATAGGGCTCCTAACAACAACACAATGCACTGCCATCAAGTTGGATCCAACTCATAGCGACCCTTTGGTTTCCAAGGTGGTATCACGATGGAAGTAGATTGCCCAATGTTCCTTCTGAGGAGTGGCTGGTGGGTTTGAACCACCCGCCAGTCTTCTGGTTAGAAGTCAAATACCTTAGGCCTCCTTGTAGGGCTCCTACAGCAGTGTATATCATAGCACAAAAAAGGGTAAATTGAAGTTATGGTATTTTCCTGAATTGGAATAATATTCTGTAACTAAAAAGCTAACTCATGTTTGTGCTATTTCATTTGGAAAAATATTTCTAAGTATTGACACAAATTAAGAAACAGAAAACAGAACCTCAGGACTGGGGGAATCTTGCTTGTATTCACAAAGACACGTTTCTGGATATATTTATTAATTTATTTATTACCTCCTTGACAAACACTTATAGAGTACTTACTCTAAGCCAAAAAAACCAAACCAAACTGACTGCCGTTGAGTCGATTCCAACTCATAGCAACCCCTCCTTGGGTTTCCGAAGCAGTATCTCTACGGAAGTAGATTACCCAATCTTCCTTCCAAGGAGTGGCTGGTGGGATTGAACCACTAGCCTTCTGGTTAGTAGCCAAATGCCTTAAGCACTACGCCACCAGAGCTCCCTACTCTAAGCCAGTCACTATTTTAAGTATTGTTCGAATACTTAGTCATTTGCTCAGCATCATAGGCCTGGGATAACTGAAAAACACATCTGTTGTTATTGAGTTGATTCTGATTCATGGTGACCCCATGTGTTTCAGAGCAGAACTGCTCCATAGGGTTTTCTTGGCTGTTGTTGTTGTTATTTGCCGTTGAGACGGCCCTGACTCATAGCGACCCCTCCTTGGGTTTC
>NW_006921592.1:23146618-23165885 GCF_000298275.1 Orycteropus afer afer | reverse complement strand
GGGGCTGGTGCGGGATCGGGCAGTGTTTCGTTCTGCTGTGCATGGGGTCGCTATGAGTCGGAAACGACTCGACGGCACTTAACAACAACAACAACAATGTATCTCTCCAGTTGAAAATTGAATGTTTTCTCTTTGTTATATTTTCATTTATTTACTTATTCATTCACTGATTTAACAATTCATGTGTATTAGTTATATAATTAGAAAGACCTTCAAATAGCTCTGCCTATATAACAAGGAACTTAGGGCCAGAAATCCATTTACTTACTCCTATCTGCACTTCACTCTCCCCCATGGTGTTGATCACAGCACCTGGCACAAATGTTTCCTGAACTGAAAATGGAGACAACCAAGTTGATGTGAAAGTATTTCTCCTTAAATGTGCCAGAGAAACTTCAAGATAGGGAGAACTCACATCCAGAGAAATTGAATTAAAAAAAAAAGTCAAGTAAAGAAGAGGGAAATATCTGCTAACTGAGGAAGAACGTAACCCAGAGAAGAGAGGGAATTTTGCACTCAAGGCTCTTACCATAGGTCCAAAAGAAGAAAAGCAAGAGTAGAGTAGCAATTACTTATTTTCTTGAATTTAGCAGTGATTTCTTCTTAGTATTAATGTTTACTTAGTTTTACTCTTTGCTTTTATTGTTGATGGTGATGGTGGGGATACTGATGATGACAATAGTGATGACAATGATGATGAAGTAGATAATTTTAAAAGGTAATATGTCAAGTAAGACAGAAAAACAAAAACATTCATTTTAAAAAATATGTTTGGGTTCATCAACTGATTTATGTTGATCCAATCCACTCATCTACCAAGACTTTCTCTAGACTAATTGCAGTGTAACAAAACCACCCAGATTGAAGTAGTCTACACAATACCAGGGAGCTCTGGTAACATAGTGCCTAAGGCACTTGACTGCTAATCAGAAGGCTGGCGGTTCAAACCCCCCAGCCACTCCTCGGAAGGAAGATGAGGCAATCTACTTCCATAGTGATACTGCCTCCGAAACCCAAGGAGGGATCACTATAAGTCAGGTCTGACTTGACGGCACATATCAACAACAACAACACAATACCAAAGCAACTGATTAAAATTGTTAATGGAATTAATCCCTGGGTGGTACAAACACTTAATGCTCCAAAGGTGGGTCATTTGAATCCACCCAGAGGTGCCACAGAAAAAAGACCTGGTGATCCACTTCCAAAAACTCAGTCATTGAAAACCTCTTGGAGCCCAGCTCTATTCTGATACACATGAGGTCATCATGAGTTAGTGTTAAGTCAACAGCAATTGGTTTTGGGGTGGTGTAGAGGGGATGGGATTTGTCCTAAACTGATTTTTCTTGCTAATCCAAATAGCTGTTAGGCAACTCAGTCTAGTCAATTTGTGGTGAAGGAGCTAGGCAGTCAGATACCTCTCATTCAAAAGAGGATCTGCTGTTATTGAAGGCAGGAGGTTAGTCAGCAGACAGCTCTCAGTTCTCAGCCCCATCAAGATCTATCGCAGCTCAGAGCCACCTGTGCTCTTTTCCAAGGGCAACCCACACCCTTTGTCTAACTCTTGCAAGGGTATAAAGGCCCAGACATTGTGATCTATTGCAGGACAACTCTATCAGGGCCATATAATTTCCAGATACTCCCTATGAAGTTGACCAAGTCTTTGTCAGCCTACGTCACAGTTCAACTTGTGGCTGTGCCCAGTCCTGTTCCTCCCTCTCCTTCTACCAATAGGTACATAATAAATATCCTGTGTGCCAAACACTATCTCAGCTTCCACTTCCAGAGCATCTAATTGTAATTTTATTTCTTCATTTAATATTAATCATTGCTTTTGCCTTTTGCTCTTTGGAGATAAAAATTAACAATGCTAACATTTTTTTAAAAAAAGGAAAAGAAAAGCTAACCGATAAAGAAAATTGAACATGAAAAATCCTGGATCACCCACTTCCCCCCAAACAATCTACATTTAATTTCCATGGCTACCTTCTCTTGTAGTCAATGACAGAAGAGCAGAGACACAAAGGAAGAGCCTTGCAGAGGTGCACAGAAGACAAGAGGCTTAAAGAGAAGACATGTGGGGACATCCCCATGGGAACAAATTCTGAAGTATGGTGTAGGAGCCTGATGAAATGCATCTCAGAGTGATAGGTTGCTTCTTGCTCTATATTTACATTTGCCAGAAACAGATATAAGGGAACAGATCACATGCTCTAGACTCTGAAATATGCTCCATGGAGGAACAAAGAGGGAAAAAAAAGTCCCTCTATTTATGTAAATCTGTGCAAATGGCTGGCTGGCTAGATGGCTGGCCGGACTGAAGGCAGATCAGCACCCTATTCAAAAAGCACTTTACAACCAACTCATATTAATGGAAAACAGAACACAACCCATGGCAGAGGAATGTCAATTTGCAGTCAGACTTCCCTGTTGTTCACTCTCACTCTGCAAGGATGCAGAACAAGTCTTCCAAAATTGAGTCAGGCCATTTGTAAAACAGCACGGCAGAACCCTCTAACTACCAGCTGTTTCCCATGCCGTTCCTGGTAGCAAGTCATTCATGTCCATGGTGAGACAAAACTGTGCTAAAGGAGAAATATACTTTTGTTCACTCACAGACAGTAGTGTTCTAGTTGGCATCCTGCTGGAGGAGGGGCATGATATTGATGTGTGGTGGGCCCCTCACAGGCCTAGGAGGCTGGCAGTGCCTGGCTCAGGGGGAGTTTAGCAAGTGTTCTCTTATTCCCCTGAATCTCAACCAGCTCCATTCCATGTGTGGTTCCTTCTTCCACCTTGCCAGCTAGTCCACAATTTAGGGTCATTTTGTGTCTTAGACTAGCTTAGTCACCTTCTTATCTTCTCCTTTCCTCACTCTCCTTGATGACAAGTACACAGGTTCTATATATTTAAAAAAGAAAAACAAAAAGTGCATGGTTTCTTCTTAGGACAAAAATCAGTGTCCTGGCCTTTCTTTCCAGGTTCGTCTGGGTAAACTTGAATTTCAAATCTTTTGGTTATCAGACAAGGGTGTTAATAGGTTGCACAGCCCAGGGACTTCTGTAGCTTTCTATGACATATATCTCCAAGGTCACCAAGGTAAGGGAAGAATGGAAGGATGCAATAAACTGCTACTTGGCCAGAAAGAAACACACAATACTCCCACTATAATTGACTAGAACAAGGCACATAACTCCAATCTAATTGTAAGAGAAGCTGGAAAATGCAGAGGGATATATAGGATAGTCCATGAGCAGGAATCCTCTCTGCCACAGGGGCCATGTGCACAATAAAGAGAAGAGCTTGATCTTTGGACTCTTCTTACCTGGCAAGGTAAGTACCCTATTTCCCTTTTACCTTTTCTCTGCTTACCCAAGCTCCTCCCCAATCTCCCTTTTCTCACAACTTGGCTCTCCATTAATCAAGAGTTAATAGTACAGTACCTTAAGGAGATGCTTCGTCCTTGGGGCAACTGCTTTAGCCATCAAAATGCAAAGCAAGTCTGCACAATGATGAGATTTCTGGCTCAGTAACAGGAAAAGAGATGCTTAAGCACACCAGTTAGACATTTACACTTATTATTACATTGTATAAGAATAAAAGCTTTCTTTTACTGGGTACTTAATGCATTTCTGCTATTGTTTTCATTATTATTACTATTACTTTAAAAAGTAGCATCTAAAACCAAAACCAAACCAAACCAAACTCACTGTCGTCAAGTAGGATCCGACTCATAGCAACTCCTCCTTGGGTTTCCAAGGCAGTATCACTACGGAAGTAGATTGCCCAATCTTCCTTGCAAGGAGTTGCCATCAAATCAACTCCAATTCAGGGGACCCCATTAGAAATGTGCTCTATATGGTTTTCAGTGGTTAGTTTTTCAGAAGTAGATCACCAGGCCTTTTTCAGAGGTGCCTCTGGTGGACTCGAGCTGCCAATCTTTCAGTTAGCAGTTGAGCACTTAACCATTTGCATCACCTAGTGCCTAAGGCACTTGACTGCTAACCAGAAGGCTGGCGGTTCAAACCCACCAGCCACTCCTAGGAAGGAAGATGGGACAATCTACTTCCGTAGTGATACTGCCTCGGAAACCCAAGGAGGGGTTGCTATGAGTCGGAATCAACTTGAGGCAGTGAGTTAGTTAAAATGACCTTAAGAAAGTTATTAACCTCTCAATTCCTTGATTTCATCAACCATAAAGTGTGAATAGTGACAAACACCTTCCAGTGTTTTAGAAGATAAGAGGTGACTGAGGTAAAACACAAGTCACAAGGCAAATGTTCAAGAAAGCAACTGCAAAAATAACCATCTTGTTTGAAAAAGCTGCTTGAAAAGAACAAACAAACAACAACAACAACAACAAAAAAAAAAACCCTCACCACAGTCAAATCAACTGGACCCATAGGGACTCCTCCTTGGTTTTCCAAGACATTATCTCTACGGAAGGAGATTGCTCAATTATCCTTCCAAGGAGTGGCTGGTGGGTTTCAGCCAGCCTGGGGAGCTCTGGTGGCATAGAGCCTAAGGCACTTGACTGCTAAACAGAAGCCTGGCATTTCAAACCCACCAGCCACTCCTCGGAAGGAAGGTTGGGCAATCTACTTCTGTAGTGATACCACCTCTGAAACCCAAGGAGGGGTTGCTATGAGTCAGATCCAACTCCACGGCAGTGTATATGGGTTTGTTTTTTTTTTTTTTTTTTTGGTTTTCTGGTTAGCAATCAAGTGCCTTAGGCACTGCACCACCAGAGCTTGAAAAGAAGAAGGCATAAAAATTAGGATTCCAGCCAAGCAATAGACAGGCATATAAATAAAGACAGGCATGTAAAAATAACATACACCAGGTAGGTAACACTCCTTAGAACAGTCACTTTTGGGAGATAAGAATGGCAGTATTTGCACAGGGACATAGCTCAGAGGGCAGAAATGCTTAGGGAAGAAGGACATAGGGAAAAAGGTAAACACAGGGAGGAAGTGGGAAGAGAGCTGCTACATTATGGGGATTGTAATCAATATCATGAAACAAAATGTGTATAAACGGGTATGTGGAAAATAAATTTGCTCTGTAAACTTTAAAAACAAGACAGAGAGAGAGAAAATAGACAATATAGACCACATATAAAGAGAAAATATTATCCATGACTATAACCCACCAGCCACTCCTCGGAAGGAAGGTTGGGCAATCCTACTTCCGTAGTGATACTGCCTCAGAAACCCAAGGAGGGGTCGCTATGAGTCAAGTTTGACTCGACGGCACATAACAACAACAACAACATAACCAAAAAGATTAGCATTTAGATTACTAAAAAAGAAAAAGAAAAGAATTATGATTCTAAGGAACTGGGGTGAGAAACTCCTCTTATCTTCAAGGCATTCTTTCTTGAGAGGAAGAGAGAAGCTGGAAGAGGAGAAAAAGTAAGTTTGAAGCAGGGTCTGTGCCCTTATTCTTGGTCTACAGTGCGACCATGTACAGAGTCTGACCCTGTCATACTACCATGTCAGAAACTCTGAAGCAACTAGAAACCCTATACCCTTCCCATGAGCTCCAATTACCCTCTGAATCCATGCTTGGAGACCTGGTAATGTTTCCATCCAAGGGAAGAGGACGGCAACATGCTAATACTATTGACACAGCAGTGGTTTAATTAAATCTTCAGTGAAAAACATAGCTAAGAGGTGGGGCCTTCCCTAGTGCCCTTTTCTTGAGCAGCCAGCTCACCAGGAGCCTGAGCTCTTGCCAACTGCTGGTACCAACACTTGAGCTAATACCATCGCTCTTGCCATGATGTCACTCTCAAAGGTGCTGAAATGTTATATGAAAACAGAACCCAGATCTTGAAACTAGATCCCTCCAGTGAAGAAGTCCCCAGGGTAGAAATCCTGGGTGTGACACAGGCAAAGTAGAGACCTGAATGAACTGATGGTGAGTCCAACAGGAGCTGAGACAGAGGTGGCAGGTAAACCTTCAGAGACAGAGGGCTCAAGTTCCTGCTCACTGAAGTCACCCATATTCTTGCCCATTTCTTCCTGTTAGGACTCATCTCTACAGTCCTTTTGAGTTGAGAAATTCTGGGGTTCTGTGATGAGACAGTCACATAAGGAATAGTAAAGTGTAGGAGGTAAACCAGCAGACATGATCACCAGGTCTTTATTTGATACATGCCCCAAACATTTCTACTTTTTCTTGTTCAAAACCAGAGCAAGGCCGTTTAACATTAACCTAGTTTTGTTTTTCAAAATAACAGTTAACATTCATTGAATATGTACACAGGCAAGCTAGATTTGCACTAAAAAAAAAAAAAACAAAACACTACTGTCAAATCGGATCCAACTCATAGTGACTGCTCCTTGGGTTTCCGAGGAGGTATCACTATGGAAGTATATCCCCCAACCTTCCTTCTGAGGAGTGGCTGGTGAGTTTGAACTACCAGCCTTCCATGAGTAATGCAAACAGTTAACACACTTGGCTGCTAACCAAAAAGTTGAAGGTTCTAGTCCATTTCAGAAGAAAAGCCTGATAATCTACTTCCAAAAAATCAGCCATTGAAAACCTTATTGAGCATAGTTTTACTCTGACACACATGGAGTCACTATGAATTGGAATCAACTCAATGGTAACTGCAAGAAGGAAGAAGACCTGTAGTGTACAATGCAGTGTCCACTAGCCTTGGCATGTGGCTCTTCAGTGTTTAAAATGTGAGATGTGCTAGAAATGTAAAATACACACCAGATTCAGATGACTTAGTACAAAAATAATAGAAATGTGAAATATTTCAATGATTACATGATAATATTTTAAATATATTCACCAAAATAAAATATATTATTAAAATTAATCACTTCTTTTTTTTACATTTTTAATGCAGTTATTAGAAAACAAAATCACATTTTTAATGCAGTTATTAGAAAACTTAAAATTACACAAGTGGCTAGCATGATATTTTTATTGGACAGCATTGTGCTGGACAGTGCATTGAGCACTTTTCATAAGTTATCTCACTTAACTTTCAAACATTTATGAAGTTAACTGCATTTTACAGATGGGGCCTCGCTCAAGATTCCCATTGCCTTTCTGACTCTTCTCCTGTCTTCTGCCCTTTCACTCACTCACTCCAAATAAACCACTAGCTTCTTCAGTGATCTTAGAACATACCAAGTACATTCTGCCTTGGGGTATTATCTCCAGCTGTCCCCTCTACTGGACAATGCCTTACCTTTCCTTCAAATTTTGCTCAGTGTCATTTCACACTGAAATGTATCCTGTCCATTCAGCCTTTGAACCCCATTCTCACTCCTCTGTTCCCCTTTTTCTTTTTCACTCTAGCCCTTGCTGTTGTGGTGGTGGTTGTTATTGCTGTTGTTAGTTGTCATCAGGTTGACTCCAATTCTGGGTGATCAATGTATAACAGAATGAATTGTTGTCCAGTCCTATACCATCTTCAGAATCATTAGTATGTTTAAGTCCATTGTTGCAACTATTGTGTATTTTGAAAGTCTTCCAATCATTGTAGGGGCTTATCTTCCAGAACTATTTTGGACAATATTCTGTTGTGATTCATAGGGTTTTTACTGGCTGATTTTCAGAGGTAAGTCAACCAGTTCTTTCTCTCCAATCTGTCTTAGTCTAGCAGTTCCACTGAAACCTATCTACCACGCATGACACTGCTGGTATTTCAAATACTGCGAGCATAGTCTTTAGCATCACAGCAATGTACAAGCCACATAGTATGACAAACAGACAGACAGATGATGGACTCTAACACTTACCCATCGTTATCAAGTCAATTCAACTCATAGCAACCCTGTAGGACAGGGTAGAACTGTCCCATAATGTTCCCAGGGCTGTAAATCTTTATAGAATTCGACTTCCACACCTTTCGCCCATGATGCTGCTGGTAGGTTCGAATTGCCAAGCTTTTGTTTAGCAGCCAAGAACATTAACCACTGCACCACCAGAACATTTACTACCTTCTAATTACTCTGCTCCTCGGAAGGAAGGTTGGGCAATCCTACTTCCGTAGTGATACTGCCTCGGAAACCCAAGGAGGGGTCGCTATGAGTCAGGGCCAACTCGATGGCACATAACAACAATAACAACAATTACTCTGCAATGTACTCACTTTTTAGGCTTATTTTTTACTTCTGTCTCTCCTTCCTAAAATGTAAGCTCTCCAAGAGCAGGAACTTAGTCTCCTTAGTTTACCCCAATATATAGTCCAAGCCTCTAAGACAATCCCTGGTACAGAGTAGGGCCAATATCTATTTCTGTAGTGAATTATTGCAGGCCCGGTCCTCAAGGACATCACAGCTTAGTGGGGAAAACATCACACATAAAAGCAATGCCCAGTGAGGAGTTCTGGATGGGGCAGAAAGGCCAGAGACAGAGACAGCTAGGGAAATCAAGGCAACATTGTGATTCGTTCAACAAGTTGTTGATAGACTGGGCTAGGACTGTGAAAGCTATAGAGGACTTGGCAGGGAACAAGAAAAGCAAAGCCGTTATACTAATGGATATGATATACATATTAAAAAAAAAAAAAAGGCCAGAGGGACAACAGAGTGAGCAGCGGCAGCAATCCAGGTAAGAGGAGGGACCCAAGCCCAAACCCCAAGAGGCAGGAAAGTGGGGGCAAGAAAAAGCCAGGGGACAATAGAGCAAGCAGTGACAGGAATCTAGGCAAGGGGAGGCTGGAGAGGTTTCAGATAGCTGAAGGAGACAAACTTGTCTGTCAGTTTGTCATACTGTGGTGGCTTGTGCGTTGCTGTGACATTGAGGCTGTGCCACTGGTGTTTCAAATGCCAGCAGTGTTGAACATGCTGCACAGGTTTCAATGCATCTTACAGACTGAGACAGACTAGGAAGAAGGCAGAGGCCATCCACTTCTCAAAGAACTGGCAAGAGCAAACCTTATGAAAAGCAGAGAAACACTGTCCAATACATTACTGCACAAGTTTATGAATAGCCCAGAAACATTGTCTGATACAGTGTGGGAGGACAAGCCCTTTAGGTCGGAAGGCTCTCAAAATACGACTGGGAAAGAATAAAACCAACCTTACTGATATGAATAAAGTAAAGCTTTCAAGACCTCCATTTGCTGACATGGCATGACTCAAATCAAGGAGAAACAGCTGCAAACATTCATTAATAATTGGAACATGGAATGTACGAAGTATGAATCTAGGAAAATTGGAAGTTGTCAAAAATGAAATGGAATGCATAAAGATTGATATCCTAGGCATTAGTGAGCTGAAATGGACTGGGTTGGGCCATTTTGAATCAGATAACCATATGATCTACTATGCTGGGAATGACAATTTAAAGAGGAATGGCATGGCGTCCATCATCATAAACGTTGTTTCAAGATCTATCCTGAAGTACAATGCTGTCAGTGATAGGACGATTTCTATACTCCTACAAGGAAGACCAATTAATACTACTATTATTCAAATTTATGCACCAACCATCAAAGCCAAAGATGAGGAAATTGAAGATTTTTATCAACTTTTGCATTCTGAAATTGACCAAGCACGCAATCAAGATGTGTTAATTATCACTGGTGACTGGAATGCAGAAGTTGGAAATAAAGAAGAATCACTGATAGCTGGAAAATTTGACCTTGGTGACAAAAATAATGCTGGAGATCACATGATAGAATTTTGCAAGACCAACAAATTATTCACTGCAAATACCTTTTTTCAACAAAACAAATGGTGGTGATACACATGGACTTTACCAGATGGAGTACACAGGAATCAGATTGACTACATCTGTGGTAAGAGGTGATGGAAAAACTCAATATCTTCAGCCAAAACAAGGCTAGGAACTGATTGTGGAACAGACCATCAACTACTCATACGCAAGTTCAATTTGAAGTTGAAGACAATTAAAATAAGTCCATGAGACCCAAATTATGACCTTGAATATATCCCTCCTGGATTTAGAGACCATCTAAAGAACAGACTTGATGCATTGAACACCAATGACTGAAAACCAGAAGAATTATGGGATGACAGCAAGAATATCATGAATGAAGAAAGCAGGAGGTCATTAAAAAGACAAGAAAAGAAGAAAAAAACAAAATGGATGTCAGAAGAGATTCTGAAACATGCTCTTGACTGGAGAGTAGCTAAAGCAAAGGAAATGACAAGATAAAAGACCTGAACAGAAGATTTCAAAGAGCAGCTTGAGCAGACAAAGCCAATTACTATAGTGAAATATACAAAGACCTGGAGTGAGAAAACCAAAAGGGAAGAACATGTTTGTCATTTCTCAAGCTGAAAGAACTAAGGAAAAAATTTAAGCCTCGATTTGCAGGACTGAAAGATTCTATGGATAAAATACTGAATGATGCAGGAAGCATAAAAAGAAGATGGAAAGAACACAGAGTCACTGTACCAAAAAGAACTGGTCGATCTTCATCCATTTCAGGAAGTGGCATATGATCAAGAACCAGTGATATTGAAGGAAGAAGGAATTGGTGAAGAACAAGGCCCCAGGAATTGATAGAATACCCATTGAGATGTTTCAACAAATGGATGCCCCACTGGAGACACTCACTTGGTTATGCCAAGAGATTTGAAAGATAGCTACCTGGGCAACTGACTGGAAGAGATCCATATTTGTACCCATTCCAAAAAAAGGTGATCTCACAGAATGTGGAAATTATCGAACAATATCATTAATACCTTCACAAGTAAAATCTTACTGACAGTAATTCAAAACCGATTGCAGTAGTATATTGACAGAGAACTTCCAGATGTGCAAGCTGGATTCAGAGGAGGATGTGGAACAAGGGATATCATTGCTGATGTCAGATGGATCTTGGCTCAAAGCAAAGAATACAAGAAAGATATTTACCTGTGTTTTATTGACTATGTAAAAGCATTTGTTTGTGTGCATCATAACAAACTGTTGATTCCTTTGAGAAGAATGAGAATTCCAGAACACTTAATTGTACTCATGCAGAACCTATACATAGACCAAGAGCTGTCATTCAAACAGAACAAGGGGACACAGCAAGGTTTAAAATCAAGAAGGGAGTGTGTCAGAGCTGTATCCTTTCACCAAACTTATTCAATCTATATGCTGAGCAAATAATCCAAGAAGCTGGACTATATGAAGAAGAACATAGCATCAAAATTGGAGGAAGAATCATTAACAACCTGTGATACACTGATGACACAACTTTGCTTGCTGAAAGTGAGGATGACTTGAAGCACTTACCGAAGAAGATTGAAGAATACAGTCTGCACTGTGAATTACACCTGAATATAAAGAAAACAAAAATCCTCACAACTGGACCTATAAGCAGCATCATGATAAATGGAGAAGAGATTGATGTTGTCAAAGACTTCACATTGGTTGGTTCTACAATTGATGCCAATGGAAGCAGCAGTCAGGACATCAGACCACACATAGCACTGGGCAAGTTGGCTGCAAAGGATCTCTTTCAAGTGCTGAGGAGCAAAGATGTGTCCTTGAGGACTAAGGTGTGCCTGACACAAGCCGTGATATTCTCAATTCCTCATATGCATGTGAGAGCTGGACACTGAATAAGGAAGACCAAAGAAGAATTGATGCTTTTGAGTTGTGGTGCTGGCAAAGAATGCTGAAAGTACCATGAACTGTTAAAAAAACTAACAAATCTATCCTGGAGGCAGTGCAGCCGGAATGCTCCTTGGAAGCGAGAATGGTCAGACTTCATCTCACCTATTTTGGTCATGTTGTCAGAAGGGACCATTCCCTGGAGAAGGATGTCATGCTTGGTAAGGTGGAGGATCGAAGAAAGAGGAAAGACCCTCAAAGACATGGATTGACACAGTGGCTGTGATGATGGGCTCAAGTATAGCAAGGATCATGGAGCTGGCACAGGACAGGGCAGTGTTTCGTTCTGCTGTGCATAGGGTCTCTGTGAGTCGGAGATGATTCGACAGCATTTAACAATAGCAATTATATATGAGCATAATTTCAATTAATAATCCCCATCTTCTAACCTCTGTATTCTATGACATGACCTATGGAGTCCAGAACACTTTAAGTTTAGCTACTACTGAAAATTAAATAAGCAGAGATGCTTGGGAAAGACATTCCCTAAAGAAGGAATGACATGCTTAAAGGTACACACATGACAAAGTGCATAGAGTATGTTTAGGGAACAGCTAGACTTCTTTTATGGCTAGAACTTTTGATAAAGGAAAATGGTGGGTAAAATATCCTAGAAAAGTAGGCCAAGTCAAACTATGCAGAGTCTTATGTATCAAGCTAAGGATTTGGGACTTTTCTACCAGCAATAGGAAGGCATTTAAAATATCAAAGTAGGAGGCACACCTGATTTATACTTTGAAAAAAGACAGTGGTGGCTATTTGGAGGATGGAGACAAGTGGGCCAGTTAAGAGGGTACAAAAGAAGCTCATGTGAAACATGAAGAGGGTTTCAACTGAGGGAGTGTAAGTGAGGATGTTAAGAGAGATAAAGATGATAAGAGACTATAACAGTAGAAGGGACAGGAACTGGTAAAAGATTCCACATGGCAGTTGTGGAAGGAGGTTCTAGGATGTCTGATGTTTCTAGTCTGGGTGAATGAATGAATGAGGAGATCATGCCTGAAGTAGAGATTATGGTACAGCATAGGTAATGCATCTAATTTAAGACCATTGATGTTTGAGTTTTTTCTGAACTTTCCTGGTTGGCAGAAGTGAAAAGAGGTAACACTTCTAGAATTGGCCATGGAATATATAGTTGAAGCCATAGGCATAGAAAGATGAGAATCCCAGGAAAGGATCTAGAGCAGTGGACTGAGGGTAGAAACCTGGGGAATATCAGTGTCAAGAAGTATGTGAAAGAAACAGTGCCAGTAAATTACCAGATGGAAGAGTCTGAGGAGAAAAACCATATGAGAATGGAGTAATGGAAGTCAAGGAAAGAAAGAGCTTCAGAAGGGAGATGTGTTTTTCCATGGTACATTGCTACACATGGTGCTTGGTTTCTTGGACCAATCTGCAAACATCTACTGTATGAGTCGAGAAGGAAGCACATGACACACTCAAAATGAGTAATTTAGGAGATTTTAACATAGAGATTATTTACAAAGATATGGGCAAGGTGTAGGAAAATCACAAGGGAAGTGCAGTGCTTGGAAGATAACAATGGAAGACTTGAGTAAAGTGATTGGCTTTGTTGATTAGCCAGTGGCTCATCAATTTTTATAAGACACTTTCACTGGGGCATCACCACAAATGTTAGAATATAATGAGTTGAGAAACAAATAGGAATCAAGAAAACCCAGAATACAGCCGGTTCCAGAAAGAAAGTGGGCAGTCCATGGAGGCTAAGAAAGAACTTGAGAACTAGGTAAGACAAAGGGATTTTTTAGGATGATGAAGACTTGTGTTTGTAGCATGTGTGTAAGAAGCTTGTGATGAGGAAGAAAGACAAGGAAAAAAATAACAGAGTGAAGTTTGGGAAGAGACAAAGAACACATCACTGGATGGAAAAAATACACAACAGTGTTGTGCAAGTTTTCCTAAACCTCAAGAAAATAATTTGTGCCAAACAAAATCATCACCTCCACTTAACCAAAGAAGAAGTTGGCTGAAAGAAGTTAAGATCTCTTTCTCAAGACCCTCCAGGGCACTTCCTCCCATGTCTTCTTGGTTAGAACTGGTCTCATGTTCACTCATACAGCACCCTCTGACAAGAGTACTGTGATTATCATGAGTGTCTTAGACCAACCTAGATTTACTCCTCTGCTGGACATAGGGTCACCTCTTCTAATGGGTGTTTACCTGAAAAGTTGGAGGTTCACCAGGCAATTTGCAGTATCTGCTACAGAAAATAACTCTTAGTATGGTATCTAAGGAGCTCTGGTGGTGTACTGGATAAGATATTTGGCTGCAACCAGGTCAGTGGTTCAAATCCACCAGCCACTCCATGGAAGGAAGATGGGGCAACCTTCTTCCATAAAGATTTGCAGCCTTGGAAACCCAATAGGTGTCATTATGAGTTGGAATCAACTCGATGGCAGTAAGTTTGTTTTTTGGGTGGTTTTTTTTTTTTTTTTGGAGTATGGTATCTGGTGTTTTTTAAATACCAGACCTGGATTCTACTTAAAATCATTTTGAGTGTCACCAATGAGGTGCACCCCACACTTTGTGGAATTCAGAAACAATTCACAGTCTTATCTTTAAGAGAAATAGGCTTTGTGACTATAAATCAGATAGAGATACAAAAAGCTACAAATAGAAATACCTTGTGATCATTATGATTATCAAGTAACATCATTACTATCACATGCAAGTAAAATCTTGCTGAAAATAATTAAAAAATAGTTACTGGGAACTTCAAGAAATGCAAGCTGGATTCAGAAGAGGACGTTGAATGAGGGATTTTCCCACTTTCCCACTGCCATCGAGTCCATTCAACTCATAGTGACCGCTCCTTGGATTTCCAGTGCAGTATTTCTACGGATTGCCTGCTAACCAGACGGCTGGCGGTTCAAACCCACCAGCCACTCCTCGGAAGGAAGGTTGGGCAATCCTACTTCCGTAGTGATACTGCCTCGGAAACCCAAGGAGGGGTCGCTATGAGTCGGGTTTGACTCGACGGCACATAACAACAACAACATTTCTACGGAAGTAGATTGCCCAATCTTCCTTCCAAGGAGTGGCTGGAGGGATTAAACCACCAGCCTTCTGTTTAGCAGTCAAATGTTTTAGGCACTATACCTCCAAGCTCCCAGAATTAGGGATACAACTGCTAATGTTAGATGGATATTGGCTGAAAGCAAATACCAGAAAGATATCTATCTGTGTTTTACTGATTATGCAAAGGCATACAACTCTGTGGATCATAACAAATTATGGATAACATTGAGAAGAATGTGAATTCCAGAACACTTAATTGTGCTCATGAAGAACCTGCACTTAGACCAAGAGGCTGTCATTCAAACAGAGAACAAGGCAATACTTCATGGCTTAAAATCAGGAAAGGTGTGCATCAGGGTTGTATCCTTTCACTACACTTATTCAATCTGTAGGCACTCTGGTAGCATAGTGCCTAAGGCACTTGACTGCTAACCAGAAGGCTTGTGGTTCAAACCCACCAGCCACTCCTTGGAAGGAAGATTGGGTAATCTACTTCCATAGTGATACTGCCTCGGAAACCCAAGGAAGGGTTGTTATGAGTCGGGTCTGACTCCACGGCACATAACAACAACAAAACATTCAATCTATATGCTGAGTACAACTCAAGAAGCTGGACTATATGGAGAAGAATGGGGCAGAAGGAGGAAGACTCATTAAAAACCTGTGATATGCAAATGACACAACCTTGCTTGCTGGAAATATTTTTGAAGCACTTACTGATGATGATTAAACACTACAGTCTTCAGTATGGATTACACTTCAACATAAAGAAAATGAAAATCCTCACAACTTGACCAATATGCAACATTATTCTACATGGGAAAAAGTTTGAAGTTGTCAGGGATTTCATTTTATTTGGATCCACAATCAACACCCATGGAAGCAGCAGACAAGAAATCAGACATAGTATTGCCTGGGCTGCAAAAGACCTCTGTAAAGTGTTAAGAAGCAAAGATTTCACTTTGAAGACTAAGGTGCACCTGACCCAAACTATAGTTCTTTCAATCACCTCATATCCCTGTGAAAGCTGGACAATGAATAAAGAAGACAAAGATGAGGTTGATGTCTTTGAATTGTGATGTTGGCAAAGAATACTGAAAATACCATGGACTGCCAGAAGAATGAACAAATCTGTCTGAAAGAAGTACAGCCAGAATGCTTCTTGGAAGTGAAAATGGACAGATTTCATCTCACCTACTTTGATCATGTTGTGAGAAGTGACCATTCCCTGGAGAAGGATATCACGCTTGGTAAAGTGGAGGGTCAGTGAAGAAGGGAAGACCCTCAATGAGATGGATTGACACAGTGGCTGTGACGATGGGCTCAAGCATAGCAAGGATTGTGAGGATGGCACAAGACAGGGCAGTGTTTTGTTCTGTTGTACACAGGGTTGCTATGAGTTGGAGTGGACTTTACAGCACCTAAAAACAACAATGATCCAGAAATCCCACTCCTGCGTGTATACTATAGATAGAAATAAGAGCAGTGATACAAATGGACACATGCACATCCATGTTCAATGCAGCCTTATTTACAATAGCAAAAAGATGGAAGCAACCTAAGTGCTCATCAATGGAGGAGTGGATAAACAAATTTTGGCACATACATACAGTGCAATACTATGTGTTTTTGTCATCTAGGGAGCTCTGGTAGCATAGGGCCTAAGGCACTTAACTGCTAACCAGAAGGCTGGCAGTTCAAACCCACCAGCACTCCTCAGAAGGAAGCATGGGCAATCTACTTCTGTAGTGATACTACCTTGGAAACCCAAGGAGGGGTCGCTATGAGTCAGGTCTGACTCCATGGCACATAACAACAACAACAACAGTGACTCTATAATATATAATAGAAATACCACAAGTGGATGGCTTTAACAAACAAATTTATTTTCTGTTTAGAAGGCTAGAAGTTCAAGTCCTGAGTACCAGCTCCAAGAGAACTCTTTCTCTCTGTGTGGGCTCTGGAGAAAGGTCCTTGTCCGTTTAGCTTCTGCTTCCTGGTTCCTTGTAGATCTATATGTGTCTTGGCATATATCTTGTGCCATCTGTTTCTCTTGATCATTTGTTAAATCTCTTTTATATCTCAAAAGAAATTGACTCAAGACATGTTCTGCACTAATCCTTCCTCATTAACATAACAAAGACAATCCATTCCCAAATGGGATTATAACCACATGCATAGAGGTTAGGAATTATAACACATATTTTGGGAGGACACAATTCAATCCATAACTTTACACAATGATAATGAATATGATGAATCTGTGAAACATCTCATAATATGGGTGAATCTGAAGGTCATTATGCTGAGTAAAATAAATCAAACAGAAAAGGACAAATATTGTATGATATTATTTTTATAAAAAGTTAAGAATAGGTATACACACAGAAAGCAATATTCTTTGATGGTTACCAGGGATGGGAGGATAAGGGAGGGGGACTCACTTACTAGATAGTACACATCTGTTAATTCTGGTGATGGGAAAGGCAATACACAATATGGAGGTTGTCAGCACAACCTGACCAAGGAAAATGAAGACACTGAGATATACAAAAATAAAGAGCAACTACAGTAATTTTTTAATGTATACAATTTTGTAACAACAGTAATAGTTATATATATATGAATGGTTACAAAGGTAGATAAGTATGCTATGTGAGTGTAGGAAGGCATAGGGGAATACATGTGCATGGATATATAGGTATATTTGTGGGCATATGTATACATGTTTGAAGATGCTGCACATATATTCACATATACAATGAAGCTTATTATGAATACATTATGGGTGAAGAGTTATAGATACTTCCTAGACATACTCAAACACCTCATGTGATTGATTTACCATGTTTGAAGGCTCAAGACTATAGTTTCATGGGAAAACTAGGTCAATTGGCATAACTCACTCATAAAAAATATTCTACATCATAATTTGGTGAATAGCATCAGGGGTCTTAAAAGCTGTGAGCACCCATCTAAGATAGAACTATTGGTCTCTTCCCATCTACAACAAAGGAGAATGAAGGAAATCAAAGAATCAAAAAAAAAAAAAAAATTAGTCCACAGAACTAATGGCCCACACAAACCACAGCCTCTTCTAGCCTAAGACCAGAAGAACTACATGGTGTCAGGCTACCACTACCGTGACCATACTAAGCAGGGACACAATAAAACATTCCAGTTAGAAAGGCAGAAAAATGTAAAATAAAACTCAAATTCATAAAAAAAGAAAAAAAGATCAGACTTACTGGACTGATAGAGACTAGGGGAATTCTGGAGACAATCAATGTAGGATATCCTTTTAACTTGTATCTGAAGCCACTCTCATAGTTCACCTGTCACAAATAACAGATTGGTCTAAAAAAATAAATAAATAAATAAATAATATCCATGAGGAATGTGTCCCTTTAAACAATCAACTATACATGACAAAACAATCAACATTTACACAAAAACAAAGATGAAAAGGCAAGGAGGGGCGGGAAAAGTGGGTAGATGGAAATGGGGCTAGTGGGATGGAAATGATGAGAATGTTGACACATTATGACTAACATATTATTGGAATTTTAACCAATGTCACAAAACCATTTCTGTATGAATTGTTGAATGAGAATCTAATTTGTTATGTGAACTTTCACTTAAAACACCATTTAAAAAAAAAATTAGATAGCTAGAAATGGGGCTGGGGCTACAGCAGAGGTTGGTTGGAACAGAAAATAGTTTAGAATCAAGACACCCTGACCAGAAGATCATTTCCTAGCCAACCCAACAACTCAAAACATTTCACCCATCTTCCCTTATCAAGAAGGTCTTTCTACTGGTTAACAGAAGAAATAAAAATTGAAACTCAAAAATTCCTTGAATCAATGAGAATGAAAACACAATATACCAAAATCTTTGGGACATAGCAAAAGCAGAGGCCAATTTATAGCAATAAATGCACACATCAAAAACAAAGAAAGAGCCAAAATCAACATTTTATATCACCATCCCCAACAATAAAAAAAAGAACAGCAAGAAAAGTCTACAGTCACCAAAAGATAGGAAATAATCAAGATTAGAGCAGAAATCAATAAAACAGAAAATAGAAAGACAATAGAAAAAAATCAACAAGACCAGAAGTTGGTTTTCTGAAAAGGTTAATAAAATTGACAAACCACTGGCAAATTAACAAAGGAAAAAAGGAAGAGAATGCAAATAACATGAATAACAAATGAAACAGGTGACATCACAACAGAACCAACTGAAATAAAAAGGATATCAGGAGACTATAAAGAACTATACTCCAACAAATTTGAAAATCTGGAATAAATGCACAGATTTCTAGAAACATCCCACTTACTCAAATTAACCCAGACTGATGTGGAAAAGTTGAACAGGCCCATCACAAAAGAAGAAATTGAACAGGTCATCAATAAATTACCAACAAAAGAAGTTCTGGCCCAGATGGTTTTTACCAGAGAATTCTACCAAACATTCAGAGAGGAACTGATACCAATCCTCCTCAAACTATTCTAAAACATAGAAAAGGATGGAATCCTACCTACCTCATTTTATGAAGCAAGCATAACCTTGATACCAAAACCAGGCAAAGACATCACTCAAAAGGAAAACTACAGACCAATAT
>NW_006921592.1:23133753-23145515 GCF_000298275.1 Orycteropus afer afer | reverse complement strand
AATGACAGACACATAGACCAATGGAATAGAATTGAGAATCCAGAAATAGATCCATTGACCTATGGTCAGCTGATCTTTGACAAAGGGCCTAAATCCATTAAATGGGGAAGAGAATGTTTGTTTAATAAATGGTCCTGGCAAAACTGGATACCCATTTGCAGAAAAATGAAACAGGATCTGTACCACACACCATACACAAAAACAAATTCCAGATGGATAAAGACTTAAATGTGAAACCTGAAACCATAGAGTTCCTCAAGGAAGAACTAGGGGCAAATTTAGGGGCCCTAATATATGGCATAAATAGACTATCAAGCATAATCCAAAATGCACAAACAGCAGAAGAGAAACGAGATGAATGGGACCGTCTAAAAATTAAATTTTTATGTGCTTCCAAAGACTTCTCCACAAGAGTCAAAAAAGAACCTACATAGTGGGAAAAAATATTTGGCAATGACATACTGATAAGGGACTTATCTCTAGAATCCACAGAAAATTCCAACACCTCAATAACAAAAAGACAAATAATCCAATTAAAAAATGGGCAGAAGACATGAATAGACACTTCACCAAGGAGGATATTCAGGCAGCCAACAAACATATGAAGAAATGCTTACAATCATTAGCTATTAGAGAGATACAAATCAAAACAACAATGAGATACCATCTTGCCCCAGCACTAGCAGCGAAGTTCAACAAGACAGAAAAAAACAAATGCTGGCGAGGATGTGGAGACATTGGGACTCTCATACACTGCTGGTGGGACTGTCAAATGGTACAACCATTGTGGAAAGCAGTATGGCAATTCCTTAAAAAGTTGGAACTAGAAATACCATTTGATGCAGCAATCCCATTACTAAGCATATATCCTAAAGAAGTGAGAGCCATGACAAGAACAGATATATGCACACCCATGTTCATCACAGCAGTATTTACAATAGCAAAAAGTTGGTAACAACCTAGGTGTCCATCAACTGAGGAAGGAATAACCAGACGATGGTACATACATATAATGGAATACTATGCAACCCTAAAGAATAACATAGAATCTGCAAAACACCACATAATGTGGATGAACAGGACATTATGCTGAGTGAAATAAGTCAATCACAGAAGGACAAATATTGTATTAGTCCGTTATTGTAAAAGTCAAGGAACTGTTTATATATGGAAGGAAATTTTCTTTGTTGGTTACTAGGGGTTGGAGGGGAAGGGAGAGAACACTGTTAGATAGGTAGAGATAAGTATTGATTTGGTTGAAGAGAAGGGCAATGTACCAAATGTGAGTGATCAACATGGTGGCATTGAGGAAGAGGAAAACAGAGAGAGGTACCTGGGAGGTGGAGACAACAAAGATGAACCCTTTTGCACATACAGTACTGCATAGTCAGTGAAGGCAAACACAGGTATATGGGTGGACAGATGGGTGGACAAAATGAACTATTAGTTATGTCTATGCAACAGAGAGTGTATCCAAAACCATGAATAGGGTTGGCAGGAAATGGTTCTACAAATGTATTTGTATGTTCTGTAAGAATTCCCAGGTATATAGTAGAGCTGACAAGTGACAAGGCTGTAGTCACAGCCAGCTACCCAGAGGGAGTGAGTAGCTAAATCTGTGGGCTCGACACCATAGTTGCAGGGGACATCAAGATCAATTGGCATAATATACTACACAAAACATTGTTCCACCTCCTACTTTGGCGAGTAGTGACTGGGATCGTAAAAGCTTGCAAGCACACATCTAGATGCAATGATGGGTCTGTCCTTATCCAGAGCAAAGAAGAATGAAGAAAACCAAAGATATGGAAACAATTAGTCCTAGCAACCGGTACACCATGCAGTCCTCAGCCTACAGAACAATGAGACCAGAAGAACTAGATGGTGCCCGGCTATCACTGTCAGCCACTCAGAGGGGGATTGTGGAGGAGATCCTGGATAGAGAGAGAGAACAATGTGGAACAAAACTCAAAATCATTTGGGGAAAAAAAAAGGAGGACCAGGTTTTTTGGTCTGATAGAGCCTGGTGAAACCACTGAGACTATGGCCCCTACCTCCCCTTCACATCTGGAATTGAACCCACAACTCTGGCTTCCAGCCAAACAAAAGACAGGCATATGAGTTGAACATTTACCTGATGTAGATACACTCCTTGGAGAGAACAATCATGGGAGAAAGAAGGGCTGTGTATGCACAAGGAGACAGCTCAAGGGGCAGGAGTGCATGGAGGGATGGACACAAGGAAGAGCTAACTACTGGGAGGAAGTAGGAGGGGAGTTGTTGCATTGGGGTAAATTGTAATCAATGTCATGAGACAACATGTGTGTGAACTGCAGTATGGAAAGTGAATTTGCTCTGTAAACTTTCACCCAAATCACAATTTAAAAAAAGGGGGGGGGGTGGCTCTTTCTATGTGTCCCCTTCACACAGGAAACCATCTTCATGATGATTAGGAGTAGAAAAACTTGTTGCTGGAAAGATAGCAATAGAAAAAGCAGCTGACTATAAACTCTTTCTTAGGAACATCTACATTTACATGGGAGAAAATCCTTTAAAGCAAAGGAGTAATGTGCCAATGATGGGATTTGAGATATCATAGATGAGTCAGTTGTGGGGATTATTCGAGACAGGAGATTTCCCTTCTTTTAATTGGTATCTTCTCAAGTAGTGGGAACTCTGGTGGCAAAGTACCTAAGGTACTTGACTGCTAACCAGAAGGCTGGCAGTTCAAACCCACCAGCCAGGCAACCACCTACTACCTGAGAGGAATGCTTGCCCACATGCATAACTTATATGCAGATACACAAGTGCTTATAAAGTAGAGACTGAGATTCATATACGATTTACAAAATCCATCTCATTACATCCCATCCTTTTCTTTCTCCTCCTTCTAGTTAGTATGTTATGTTTAGTTAGTATGTTACATACCCTAGTTTGCCCAAAATAGGGCCAGTTTACCTGTGAACAAGAAGAATTATTAATAGTATCCCTACCTTTTGCACTTCAAATTAAATTAAATGACCATCTTGATTATATTAATCTATACATAGGTGCTTTGAGATATATATGTATATGTAAACAAAAAATATATATGTACATGAATGAAAGAGACACTTTATATATTACAAATAGGCAATGTTCTGAAAGATAAGCAAGTAAGTTGTTTGGAACTTGAAATGCATTTTTCCTTAGGAGCAGTGTCACTCACAATAGTTCGGTTCCAGAAACATTTTAGAAAACTATGCATGAGTCCAGATCAACACCCAGCCCCTGTTCAACTCTGTTCCACCTCAGTAGGCTGATGGGAAGAGTCCGCACTGACTCTTTTCTTGCTCTTGGGCTTCTAGTTGGGTTCAGCCAATGGAAAGGTGAAGATCAAGGGAGTATGTTGACTCCTTTTGGTCCCTTTACCTGTCTGGTGGCCCCTCCTGTAGAGCTCCCTGTCTCCAAGTTTAGATAACTACACCTACTGTTGTCTCTTCAGGCATAGAGGTGGCACCAGAGGCTTTCCATTACCATTCCCCAGCTGCTACAATCTGCCTTGTGATTGCCCTACACCCTGCCCACATCTTTGTAAATAATCCCTTTATTAAAGTTTTCTAAATTACCTAGTTTGAATATGCCATGTGTTTCCTTCCTGACTCATACAATAGGTTTTTGTGGACTGGTCCAAGAAATCGAGTACCAAGTATAACATTGTCCCACAAGAAAACTCATTCCAGGTGCAAATCAGATTGCCAGGAAATTATCCTCTGCCAGTGTTACCGCAGCGGGAGCAGGCTCTCACCCTCCTATGTTGAATAGTCAGGGGCAACCTGCCCCACCCTCCAGTTCTGAGGTTCCAGCAGTTCCAGAGAATAAGATGGGAAGGCAGAAAGGTCTCCAGCATTGCAGGCAATGTGATAATGTTCATAGTCAAGAGAAGAGACTGGACCCCTTCAGATTTCATGTTCATGTGTAAGCACTGTTCTCAACTAAGAGTTTATGAGTCAAGTGTTGTGTCATAGATTGAACTGAATCTCCCAAAAAGATATGTTGAAGTACTAACCCTTGCATCTGTGGATGTAACCTTATTTATGGATTCAATGGAATCTCCCAAAAAGATACGTTGAAATCCTAATCCTTGAATATGTGAATGTGACCTTGTCTAGGGAAATAGAGTCTTTCTTTGAAGATATTATCAGTTAAGTCATACTGATATATAATGGATCTGTGTCCTAATCCCTTCTGAGTGATGTCTTATAGAAGGGGGGCGGGCAGAATGGAAACAGAATCACACACAGGTGGAAGACAACATGTGAGGACTCATCTACAAGCCAAGCAACATCAAGAAAACCTGGGGCTACCAGAAGCTATAGGATACAAAGAAATTTTTTTCTTAGAGTTGACGGAGACAGAGAGCTTAGTCCCTCCGACATCCTGAATTCTGACTTCTAGCCTCCAGAACTGTGAGGCAATACATTTCTGTTCTTTAAAGCCACCTGTTTTGTCATATTTTATTATGGCAGTTCTAGGGTACTAAGACAGGAGGCTTTAGTATATGTGTGCCTATGCATGTAGAAATAGGAACTCACTCACCAAATATTTATTGAATGCCTCCTATGCACCAAGCATTGTGCTTGTAGAACTTAACCCTCATGACAACCAAGAAATATAAACTTTGCTCACAAATGAGTAAACTCTGTGTGTGTGTCTGTATGATATCAAAGAAATAAAATCTGAACTAAAAGGGACAATGGAGACAGAACTCAACTCCATTCAAAAACTGAGATTCAGAGAAGTTAGTGACTTACCTGTGAAGGCCCATTAAAGAACCATGAGGGAAGTCAGTGACTTCCCTACCAGACTCTCAGAATATCTGAGTAGTTGGCCATCTCTCTCCAACATACAAGCTATTTGATATTTTCTGGTTGACTATAAACATGGCTCCAAGAGCACTAATAGATATCAGAACACTCACAAAGACATGGTCTCCCAAACTCAAAAAATGAGCTCATCTCATTCATGATTAACATGACAATGGGGCAAAAAGAATAGGTCTCAGGGGATGCTGTCATGGCTACTACGGGAATAGTCATACTGATCAAAGGACAGGGGAATCCCCTGTGACCAAGAGTGCCACTTCAGGCAGGCAGGAAAGAGCAGGCCAAGATAGTCAAGGGGACAAGGCACACACTTATGAAGGAGAAAAAAGAGCAAAATTCACTGTCACATTTGGTTTAGTTTTAGCTCAATGTGTAGGAACATCGTGTAGCATCATATGCCACAGATGGCTCAGAAAGATATCACAGACCTGCACCAGGAGCTGTGGAATGTGCCCTAGGATGAACACATTTCAGGATTCTGATCCTAGTCCTCTCTCTGTCTTAGTTCTATTTTCTGATTCATATACCACTGCGAACTCTTAGGAGATATGAGAGGATTTCTCTGTGGTCCAACAACTCTGATCTCCCATCACTTCACCAACAGCTGGTAGGTTCTCTAGGTTTCGCCCAACATTTTCCTAAGAGCCAAACCAAAAACCAAATCGGTTGCCATTGAGTCAACTCAAACTCATGGCAACCTCATGTGTGTCAGAGTAGAACTGTGCACCATAGAGTTTTCGATGGCTGGTTTTTTGGAAGTAAATCACCAGACTTTTCTTCTGAGATGCATCTGGGTGTACTCAAACCTCAAACCACTTTTCAGTTAGCAGCTGAACACTTTAACCATTTGCACCACCCAGAAACTCCTTTCCTATTCCTAGAGAAATACCCAGTGTTGTCTGGTCTTCTCACTTCACCTCATTCACCTCCAAATGCTGATCCACACAGTGTGCTCCAAAGTTCAAACTCATTGTCATTGAGTTGATTCCAACTTACACCACTAGTACCTGAAAAATACCAGAAAAAAATGAGCCATGTAATATTATCCCCTCTTGGGCTCACTTGCCCTCATCTTATAGTGTATGCAGTTTGGACAGAACACAGGGCTTCAAGATGGCTGCCAGAACACTTGAGAATCCTATTTTTCCTCCCTGGGGATATCCCCATGCCCGAGCCAAAAAATGACTCATGGATGATCAGTTTCATGGTGCTAAACCCCAATCACACGACAGCATCCTACCTCATCAGCTGTGACATTCTCCTTTGTAATTTAATCTTTAACAGAATTAGGTTTCTTTTACAACCACTCTTGAAAAACAATACTGACTGCTTTGGGAAATTTTCCAGTCTAGGTCACAGGCTAGAACAGGAGGCCATCAATTTATAATCTAGATATTGTACTGAAAGCAAAAGAGGAAAATAGCATTATTAATTATGACTTGCTATTGTTAGGAGCTCTGGTAGCATAGTGCCTAAGTCACTTGACTGCTAACCAGAAGGCTGGCGGTTCAAACCCACCAGCCACTCCTCAGAAGGAAGGTTGGGCAATCTACTTCTGTAGTGATACTGCCTCGGCAACCTAAGGAAGAGTAGCTATGAGTCAGGTCCGGCTTGATGGCACATAACAACAGCAACAAGATGCTTGCAAAGTCTAGGAAGCTTTGATGGGTATTCATTTGTTTATACTGTATTGTCGTTGTTGTTAGGTGCTGTCGAGTTGGTTCTAACTCGTAACAATCCTAAGACAACATTAGAAACATGAAATTGTCTGACACTTTCTCCCCAAAACCCCATAGATACTATCTACTGTCATATTCATTTTAAAAATAAAGGAAAAAACTCAATCAGTGTTTGAAGAGGAAATTTATAGTGAATTTGTGTCTCACACTACAATTCTTTAGTTTCAAATTCAATGCTTGCCTAACAAGACTGACATTAAAAATACTACTAATTATATTATAATGACAATTTATTTTTGTTGCTGTTGTTGAGTCAGTTCAGACTCATGGACACCTTATGTATAACAGAATAAAATGTTGCCCAATCATTGGTATGTCTGAGTTCATTGCTGGAGCTTTTGTGTCAAAACAACTTATTGAGGATTTCCCTTGTTTACCCTTTAGTATTTAAAAGTCCTTGTTCTCCATGGTAGAAAACATCAAGCTTACTTGGCATAACACCCTACACCAAAACATTGTTCTACATCCTACTTTGGTGAGGAGCAACTGGGATCTTAAAAGCTCACAAGCGGCCATCTAGAGGCAATGCTGGGTTTCTCCTCGTCTAGAGCAAAGAAGAAGGAAGAAAACCAAAGATGCATGGAAACAACTAGCCCAAGGGACTGGTAAACTATGAGATCTTGAGCCTATATGATCATGAAACCAGAAGAACTAGATAGTGCCTGGTTACTACTGTCAACCACTTGGAGTGGGCTCTGTGTAGGAGATCCTGCATAGAGTGGGAGAACAATGTGGAACAAAACTCAAAATTCAAAAAAAAAAAAAAGTCTTGCTGTTCTGATAGAGGCTGGTGAGACCCCTGAGACTATCCCCTAGCCACCCTTCAGGTCTGGAATTGAACTCACTCTTGTGGCTTCCAGCCAAACAATAGATAGGCAAATGTGGTGATTTATATCAGGTAGATACACTCCTTGGAGTGATCAATCATGGGAGAACAAAGGGCAGTGTTTGCATAGAGAGACAGCTTAGGAAGCAGGAGTGCATGGGAGGGAAGGACTCAGGGAAGAGGTAACTACAGGGAGGAAGTACTAAGAGAGCTGTTACATTGTGGGGCATTGCAGTCAATGTCATGAAACAAAATGTGTATGAATTGCTATGCAGACAATGAATTTGCTCTGTAAACTTTCACCCAAATCACAATTTTTTTAAAAGGCCCTGCTCTAGGTACTGTACACATTGTCTCATTTAATTATCCCAATAATCTTATAAAATAGGTCTACTATTATCCCTGTCCTATTAGTGAGGAAACTGAAACTTTAAAAGGTTAAGTTAAAATGTTCAAGGTCATACAGCCAAGAGTGGCAAATACAGAATTTGAGCCAAATCAGTCTGACACCAGAACCCTGTTCTTGACCATTAAACAAAGTTGAGGAAATGGAAATAAATTTTCAAGTACTCCCACCCCATGCTTTTTGACTTGAGATTGTTTTCATTTTTTTCATCTCTCTGTAATATTTGGAAGGCAGAAGAGTACAGCTAAAGACTCAAAGCAATTTAACATTTGCTTCAGTCAAATGCAGTTGACCTCAAAAGAACTGGGCAGGTTTTTATTTGAAGCTTTATTTGTTAAATCATAGTTTATCTCTGAAGAAAAGAGTTTGATGCCAAAAAAGAAAAAGAAAAAAAGATAATACCTAATATCCAGCCCAACATAAGCAGTGCTGAAATCTCTGGATTTCATAAGAGCCTCCCACATGAGTGATTTATTTAACCTTGGGGAAAGGTGGTGTGTGTGTGTGTGTGTGTGTTGATAACTAGGTTGTTATTATTCACAATTAAGAGAGCATAAATACATATATAGTATAATGTTAAATAGAAATTTTAAGTTGCAATATAGTATACATATTATTTCTAATTTTTTAGTAATAAAATGCAATATAATATCTTATTATACTACACCTACTATATGTATGTAGGAGCTCTGGTGGCACAGTTGTGCAGTGCTCAGCTGCTAACTGAAAGGTCAATGGATTGAACCTACAAGCCACTCCTCTGGAGAGTCTGCTTCCAGTAAGGTTGTTGTTGTTGTTGTTGTTGTTGTTATGTGCCATTGAGTTGGGCCTGACTCATAGCGACCCCTCCATGGGTTTCCGAGGTAGTATCACTATGGAAATAGATTACCCAACCTTCCTTCTGAGGAGTGGCTGGTGGGTTTGAACTGCCAACCTTGTGGTTAGTAGTCAAGTGTCTTAGGCACTATGCTACCAGAGCTCCTTTCAGTATGTTCTGTTGTTATGTGTTGTAAAGTCGGCCCTGACTCATAGTGACCCCTCCTTGGGTTTCTGAGGCGATATCACTATGGAAGCAGATTTCCCAACCTTCCTTCTGAGGAGTGGCTGGTGGGTTTGAACCTCCAGCCTCCTGGTTAGCATTCAAGTGCCTTAGGCACTACGCTACCAGAGCTCCCTGGAAAGTTCTACTCTGTCCTATAGAGATACTATGAGTTGGAATTGACTCAACAGCAACAGGTTTGGGTTTTTGGTTTACTATAAACCAAACTCACTGCCATCAAGTCAATTCCAACTCACAGCACCCCCCCCCCTTTGGATTTCTGGGGTGGGTACATCTTAAGTAGATTGCCCAGTCTTTCTTCCGTGGAGTGGCTGGTGGGTTTGAACCACCAACCTTCTGGTTAGCAGTCAAATGCCTTAGGCACTGCACAAGCAGAGCTCCTTTTGGTTTACTATATGTATATAGTATTTATTTTAATACTTATTTTAATGTTACACACAAATATTAATAGTGGTATTACAGGTGATTTTAATTTTTTCTTTGAACTTTTTTATTCTTCTACATGTTCTATAATAAACATATATTACTTTTGTAAATGGTTCAAACCCACCAGCTACTCCTCGGAAGGAAGGTTGAGCAATCTACTTCCATAGTGATAACTGCCTCAGAAACCCAAGGATGGGTCGTTATAAGTCAGGTCCAACTGGACGGCACATAACAACAACAACAACAAATAGAACAATAAGATTTATCTTAAACCACCTTCCTTCTTCATTTCACAAGTGGAAAAGCCCAGGTTTTCATATATAACAATATCAATTATGTCAAAGAGATATTTAGACTATGTGAACTTCTGAAAAACTTCTTTCTCATCAAAATTTTACATCTCCACTTAGAAAATACTTTCAGAGCAGGTGGATAAATGGACTCTGAGCTTCCATACACACACACACACACACTCACTCATGGACTCACCATAATCACTCTCCCTCTCACAAACACACTCACACATCACACACAATCTCTCATATATATACTCTTATTCTCACATGCATGTGCTCAAAATATATTCACACACATGCACACACACACATACTTGTTCACACACATGCATTCACACACAGACACACTCACACATACACACAATCATGGACTTACATTCACTCACTCACACGCACTCATAGACTCATACACAATCATGCATTCACACACGCACACACAGATGCATGCATTCACACACATGCACTTACATACATACACTCTCATGCACACAGATGTACTCATACACACATATACACTCCATACATTCAAACACAAATACTCTCTCACCCACATATTCATATTGTCAAATGTGACCTTCATGCACCTGTGCAGCACCACCACCAGGGGGGTTGGTCCTTCATTTGTGGTGACAGACATGGATTCATTTGCCCCTTCTACAACTTAGCTTGCTCTTGAGTGAGCCCAGCTTTCATCATGAGCTTGGGATAGGCCAAAAAGTACAGTGCTCCCAAGGTGGTAAACCCAGTCCCTGGCTAGACAACAACCAGGCAACTTCTGCTTTTAAAGCCTCAATATTGGCGATCTGTCCCAAGGCAACCACTTGACAATCCCTAGAGTGACAATCCATAGAGTGCTGCCTGGAGTTGTGTGTAGGCAAACATAGGTCTTTGACATACATACCCAATGTCTTAGTTTCCTAGTGTGGCTGTAAGTAAGAAAGATAACACAAATGAGTGACTCAAAAGAATAGAAATTATTTTCTCACAGTTTAGGAAGCTAAAAGTCTGAATCAGAGCGCACATCTAGAGAAAGCTCTGTCTGTCTGTCTGTCTGTCTCTCTCTCTCTCTCTGTGCCCTTTGAGGGAAGATCCTTGTTTCAGCTTCTCTAACCTTGGCATTCCTCATTTCCTTGCTGATCTCCATGTAATATCTATCTTTCCCCCATTTGTGCTTGCTTGCTTCTCTATGTATCTAATCTGCTTTTTTTACATCTTAAAAGTCATTACCTTTAAGACACACCCTACACTGATACGGCTTCATTAACATAACAAAGAAAACACTATTCCAAATGGGATTACATCCACAGGTATAGGGATTAGGATTCCAACACATATTTTGGAGGACACAATTGAATCCATAGCATCCATCATGTCTCATTCCCCTTCATCACAGTTTTCCCCCTTTGTAAGAGTGAGAATAAGTCAAAATTAATATCTCAATAGATTTTTCTCCCAGATACACTATGACCAAGTAATACCTTGCACAAAATCTTACTAACAAAATCAAATGATTTCCCTACACAATGCCAGACTTAACTGAATGGAATTAGGCAATAGTATCTCCCAAGGCTTCTTGAGATCAGCCTAGCTGTATTAAATATGTGGTGAGAAAGCCCAGAATGGCCTGGACAGCACATCAGAGAGTGCTTTGGAAATTTAACTGGGCTAATGTGAACCACATTAACAACCTGCAATAGGATGAAGACACAACTTTGCTTGCCAAAAATGAGGATGACTTGAAGCACTTATTGATGAAGATTGAAGACTACATACAGCCTGCAGTATGGATTACATCTCAATATAAGAAAACAAAAATTCTCACAATTGACCTGTAAGCAGCATCACAATGAATGGAGAAAAGATTAAAGTTGCCAAAGTTCACATTGCTTGGTTCCACAATCAACGCCAATGGAAGCAGCAGTCAGGACATCAGATAACATATAACACTGGGAAAGTCGGCTGCAAAGGACCTCTTTCAAGGGCTGAGGAGCAAAGATGTCTCCTTGAGGACTAATGTGCGCCTAACATAAGCCATGATATTTTCAATCGCCACATTTGCACATGAGAGCTGGACAATGAATAAAGAAGACCAAAGAAGAATTGATGCTTTTGAAATGTGGTGCTGACAAAGAATGCTGAAAGTA
>NW_006921592.1:23116173-23132293 GCF_000298275.1 Orycteropus afer afer | reverse complement strand
AGTCAAGTGCCTTAGGCACTGTGCTACCAGAACTCCTTTTCAAAAGCATCCACTCTTCTTTGGTCTTCCTTATTCATTGTCCAGCTTTCAAATGCATATAAGGTG
Source organism: Orycteropus afer afer (assembly GCF_000298275.1). Classification (NCBI taxonomy): domain Eukaryota; kingdom Metazoa; phylum Chordata; class Mammalia; order Tubulidentata; family Orycteropodidae; genus Orycteropus; species Orycteropus afer. Next base: position 23,132,188 of record NW_006921592.1, on the reverse strand, counting down.
ACTGAAAACACCATGCCTTAGGTTAAGCACACCTTACTCTTCAAAAAGACATCTTTGCTCTTCAGCATTTTAAACAGGTCTTTTGCAGCATATTAGTCCAGTACAATATGTTATCTTATTCTTGACTGCTGCTTCAAGGCATTTGACTGGTAACCAGAGTGGCCACCAGCCACTCCTTGGAAAAAAGATTGGGCAATCTACTTCCATAGAGATACCGCCTCGGAAACCGAAGGAGAAGTTTGGTGGGTTTTTTTTTTTTTTGGTTTGCTTCCATTGGTGTTGATTGTGGAGCCAAAGAATATGAAATCTCTGACAGCTTCAATATTTTCTCTATCTATTGTGTTCCTGCTTATTGGTCCATTTGGGAGGATTTTTGTTTTCTTTGTTGAGGTGTAATCCATACTGCAGACTGTAGTCTTTAATCTTCATCAGTAAGTGCTTCAAGTCATCCTCAAAGCAAAGTTGTGTTATCTGCATATCACAGGTTGTTAATGAATCTTCCTCCAATCCTGATGTCCCGTTCTTCTTCATAAAATCCAGCTTCTTGGATTATTTGCTTAGCATACAAATTGAATAAGTATGGTGAAAGGATGCAACCTTGACACACTCCCTTCCTGATTTTAAACCATCCAGTATCCCCTTGTTCTGTTCGAACAACAGCCCCCTGATCTGTGTACAGGTTGTTCATGAGTGCAGTCAAGTGTTCTGGAATTCCCATTCTTCTCAATGTTATCTATAATTTGTTATGATCCACACAATCAAATGCTTTTGCATATTCAATAAAGCACAAGTAAACATCCTTCTGGTATTCTTTGCTTTGAGTCAAGATCCATCTAACATCAGCAATGATATCCCTCTTTCCACATCCTCTTCTGAATCCAGCTTGCACCTCTGGAAGTTCTCTGTCAATACACTGCTGCAACAATTTCTGAATTATCTTCAGCAAGATTTTACTTGTGTGTAATATTAATGATATTGTTTGATAACTTCTACATTCTGTGGGATTACCTTTCTTTGGAATGGGCACAAATGTAGATCTCTTCCAATCAGTTGCACTTTGCACAGTACTATTACAAGCTGTTGGGGCCAACCAAAGACAGTATTTAGGGAGCTCTGGTAGCATAGTGGCTAAAGCACTTGACTGCTAACCAGAAGGCTGGCGGTTCAAACCCACCAGCCACTCCTCGGAAGGAAGGTTGGGCAATCCTACTTCCGTAGTGATACTGCCTCGGAAACCCAAGGAGGGGTCGCTATGAGTCGGGGCCGACTCGACGGCACATAACAACAACAACAACAACAACATTACAAGCTGTTGGGGCCAACCAAAGACAGTATTTAGAGAAAATTGCTCAGCTTTCTGTGGATGATATGGTCTTCCCTCACCCACCTCTGAATTTGTCTCAAGCAAGCTCAACATTTTAGAAACACCATTTCACGATAATGCTATTCTAGCTACATCATAATCTTAGGTTTATAGATTCAATCTTTACAAAGTTATTACCACTTTCAAGAAATGAATCAGCCACTTGGGCAGTGTGCTGCCATCACTTAGTGGTAAGTGGTTTTTCTTCCCCACCCCACCCCCGAGATATGGTCAGTCAAGGTAGGACTCTTCTCCACAACTGAACCATGTCAAACTCTACTTATCTATGAGGGAAGAGAGAAACATCTTCAAGGACATCATACCACTGGTACTCCTTCATCTGTTCCTTTGAGAGCAGAGTAAGTATTGCTGTTGTTGGTTGCTGTCAAGTCAATTCCATTCATGGTGACCTTATGCATAATAGAATAAAATGTTGCCCAGCTTTGTACTATATTCATGATTATTAGTATGGTTGAGTCCATTGTTGTAGGTATTCTGTCAATCTATTACATTAAGGGTTCCTTTCATCTTCATTGTCCCTCTATTTTACCAAATAATGGACAATATTCTGTTTTGATCCATAAGGTTTTATTGGCTAATTTTCAGAAGTAGATTGTCAGGCTTTTCTTCATAGTATAGTACGGAAGCTCCACCATGGGTGAACTTGCTAGTATTTGAAATGCTGGTGGCATACTTACACCAACATAACAACATGCAACCCACCACAATATGACAAACTGACAGAAGGATGGTGGAGAATAAGCATAGAACTTCTGAAAAGTGCCCAGTAAATTCTTGGTTTATTAGAGTTTGAATCATGGAGATGTTGCACTGCAGTCGTAGATCAAAGAGGGCAAACCATCTTTTGAAGCTCCTTTCATCAAGAGGTGGAAACTATTTCCCCACATTTTCATTCTGTGCTGGCCTTGTGATGTGCTCTGACCAATAGTACATGAGGGAACTAATTCCATTATGGATGAGTCCAAGTACCTTGGCCTAAACAGACCTTGTAGCTACTGCTTTTGCCATTTTGCAAGCCTGCCTGAGACACTCTGTAAGAAGACTAATCCAGCCTCCTAGAGGACAAGACACCAACGTGGAGGAGAACTGAGGCACCCTGGCAAAGAGTCCAATGAAGAGTCACTGTCAATTGCATGAGTGAGATCATTTTGGGTACCTACCCAGGTGACCCACCCAGCTGAATGAACCCACATAACTGACCCCAGGTGAACCAGAAGAGGAACTCCCCAGCCAACCTGCAGTATCTCAAAAAAATAATAAATTATTCTTGTTTACAACCACTAAGTTTTGGGTTGGTTTCTTACAGAGAAAATGTATTGTCTTAAAAAGATATTTACCACAAGTATCCAAGTCTCAAATATAAGCAGTTTAGTTTCCACTCATGTGGTGAAATCTGAGGACTCATAAAGAAAGCCTACTCCCCAAAAATATGACTAATCTGGCCTTATATCTTGATGCCCATCCTCAGGTTTTATAGATTCAGAATTATATTTCTCCAGAAAGCTCCTGTTGACATGCAAATATGTCAACAGGATGAGGGGTAATGTATTAATTTATTAAAAGTAGTTTATTTCTTAGTATAGTTTTGTTTGTTTTTATGTTACAAAATTTTGAGCACTGGGTTAGCAGAGAATACAAAGATAATAACAATAACAATACAAAAAGGATAATAGCAATAAACATAATTCAATCACCCAGGCCTTGTGCAGTATACTAGAGGAGAAAGACATGCTGGCTATTTTTACCTTTGTTGGGGTACTGGGGGTGCTATGAGAGTTTGTAGAAAAAGAAACTACTTTCAATAGGGGAAATGAAGGAATGGTTCACAGAAGAAGTAACATTTGATCAGGATCTTTAAGGAGGAGTAGAGTTTAGGAGTGAGATTATTATTTTTATTGTAGGACTGGGATTTGAAAGGACAGAGATAATTTATATAGTTTATAAACATCACATGAGGAAGATATCTTACATCACATGTAAGATAACTTACATAGTTTATATATATATAAAACATATTTTTCCAGCAACACAAATGGTGACTATACACATGGACCTCAGCAAATGGAATACACAGGAATCAAATCAACTGTATCTGTGGAAAAAGACAATGGAGAAATCCAGTACCATCAGTCAGAAGGCCAAGAGCTGACTGTGGAACAGACCACCAACTGCTTAAATGCAAGTTTAAGTTGAAGCTGAAGAAAATTAAAATAAGTGTCCCCAAGAGCCAAAATATGACATTGAGTACATCCTACCTGAATCTAGAGACCATATCAAGACTAGATTTGACACACTGAACACCAACAACCAAAGACCAGATGAGTTATGGGAAGACATCAAGGACATCATACATGAAGAAAGCAAAAGGTCATTAAAAAGACAGGAAAAAAAGAAGAGACCAAAATTGATGTCAAAAGAGACTCTGTAACTTGCTCTTGAATGGAGAGTCAAGTGAATGGAAGAAATGATGAAGCAAAAGAATTGAACAGAAAGGGCAGCTTGAGAGGACAAAGTATTATAATAAAATGTGCACAAATTTGGAGTTGGAAAATCAAAGGGGAAGAACACACTCAGCATTTCTCAAGCTGAAAGAACTGAAGAAAAAATTCAAGCCTTCAGTTGCAATACTGAAGGATCTTATGAGCAAAATACTGAATGATGCAGGAAGCATCAAAAGAAGATGGAAGGAATACACAGTCACTGTGCCAAAATGGTCACATTCAACCATTTCAGGAGGTAGAATATAATCAAGAACTGATAGTATTGAAGGAAGAAGTCCAAACTGCACTGAAGGCATTGGCAAAAAACAAGCTTCAGAAATTGACAAAATATCAATTGAAATGTTTCAACAAACAGATGTAATGCTGCAATTGCTCACTCATCTATGTCAAGAACTTTGGAAGACAGCTACCTGGCCAATCAACCAAAGAGACCTATATCTGTGCCCATTCCAAAGAAAGGTGATCCAACAGAATGTGGAAGTTATTAAACAATATCATTAATATTGCTCACAAATTTTGATGAAAACAATTCAAAAACAATTGCAGCAGTACATAGACAGGGGACTGCTAGAAATTCAAGCTGGACTCAGAAGAGGATGTGGAAAGAGGGATATATCATTGCTGAGTCAGATGGATCTTGGCTGAAAGCAGAGAATACCAGAAAGATGTTTACCTCTTGAGTTATTGAGCTTTGGAAGAATGACCACAGAATGTCATTTTCAATATTTGCTATCAGTAATAATATCAACATTATCACTATTGATGTTGACTTTGGTAACCTGACTGAGGTAGTATTTGACAGGTTTCTCCACTATAATGTTACTCTTTTTCTTCCTTTCCATACTGTACTCTTTAGAAGAAAGTCATTTTGGACAGCCCACTTTTAAAGAAGTAAGGTGTTATATTTCCCATCCTTGAGGGCAGTATATCTACTTAAATTATTTTGAATTCTTCTGCAAAGAAGATTTATCTCTCCTCCTCCATTTATTTATTTATTCATCCAAACTTTTATTTGTATCAGTGTGGACTCATGGATATCTATGTTATATAGATATAACATCCTATAATCCAATACTGCTGCATTTTCTTGCTCAAATTGTCCTTGCTTTGACAATTGCGAGTTGTTTTACTTGTCTCTTGTGTCACCATAAGGAGCTCTGGTAGGGTAGTGGATAAAGCACTTGACTGCTAACTGGAAGGTCAGTGGTTCAAACCCACCAGCCACTGCATGGAAAGAAGACAGATCAATCTACTTCCATAAAGATTTACAGCCTCGGAAACCCAATGGGGGTCGCTATGAGTCAGAAATGACTCAATGGCAGTGAGTTTGGTTCTTGAGTTTGTGTCACCATGGCAAAGCCCCAGCCAGCATTGTGGTTTATTTTTGTTTGTTTATTTGTTTGCTTTTTGAGAAATCCCCTTCCTCACACTGTAAAATTTTCCCAGGTTCATCTTATATGGTTCAAGTCCCTGATTCTTTTTATTGGAGAATGGTATTAGAAACCAAGATCTGGGTACTAGGTGAGCTCATTGTTACTGGGGTCATTTTATTTCTCATTAAAAAAAAAAAAAAAAAAACAACTATATATTGTCCTTTGAGAGCTAATAAGAGAGAGAAAAATTAAATATAAATACTGAGAATATATATACTTTTTTTCAATCCATGCCTAATGAAAAACTGTTTGGCCACTACTGCTCTAGAATACTGTTATTCAGGGGACTCAGCCCTTACAAATCTCAATCTTTGTGATTCCCCCATTATAATTTACATGTTACTGAAAAAGAGAATCTCTTTTGTCCATGTTGAGTAGTTACTTCTTGGTCAACTAATTGTGAAAAAAGCAGTAAGACATATGTTGTTCTACTTTTCTGATTGAGAAGGCAGGTCCTGAGAAGGAACAGCTTCCCCAAGAGATGTCCATGACAGAGAGACATGAGGAAGATGGGGGACAAGGAAGAAAGGCAATAGGAAGCAAAAGATTCTGGGTGGATGGAGGTGCACTAACCCTGACATCAAGCATGGTAGTCTCAGTCTCAATCTACTTCCTGGCCATGTGCTTTGTTTCTCCATCACCTTGAGCAACCGTCTTCTGGTTATGTGTCCCTTTTCACCAGGAACGCTAAATGAGAAAGATAAATACCCAACCCAAAGCACCCTCTGCCCTGAGAAAAGTAACTTGTCTACACGGTAACACAGAACATGCCTCTGCTCTGGTAGCATAGTGGCTAAGTCACTTGCCTGCTAACCAGACGGCTGGCGGTTCAAACCCACCAGCCACTCCTCGGAAGGAAGGTTGGGCAATCCTACTTCCGTAGTGATACTGCCTCGAAAACCCAAGGAGGGGTCGCTATGAGTCAGGGCCGACTCGACGGCACATAACAACAACATATATATATGTGTGTGTGTGTGTGTGTGTGTGTGTGTGTGTGTATATATAGTCCTAGGAGCTCTGGTGGTATAGTGCCTAAGGCATTTGACTGCTAACCAGAAGGCTGGAAGTTCAAACCCACCAGCCACTCATTGGAAGGAAGGTTGGGCAATCTACTTCCGTAGAGATACTGCCTTAGAAACCCAAGGAAGGGTTACTATGAGTCAGATCTGACTCAATGGCAGTGAGTTTGTTTGTTTTTTTATATTGTCCTACTCTTGAAGAGAATATTTCTAGTTACTACTGCTGGCTGCAAATATGATAAACTATAATTGCTAACAAGTGCAGGGGTTTGATCTTGGTTTTCAGATCAGCAGTAAATTAGCTAGGACCTGGGTAGTGGTCATTTTGGTGGCACCATGCTAACTAATGGACTGGGTTGGAGAAGTCCAGAAGTTTTTGTACTTGGAAGGACAGGACACGGTTACCTTGGCGAGCAATCCTCAGCCTGGAAGATGACCTATAATTTTTGTTTTTTTCCTAAAGGGAGAAGAAACATTACTTAGAACGTCTGGAAAGGGTGAATGTCACCTGAGATTTTACCTCAGGTCTGTGAATATTTGCTTCTGAGTCTTTGACCATCTGGACCCTGAACTGGAATGGCCCAATGGGAGCTAGAAGCTGCCTTCCATGCCTTCCTTTCCTTTCCATTTGCCTCACTAAGAAGCTCTAAGGCAGGAGGCTTGCTTCTCAGCAGCTGGGATTCCAGCTCAGGGGAGGAAGCTGCCCTAGTCCCTGCTCATCTGCCACTGTCCTCACAAAACACTCACTTACCACAGCCCAGCCAGAGAAACAAGCATTTCTGTCAGTGAATCCACAAGACTACGGTTTGGGGTTAAAAGCATAGAAAATCACAGTATCAGTTATCACTGTTGCAGCTCTAATGTTACCCTAGTCAAATCACGACTGATTAAAACCAGCCCTGTTAATAAACCACAGGCTTTATTTCCCCTCAATGTCTATAACCACTTTCTTCAACCCCTATTAAAAGGCAAACCCAAAGAAAAACATAGCTTCAGAGTCCAAGTGTGGCTCATTCCCCAGAGAAGGAAAAAGTGAGAAAAAGAAAGAAATTGTCCTTTTTTCCTCACTTGCCCCACCACTTCATGGAGTCAACCCTTCTTAATAACTAAAGAGAGAAATCACAAAAAAGTAAGCAGTCATTATCCGTGGTCTGCAGCATTAGATCAGCTGAAAACAGCCCTCCTCCACCTTCTAAAACATACGCATTTGCCAGCAATTCCCTGCGTCTGACTCATATCCTTATTACCTCCTCCTCTTGCTTTCCCCTTAAGGGACTGATTTTTCCTCCCATCTAAGCCAAAAAGAATTTCTCTGGATTAAGAAGACTGATGAAAGCATTTTTAATATTTGAGTTCAGGTTTGCAAGCTCCATAAAACCGACTTTTCCCATTGCCTGCTTTGTCTTTTTTTTTTTTTTTTTTCTCTCCTTGTCCGTAGTTTTTCTCCTTCATTTGTTCTACAGAAACCAGATGGGGTCTCTGGCCCCCTGGCAGCTTCCCTTGCCCATTCTCAGCAGCCTTCCCTCTTTTGGGCCCAGATGCAGGATGTAACATCTTTGAAATATCTTTCAGAAAATATGGAGGAGGGGGAAGGAGGGGAGGGACTTATATGACATCTTTCATGTTGGTGCCATATGTCTTTCAAGTAAAGACTGGTTTGACAATGTGCTGAGCGACTCAGAGGGGAACATGTTTCTCGCCTGGAGGGGAAAGTTTTGCCGATTCATACCAGGGAAAGCTGGAACCCTTCCCCACCCACCCCACCTTTGACTAATAAGGAGGTGAAAAGGAGGGAGGCAGTGTCTTCCCAAGGCAAGAAGATAATGGTCTTTGTTCTTTGTTCTGACCACATTTGCATCCCAGTTACAGCACTACTTTCCCTTGCTCCTCAAGTTAATGATAGATAGCTTTGCCAACTTTACCTTCAATTCCAGGAACCTTGAAATCACCAGGTGTAAACAGGCCTTTGCTGAAATAATCTCTCCAAGAACTGCTCAAACTCAGTTCAATTAATTTGTTCTTGGGAGACAATGGGGCCTATTTCTAAAAAATAATCAGTTCTGATGGACCACCCTGATACTGTTCTGAGCCTGGGGTCTGAGATCCAATTGCTCCAATAGGCCCTTACACCCTACTTGACAACTGTTTTGCCTAATTGTCATACAAAAAGTCCCTTCTTGCCATCTGCCAACAAATGTCTCACTCTGTGACATTTTCTATCCCTTCCCATATCCAAGTGCCTCACTATCCACAGGGTAATTATTTTCAGAAGACGGTAATGTACTAAATGACACACACAGAGTAGTGTGTGTGACGTGTGCTATTTTATAATCAACTCTGTACCATTCTCTGTAAGGGCAATGATGGATGTCCTTTCAAGGTACAACACCCAAAAGACATAGAACAATCAATCAGCACAATGAATCACACAAGAAAATTCTTCCTCTAATGGAGGAGAAATGAAGCTTTTCCCTTAGATGAGTAAATTTTAAAGTGTGAGACATTCATTTTCTTCAATGGGTATGCTCTAACATCCCCAGTATTTAAACATGATGCTTTTTAGCAACAAGAACAACCAAATATCATTTCATTGGTGTTCTCCAAAAACTAGAAAAATGAATTTACTTTGTGCCAGCAACTGTTTTCTCATAAGTTATGGTATTTACTCTTCCAGAATGCTCTTTGGAAACAAGAATGGCAAGACTTCATCTCATGTGCTTTGGACATATTATTAGGAGGGACTAGTCCCTGAAGACTATGAATCGGGCCGACTCGACGGCAAATAACAACAACAACAAAGTCCCTGAAGAAGGACATCATGCTTGGTAAAAGGATTAGCAAAAAGAGGGAGATCCTCAATGAGACTGATTGACACAGCGGCTGCAACAATGCTGTCAAACATAGCAATGACTGTGAGGATGGCACAGGACCAGGCAATGTTTCATTCTGTTGTATACAGGACAACTACAAGTCACCACTGGCTTGATGGCATCTAACAACAACAACAGCTCTTCTAATGAGGTAGATATTGCAAGTCAAATGAAGTTAGATAAATTGTATCACTTCCACAAGATCATTTATCATTATCAACATCATTGTCATTATCCTCATGTTAGCTACTAATTATTTAGTACCAACTTTCATCCAGGGGTGGTTTGAGGGACTTTACAAGCTTAATTTCTAATCCTGTCAATAGCACTAGACAGTTGGTATTTTGGATATCACTACACAGATAATTAAACTAAAGCTCAGAGATTCATCACCTGGCTCTTAATTACGTAGTTAATAAGTGGCAGACTTGAGATTCACATCCATGTCAGTCTGAGACTCATGGTGCGATTATTTTAAAATATCTCCACCAATTCTTTGACATTTCTCCCATCAAAAACTAGTCACTAATTTTCCTTCCCTTGAAAGTAAGCTCTACTTATTGACTCACTTCTAACAAAGAGAATATGATGACAGTGATATATGTGACTTCCAAAATTAGGTCAAAGCATATGTCTTTCTGTTTTCACTCCCTCTCTTGGATTATTCACTTTTGGGAAAATCAGCTGTTATATCATGAGGACACTCCAGCAGTCCTAGGTAGATGTCCATGTGACAAGAAACTGAGACAGTCCTGCCCACAGCCATGTGAGTGTGCCATCTTAGAAGCAGATCCTCCAGGCCCAGTCAAGCCTTCAGATGACTACAAGCCCCTGTTGACATCTTGACAGAAATCTCATGAGACACTCTGAGTCAAAACCACACAGCTAAGCTACTCATGAATTTCTGATCCACAGAAATGGATATAATAACTGTTTACTATTTTAATCTGCTAAATTCTGGGGTAATTTGTTATGAGGCAATAGATAAGCAATGCATATGTCTTGTGTGTCAAATGGCATACAAAAGCAAATGGGACCAGATAAATAAAAGTGCCCTTTCCATCCCTCTATAGTGGCTACACTAAAAAACACGTATCAAGTATCCTGAAGCTTCATGGCTTGTTACTTTGTCTGTACGGACACTTAAAAGTTGACTCTCTGTGATTGAATCCAGTTCCCAGTGGTCCAAACCAAAAGCACAAAGTAATGTTGACTTCTTACACTGATATTGGAGACATTCTGAAGTCTCCAAACAATAAAATAAAGGGCCCATCCCAGTAGTCCTGTGGTGATCCCATGATCCCTTGTATTGGGTTGATCGTTCCTTTGGTCTCACTAACTTGACTAACAGACTTGGAGATTGATCACTGAAATCCCTCAAAGGCACTTTCAATTGGTAGAAAACTTCCCTCCAATAAAATAAGTGACCCAGGTGTGGCTCTCAAACTCTCACTGATGTCTGAAGAAATTTGAGGATATCTAGACACCTCCACATGCAAGAGCGTCTCAATGTTCCCTTTGCTCCTCTGGGACTTGGCCAAGCCCCTGATAGAAATACTGAAATTGCCTGAGCAGTGTCTACCCTGTGAGTCAACTCATAATCACAGATCTAGGATCTAATACTATACAGCTGAAAGGTTCAAAGTGCTTGGACAAATTTCTAAACTTTATTAGGATGTCTGAGGCATCCAGAAGGAGCTCTGGTAGCATAGTGGCTAAGGCACTTGACTGCTAACCAGAAGGCTGGCGGTTCAAAACCACCAGCCATTCCTCGGAAGGAAGATGGGGCAATCTACTTCCGTAGTGATACTGCCTCGGAAACCCAAGGAGGGGTCACTGTGAGTCAGGTCCGACTCGACGGCACATAACAACAACAACAACAACGAGGCATCCAGATTCATTCTGCTTGCCATTGCTTTTCCAGCACTTAAAAGTTCCTACACAGAAGATTACAAATATGGAGGTTTTGACTCTTTATAGAATGGCAAATAAAATATCCTCAAGAGAAGGTCCTTTTAATGTAGAAACACATGACTTTCATTTGCCTGGCTCTGCAAAAGTGCTTTTAAAGTAATCCAGGCAAAGTTTCCCATGCTCCGAGACTCACAAGCAGCCTGAGCCCCAACCGTAGTGCAAGGATAATATGCACCATGGTTTTTTTTTTTTTTTCCTTCCTCTTTTTAATCAAATGTATTAGAGAATGCGATTGCACTTGGGGCTACATTTCTCCAGATGGTTTTCCAGCACCACTGTGCCCTCCATTCAGGAGGAAATGGAACAATATTTCCCAGTTGAGAATCTTAAACAAGTTTGTTTTCTCCAGGTCTCTATACATGCTGACTTCACTTTTTACTGAACTCCATGAAGAATAACAGTCTGTGTCAGACCAGGCTGGATTGTGTGAGCCAAGGATACCTTGATGGGAAAAGAAAAGTACTTTTCTCACCCCATCGCAGGGGGGGTTTTTGAGTAACCTAAGGTTGGGACAATACCTTAAACGTTTTTTGTGCTAAGTCATTGTTGTTGTTAGTTGGCACCAAGTTAGCCCGCGACTCATGCGACTCATGGATGTTCCATGTACAATTGGATCATACCATTATAATTCTTGGGATTTTCATTGGCTGATTTTTGTAAGTAGATTGCCAGGCCTTTCCTCCTACTCTATTTTAGCTTGTAAGCTCTCTTGAAACCTGTTCAGTAGCATAGCAACACACAAGCTTCTACCAACAGACCAGTGATGGCTGCACATGAGGTGCATTGGAGGAAATTCAAACCTGGTTCTTCTGTGTGGAAAGCAAGAATTGTACCACTGAAACATCACCACCCTCTGTGCTAAATACATGGCAGCCATTCAATAAATTACCTTAAACCCATAAAAAAAAAAAAAAAAGAAGAAGAAGAAAAGAAAGAAAAAAATCATATAAAAGAGCTTCTAAGGAATCTATTCAGCTTATATCCATCTTAGTTTTAAATTTCTACAATGATGGAACAATAAAATCACTACCTGTTCATTTTCCAGGTACCCACCTCCTGCCCCAGAAATTCCAGGCTAGTACCCAAGCAAAGATCACATGTGTCCTCATTCAAGCATGACCACTTGAAAATCCCCAGCAGTTGATGGTACTCATGAACATGTGCCCCTAGCCTTTCTAAATATGTCACTGCAAGCCCAAAACACCAAAGAATCCCTTCCTTCTGATGTCACACCCAGTCCCAGAACAGCTCCAGAAGATAGTTCCTATCTGCATCATGGTAATAATAGCAAATAACAACCAGAACCAAACAAGTTGCCATGGAGTCAATTTACACTCATGGTGACCCCATGTGTTTCAGAGTAGAATTTTTCTCAATGGCTATGACTTTTTGGAAGTAGATCACCAGGTCTTTCTTCCAAGGTACCACTGAGTAGATATGAACCACCAACCTTTTGGTAAGCAGCCAAGTCCTTAATAGTTTGGACCACCTAGAGACTCCTAATAACAAATAATACCATTTATTAAGTATGAAAACAAAATTCAGAGGGGTTATACAATTTGTACAAGGCCACATAGGTAATAAGGAGTAGAATCTGAGAATCTAAATCTGAACAAAATATAGGCAAAGAACAAAAGCCTAGACCCAGATAATTCCAATGCCATTGATAAATCCCAAAATAGAGTAATGTAGGGATTGTAGGGTCCCAGAAGAGGGATGAATAGCTGGTCAGGGTGAACAGGTGGGCAGACTGGAGGAGAACTTCTCAGAAATGAGCATGGCTCTTGAGTTATGAGTATACCTTGACAAAACATGGGGAAAGGAGCAGCAAGAACAGGAAAGGATCTTCAATGGGATGGCACATCATGTCACAGAGGCCTAAAGAAAGTGACTTGTGTCTTAGTTATCCAGTGCTGCCATAATAGAAATGCTACAAGAGGATGGCTTTAGAGAACAGAATTTATTTTCTCCCAGTTCTGGAGGCTAAAAGTCCTGTCAGGGTCTCAATTGTGCCAGTTCTTTCTGTGAGCCTCTCTCTTTGATTCTGGTGTCTACTTGCAGTTCTTTGTTTTTCTTAGTCTCTGCCTTACCCCATGTGTATCTCTGTGTCTACTCTGGTCTTTTTATAACTCAGAGGTGATTAGATTTAGGACCCACCCTACACTGGTATGTCCTCATAAACATAACAAAAGAAAGTCCGATTTCCAAACAGGATCACATTCCCAGGTACAGGGGTTAGGATTGCAACACATATTTCCAGGGGATTCAATTCAATCCATAACAGGGTGATTTGGAGCCGCATGTAGTTTGGTGTAACACAGGCAGAGCATATCTAGGAAAGGAGGGAAATCGAGGATAAAGGCAGTCAAGTGGCCTGAGATCAGGTCCTTAGGGATTTTTCTGCCCTGTTAAGGGCTCTGTGTTTTATACTATGGGTAAAAGAATGCCCTCAAAGATAGCCATTATCAATTTGTATTTTAAAAATATACCTCTAGGGTTAGTGTGGGCTGAAGACAGGGTGACTAGCTGTCTGTTTTAAGAAGTTGATAATGGGGATTGTAAAGAGAGAGATGTCAAATTTATTTAAGAGGAGGATTCATTAGGACATATGAGCTTAAAGAGAGGCAAATAGTAGAAAGTAGATTCTAGGATAACAATGATGATTCTGGGTAGATGAGAGTGACCTAGAATGGAAAAAAAATCATTTTTTGTTGGGAGGAATATAGAGTTAAGTTTGTATTACTATATGTGTTCTGCGAAACATTGATGTCTTCCAATATCTTGATACTGCAGAGACGTGCTGGTTGAGATATGGCCATCAGTCTGATCGTGAAACCCTTCTTGACTAATGTTGAATCCAAGTCTCTCACATCCCTGGAGAGCCTGGTAGAAAAGAATCAGCACAGAATCTGCGTCATTCTATGGAGGGCCTGGAGGGCATGGACCAAAAGCTTTTTAACCACACTCAAGAAGCTGACTTTGCCTTTCAGCAGCAGTCTAGGTGTCTTGACCAGGCTATTCAACCAGATTCAGAGGTGAAGTGTGCTCTATGCAGGACCCACCTGAAGAATAGTACTCAGATGGGACCCACTGCCCCCTGTCCAGCTGAAAACTGCACTTGTAAGTAAAGGAGCAGTTGGAGGCCTGCACTTTAATTGAACTAACCTTAATTTTGCACTTATGAGTAGCACAAGTGGCTAAGCACCTGGCAACTAACTGATAGGTTTATAGGTTTGAGGTCCATGTCCACCTAGTGGTACTTTGGAAGGAAGGCCTGATGATCTACTTTCAAAATATCAACCATTGAAAACCCTGTGGAGCACAATTCTACTCTAACGCACAGTTCCACTCGGACACTCAAGATTCCAACACACTCCTGGTGAGTTGGAATTAACTTAACAACAACTGGTTTTTGTTTACCAGTCATTCTGGTAGCATAGTGCCTAAGGCACTTGACTGCTAACCAGAAGGCTGGTGGATCAAACCCACCAGCCACTCCTTAGAAGGAAAGTTAGGCAATCTAATTCCATAGTGATACTGCCTTGGAAAGCCAAGGAGGGGAGTCGGGTCAACTCAAGGGTACATAACAACAATAACATGTGGAGCATTGGTATTTGAAACTAAGACCATGGCTGTGCCCAAAAGGAGCTCACAGTCTATGCAGAACTGAGAAGGGTGTGGACAACAGAAAAAGATAAAGAAGGAAGAGGAAAAAAAAAAAAAAGGCCCAGAGGAGCTCAGGGGATAAGGTCTTCCTTGTCTAAGCTCATCCTGACCAATTCCTGCTCATAGCTGATAAACACTAACCAAGTCTGGATCCCAGAACATATCAAGAAAACTTCCATATTCACATCAAGATGACCAAAATGCTTACTTCTGCAGGCTTCTCCTTCATAACATTTGTTGCAAGTACAATTGGTGACTTACTTGAAATCATTTGCTTCATGTCTCTCTCCCCAGCAAGCTTGTGTGTCTTGCTTGTCACTGTATCCGCTTTGCCTGTGTAATGTCAGGTATATGACTTGTGCTTAAGAAAATACTTGTTGAAGGAAAAACTTCTAGAAGAATTGGAAAAGGAAGCAGATCATGCCTTCAGCAAATATAAGAATAATATAAACTAGAGAAGCCTCCCCATGCTCTCCCAAACATGACACCAATGTAGCATTTCCCCAACCAGACTCATTCCATAAACTCTTTCTTGAAGCCTGAAGTTTCTCACTAAGATTACCACTATATGTTTGCCTTTAAACAAACACACTCTAGTAAATCTTTTTCTTCTTCCTGAAATGCATTCCTCATTTATTCCTCCTCTGGCATTTTCACTCCTGCGATGTTATTCTCTAAATGCTTTCTATCCATAAATAATCTGTGTCCATTTTAAAGGCTCCAGCTATCCATGACCACTTGAGAATTATATGAAACACAGCTCTCGGCTCTGGCCACCTCTTTATTCCCCATCCCTCCTTGTGATGCAGCTAATTGAGAGCCATGTGGAGTCTCTCTGGATTAGTTAGTGAGTCTGAATTACATGTGAGTGAGTTTTATGTAACAACTAGACCTTTAGGAAGGTGAAGGACCTGAAACAAAGCTGATGTCAAGTTGCAAAAATGTAGAATAAGCTAATATATGAAACTTTATTTTGTGTGATACTTTATTGTTGCAGATATACCCCTTAAAGGCAAGGCACCTAAATCATCCATCTTTGTTGAGACAGTGCCTCACCCAGTATTTGGCATACAGTAGGTCCTCAATAAATGTTCAGTGAACTGAGCTACTAAAAAAGATTCTAGAGGCATTTGTCTACAAGACTAATAGAGCAAATGTTTAAGTTCAA
>NW_006921592.1:23101070-23115458 GCF_000298275.1 Orycteropus afer afer | reverse complement strand
GTAGCAAATTGTTGTCGTTGTTGTTGTTGTCTGCCGTCGAGTTGGCCCCGACTCATAGCGACCCCTCCTTGGGTTTCCGAGGCAGTATCACTACGGATAGCCCAACCTTCCTTCCGAGGAATGGCTGGTGGGTTTGAACCGCCAGCCTTCTGGTGAGCAGTCAAGTGCCTTAGGCACTATGCTACCAGAGCTCCTATGTAGCAAATTGGTTATACAAATTTACTATCATAAATTCACTACATAAATTTACTATCAGTCATTTACACTTCAGTAAGAACTTCAACCAAAGTGCTACATCTGAAGAAGAACTTTTCTCTTATATATAATTTTATTGTAAAATGAAAGGAAGCCAGAAAGAATTTTTTTTCTTTTTTGAAAATCAGGCTCAGCTTTCTCTTCTTTTCTTTTTTAACTTTTTATTATGATTTGAGTGAAAATTGGCACAGCAAATTCGTTTCCTATTCAACATTTCATACACATTTTGATTCTTGACATTGATTGCAACCCCCATGATGTAACAGCGTTCTTCCCATTTCCTCCTTGTGTTTACTGTTTCCATTTGTCCTTCTTTCCTATCCTGTTTTGCATTGTGAGTTTTATCTCTGGGTAAATGTTGTTCTTTTGTTCTTGTATGATTTGATGGTTCTAAGGAGTGCTACCCCACCTGCTGATGTTATTGTTCACCTACCTTATAGGCCAGTCTATTGTACAGCTGAAATTTGAACCACAGGGGTGAGTTTGCTCCAGGCTTGAAGAGTTTACTAGGGCCACAGTCTTGGGGGTTCCAGTAGTATCTATCTCACCAGTAAGTCTAACTTTTTTTTTTTTTAATGATATTGAGTTTTGTTCTACATTTTCCTCCCCCTCTATCCAGGATCTCCTGTTTTGATTGCTTTCAGAGTGGTTGGCAGTAGTAGCTGGGTACCATCTAGTGCTTCTGGTCTCACCATCATGGAGGCTAAGGCTTGTATGGTCCAATAGTCCTTTGAACTAATTGTTTCCATGTGTCTTTGCTTTTCTTCACTCTTTTTTGTGTCAGTTAAGGAGAGACTAATAATTGCACCTTAGATTGCAGCTTACAAGCTTTAAGACCCTAGTTGCTACCCACCAAGGTAGGATGCAGAACACTGTCTTTGTGGACAGTTATAACAATTGGCCTTGGTGTCCCTTGAGATTATAGTCCTGAGAGCCTCATGCCCAGTGACTCATTCCCTCAAGGTGTTTGATTATGGCTCAGATGTTGTCATAACTTTGCCCCTGTATGCTCTACTATATTCATAGTAAATACATATATAGAAATATCCTCTGTCAAACCTATATATATATCCATGGATGTAGTCCCATTCACCATCCCAGTCCTACCCAGGAGCACAAGAGTTAAATGCAACAAAGGTAAATACTATTACATACACAATCCTGCAATAACAATAATAAAAATAATCTATGAGTGGGACACATAGACAGACACACAAGCTGAACAGGAGTCAGAAAGAAATTTTAAAAATCTGTGAACTGACAGATTTGAAGGGGGCAAGCAGAAATTCCTGATTTCTAAAACCACTTGTCATTAGCTAAGGAGTTCTGGTGGCATAATCCCTAAGATATTTGACTGCTAACCAGAAGGTTGGCAGTTCAAACCTACTAGGCACTCTGTGGAAGGAAAACTAGGCAATCTACTTCCATAAAGATTTACTACCTCAGAAACTCAAAGGGGGTTGCTATGAGTCAGAATCAACTTGATGACAGTGAGTTTGGTTTTTTAGGTTTTGTCATTAGTTAGAATGGTAATTCTGGTAACTCTGGTGGCGTAGTGCCTAGGCATTTGACTGCTGACCAGAAGGTTGGTGATTCAAACCTACCAGCCATTCCTCGGAAGGAAGGTTGGGCAATCTAGTGATACTGCCTCGGCTTGCTTAAATACTTGCTGACCTGAGACTGTAGCTAAATCTTACATACCTTTTCATTTTCAGAGCCTGCCAGTAGTAAGCACTTCCCATAACTGTTCAATAAAATAAATTTTAAAAAGTAAAATCCACATTACACATCTATACATGGCATTGTTCCTGCGCAGATGATTGCATCTTCTACTTCTTTCCCTTTTGCTCTCTGTGCTCCAGATGCACTGGCTTTCCTTCAGTCCTTCAAACAAAGAAAGATTGTTCCACCCCAGGGCCTGTGCAAATGCTGTGCCCTTTTCCTGATGTTCTCTGCCCATTCATTTTCACCTACCCCTCATATTTCAGGTGGTGTCTCCTGACTAGTCTATCAAAAATTGGTCCCCCCACACTCAATACTCTCTACCATACTACTTTCATATAGATAGAGCTTTCATTAACTGAAATAATGATATTTGTCCTTTCACTTATTTAAACTGTTTTCTTTCTCCAACTAGGATATATATTCTGTCATAGCAATGACCTTGGCTCTTTTGTTGAACTCTATAACTCTAGCCCTTAATATAATTCCTGGTGCACAACAGGCACTCAATAAAGATCTATTGAATGAATGAAGAATTCAACAATAGATATTTACATGATTATATTGGTAAATTTGGTCTCTATATGAGTTAATATATGCAAAATGCTCAAAAGAGTGTTTGAATATAGAAACTTTGGTACATGTGTTATATTCTGCTGTTAAAATATATTTTAACATATATTTTACTATTTATATTATATATTATATTATTTATATTATATATTTTACTATGGGAGCTCTGGTGGTGTGATGCCTAAGGCATTTGACTGCTAACCAGAAGGCTGACTGTTCAAACCCACAGCCACTCCTCAGAAGGAAGATTGGGTGATCTAATTCCATAGAGATACTGCCTCGGAAACACAAGGAGGGGTCGCTATGAGTCAAGATCAACTCAACAGCACTGAATTTGGTTTGGTTTTGGTTGTATTATTACTATGATTTTCACTACTAGTTTTTGTTATCCCAACCTCCTATTTCTGCATCTACTTTGCTACCTCCCTCACAGGCATTCAGTTGCAGCTTTTCTTGATCCCCCAATCAATCTTATTTTTTTGTCCTTCCCTCTATATATGTGAATATATATGTGAGTAAAGGATAATAATTTCCAAATAATAACTCTCCCAAAGATAGTGCCTTTTAGCATTCATCTGTGCTAAAGAGACTAAAGATTGAAGAATTTCAGGCATTAATTAGTAGGTTGATGAGTATATCTGAAACTATTAGTTTTTTCCAATGCCTTTAATATCTAGTAATAAGTGTGATTATATCTCCTTACAATTCATATTTTTTCTTGAAAGTAAGTGCTGAAGATGCAGCTCTGGACAAAAAAAAAAAAAAAAAAATCTAGTAATTGGCTAGACTTTATATCAATTAAAATCAAATTTCATGTAAAATAAATTTCATTTTTGTCCAGCCCACTCAAACTTACAAGTTTTGCTCTATGTTGTAATCTCAATTCCCACTTCTCTGGAAATCCTGTGCCTTCGTTATGTGACCTTCCTCAGCTGTCTCATTGAAATTCACTCTTAAAGAACAAATTTACAATTAGTCATTTGCACTTTAGTAAGAACTTCAGCCAAGGTTCTACATCTATAGAAGCAGTTGTCTCCCATATTTCATTTTAAAATGAAAGGAAACCATTGGGAAAGATATTCCAGAAATCTGAGAACACATAGAGCAGAGAAGATAATGGGAGAACAAGGGAAAGTTCCTGATTTCTAAATTATTTGTCATTGACCTATCCAATATATTATAAAAATAGTCCACCTTTCCTTGTTATTCTTAGGTTCTTAATATATTTCTTAGTCACAATGTTCTTGGACAGAATTCTTTATAAGGAATAGCTGAATTTGCTGATTAAAATAATATGAGGTGTACTGGCCAGATTGGGTAGCACCTCATCATTCATAACTCTTTTATCTATATGTGGGAGGAATAACTATGAATTAAAAAGATCCTAAGATATTTTTAGCTTGTCCCAAACAGAATGCATTTTCTTTCTGCTGTATTCAGAGATAATAATATTTAATAAGCCTATTTTGGAGCACTTTCTCCTCTTTCTGTTAGCTCTGGGCCCATGTGTTCTTTATATAAATTTGGCTTCAACCACTACATTGTTAAATTTTGAACAATGTAATATGTGACTATGTTTCAACACATGAGAGGTTTAATTGCAAAATTCTTGATTAGGTGGAATTGTCTGTTTCAACTCTAGTCTATCCTCTACGTTAAATATAGAGGCCAAGATATAGAGAAAGTTTCCTACCAGCTGGGTTTACTCCCCAAGCACACATAAACTGCTCTTCTCTCCTCGATGAGTGAAACCTATTGTTCAATAAGTCTTAGCCCTCCCTGGTGAAGATACTGAAACAAGGAAGAAGAAAGATTAGCAATGACTCATAGGGTTGAAAAACCAAAATCACCCATGTTAACTAGTTAGCCACCCTCTTCTTTAAATTAGAGGAAAGAAAGAACATTCACAGAAATTCCTAGGTTTATAAAGAATATCACAGGATTTTAGAACTGGACCTTTTGAGACAATCAAAGCCAATGCTTTCATTTTTAATCACAGAAGACCAGTCTGATCTCCTGGTCTTCTGCTTAGTTAAGTGGCAGGTCTCAACTCAAAACCAAGTTTCTGACTTCTTGAGTTTAGGGTTCTTTAAAAGACAAATGTATTTAGAATTTTTACTGTACAGAAGTATGTGTACGTGTGTGTGTATACACTTTTTGTGGACACTTTGCCAAGGCCACATCCACAGCAAAAGAAGTAAAATGGGAAGCTAGATGGCTCTCTGGAATATTTAGGCAAATCAGGCAAGATTAGAGGATATTTTTCCTCTAATAATTAAGAAAGTGCAGCCTACATGAACCCAAACTAAGAAAATGTATTGCTAATGCTTTTTGTATGTTATGCATCTCGTTCTTTATAAGAAAGCTAATACACTTAGAGATGAGTGCTAGAAAATGTGAAAACTTCTAAGTAGAATTGATTCATTTCTCTCTTCTTAATTTGGAAATCTTTCCAGAATCTTTCTGCTCTTCACCTCTCTTTTACCATGTTCATTGTTGCTGTTGTTCAGTGCCATTAAGTCAATTTCCACTCATCTCAATCCCATGTGACAGAATAGAACTGCCCTGTAGGGTTGTCTAGGCTGTGACCTTTATGGGGACAGATCACAAGCTCTTTCTTTCAAAGAGTCATACCTTGGTTTAAACCTAGCAAAAGGAACATTTTCTAATGCCCACTTGTAGCACAGACTTCCTTCCTTGAAAGTTTACACTTGAAAGTCCCTGCACTCATGTCAATAGGACTAAAGATTCAAGACACAGTAATAGATAATACACTTTCTTGAGATGGTTCTTATACACCATGAACAGTGTTTCCTTTTCCTGGGCTGTCAATGCCATGTTCCCTACATAAGCTTGGAGACCATTCTATGTAAAGCAAAGAGAAGGCAGGGCTCATTGCTACGTTACTAGTGCAACTGTCCCCATGACAGGTTCTCAGAGCTGTTGCCTCAACACTGTGGACTCCAGAGAGTGCCCTTGCCCTCTTCTCCCTCTCTTGTACCCCTACTCAGAGGCACAGCATCTTCTGGGCTTCAGATAGAAGCTGAGATTGTCAGCAGGGCCCAAGTCTGTCACTTTTGGGAGGTGATCTTCACTTTGGAGTTAAGATATAGAAGTCCAGAACAAAATGATTCTTGAGTTCAGCTTTTTCTTGACCAGGTCCTTCTTTAGCAAGCCCATATTCATCCAAATTTTCATTCCTTAAGTCTAAGTCATCCATCCTTCAGCCACTGAGCAGCATGACTCTTTCTCTAGCTCAATGAGAACCATACTTTTTGCAACTCCCTGAAATTAAAACTTTCTACTAACCCATTCATTCATTCATTCATTCAAAAATATTTATTAAGCATTGTAATCTGTGTAAAGCAGAAAATAGAGGTAGATCCTGCCCCTGGTGAGGCTTACAATAGAGGAAAGACAGCCAATAAATAAACACACACACACACAGGTAATATATAACCAGTTGCCATCAACTCTAACTCATGGCAAACCCATGTGTCATAGTAGAACTGTGTTCCATAGGGTTTCTAATGGCTCATTTTTCAGAAGTAGATCTCCAGACATTTCTTCTGAGGCATCTCTGGGTAGACTCAACCTTCCAACCTTTTAGTTAACAGTCAAGTGTGTTAACCATCTGCACTACTTATGGACACATATCATTATAATCACCTTTTAGCTGGGTCCAAATTCTGCCTGTGCATAACTATGGGACTCGGCACATATCTTAAACTCTTTAATCAGCAAGTTACTTAGGAGCTCTGGTGGTGTAATGCCTAAGGCATTTGACTGCTAACCAGAAGGCTGGCAGTTCAAATCCACCAACCACTCCTCAGAAGGAAAGTTGGACAATCTATTTCCGTAGTGATACCTCCTCAGAAACCCAAGGAGGGGTCACTATGAGTCAGATCTGACTAGACGACAGTGTCTGATGATAATAGTACCTACCTCACAAGATTCTATGAAAGGGTGTTTGAAAGGGTTTAGAACAGTGCCTAGCACTAAGAATGTACTAATTATACATTATTATTAATTCAATTCTACTCTATCCTATAGGGTCACTGTGAGTCAGAATTGACTCAAAAGCACACAACAACAACAAGTTAGTTTTGATCAAATGTCAACTAATTTCTCTTTCTCTATTATCTTCCTACAGAAGATCACACCCATTCACATCACTGGTGAGATTTCTCTTTCTTCTAAATACTGTAAATCAACCCTCAAAATATCAGTAGACAAGTAAGAGTGCCCTTTTCCAATGAATTGGTCCAAGAATTAAGCAATGGAACACTTGACATTTAAAAAAATCATACACATACACAGAGAGAGAGAGAGAGAGAGAGAGAGAGAATCAGACAAAATGTAAAACTATGAAGGCAAATCTCACTAGATAATTAGCTAAGAAACTTTATGAAGAGCATGGGGAGCAGGACATTCTGGTATTAGATGGTTCAGACTATGAACATTAAGAGACTGAAATGGAAAAATATTAAACTAACAGGTCATCCCTTCCATATTTGGTGCCAATGTTTATTCCAGTTCCTATAAATTAGTAGGTCTGAGTGTTTTTAATTTCAGTAGTTTGCATAATATGAATAACATCTGTGGTGTACATTGACATTTGTTAAACCAGAGCTCAGAAATGTTAACTTGGATCTCAGGAAGAAGAAGAAATCTGGGAGGGGGCTGATCACTGGACAACCGTAGATTCTGGCCCATCTAAGACAGCATAGAGATGAAGCAAAGTTCATGACCTCCCCTCCACCTGATAATCTTTAGAGGATGAAAAAGTCATGTTAATGCAATACTAAATACCTAGGTACTAATATACAGACAAAAATTAGTGTTTATTTTTGCTGAGGAGCACAGCAAAACTTACGGAAATACTTAATGAAATACACTTTTTTATAACTATAGGTGATTTTGATTGCTCACCTGCCTTTATTTCTGCATCACAGAAACATGTTTCAGGAGAAAATGCATCCTAAGGGAAAGGAGAGAAATTACTTCTGGAGGCAGCCATAAAGGTCTTCTTTCTTCATGAGGAATGGATGGTAGAGGGGGAAATGTTCACCCTGGAAATACTTTGCTGTCTGACATGGAGAGGATACTAGGCTGACACATAGCCTAGGGAGGTAAAGGGGTACAACAAAGACAGTAATTACTGTCCCTGAGTATAATCTCCGAAAGCGGAGATACCATACTGCATGGTTGTTGTTGAAACTATGATGAAAAGACATTGTGATGGAGGCAGTGATAGCAAGATCTTGAGAACCACAGAGAAGGTAGTCAAAGGAAAGCCCTTTATCTCTGAGCCTGGTTCCCACCAGGCGCCAACCCTCTCTAGCTCTTCTTTTGCTCACAATAGAGTGAAGGAAAAAATTACAGAATAGATCATTATAATACAAATGTGGTGACACCAGTGGCTAGGAATGGAACAACTATGGTAGAAAGATGGATGGGTACCTATGATTAAGAGAAGACCTTTAGAATTCGGATTACATGTATTGACTCAAATGATGAGTGAAAGTTAGAACACTTAGTTGCCATTGAGACAACTCCTACTCATGGTGACCATATGTATAACATAACAAAACTTTACTCCATCTTCATGATCTTTGAGATGTTTGAAGGCATTGTTGTGGCTGGTGTTTTAATTCACCAAACATGATGTAACTTTCTAGTGATTGGTCTTTCTGATGACATGTCTGAAGTAAGCAAGACATATCATTCATATCTCTTTTATTCATTCCACAATATTTATGGAGCTCTTCCTGCATTAGTCCCTATAGATCTACCTCATTACATGGTACAAATTATCATCATGCTTTTAGCATTGCCCATAATAATGAATATTTATTTTTTTCTGCTGAGCATCTTTGTAAATGCCTCCCTATGTGCACATGTAAGTGTCAAGTCACTGAATCTCTCTGCTAAGAGTTTCCTGAGTGCCAAAATAGGAATAAATATAACAATAACAAATACAGACTGAATACTTACTGGACACTGTGCTAGGCTAGATTGTTAAGGGCTATACAAGTGTATTAGATAGTGTGAATGGGGAACAGAATAACTAGGAGTAATATAAAATATGGGTTTTATTGTGGGAATTTGACTGGACACAGTTATGGGAGTTGTCTATATAGAGCTGTCATTCATTGCATATGATGCTGGCCCTAAAGTCAACTGGGCAAAAAGTAGAAAGGAAAGATGGACATGAAGTAATTGAGAATAAGGGTAAACTGGAACCCATGATTCTGAGCTGGAACTCACCAGGAAGGACTGAAATGTATGCTGTTCTCTCCAAACATTCAAATCCAATGATGTGACTCTGATATCCTTCATCAAAGAGTTAAATATACAAGCTCCTCACTTGTTGATGATCTCAATATCCAACATTTCACATTCACAATAATAGTGAAAAATCTATTCTTTGACTATTTTGCACATTAATGACATATGTGTGGCAGTAACAAATGCTGAAGTGCAAAATGATAGTAATGCTAGCTGTGAGATTAAGGTCATGTGTCAGCTTGGCTGAACTGTGATTTTCAGTGGTTTGGCAGTTATGTAATAATGTAATTTGGTAGTTATGTAATGATGTAGCCATCTTGCATTTTGTGATCTGATGTGGTCATCCTCCATTTTCACATAACAATGACTTTTGCATGATGACCTGGTCTTTGGAACTTAACCATGTCAATAAGTGAGGAGTGGGTGTACACCCTTAGCACAGGAGTTGGAGAAGCTGACAGACATCTTGTGAATTGGAGAAGTTGGTGGATAATCTGGTGGGGAGGAAAAAACTGATGAATCATCTTTATTGTCAATGAGGTGAGACCACAGATAACCAAGCATGTGTGGTGGATGCACCAGCTCCAAGCTTCAGGGAGCAAAAAGAACACTGCTGCACGTTGCTTCCACCTGCCACATCTTGTGAACTATGCTAACTCAAAACTATACAAGCAGAGAATTTTAGGAAATATAGTATCACCTCAGCTAAACGGAAACTCTACCAATCCACCACTCTGGGGAATGATGACAAACATACAGGCACATTATCAAAATGTGTGGTTATGGGCATCCTCATCATTCCATTTGCAGATTGTGTCTTTCTACACTTGTCCATGAGGAGTGAGATCAAGAGGGGGATGGTGGTCCATTACCTATGGATTTCTACATGCAAAAAAAAATAAAATTAGACTCATACTTCATACCACATACAAAAAGTAACTCAAAATGGATCAAAGATCTAAGTGTATGAACTAAAACCATAAAACTCTTGGAAGAAAACATTGGGATAATGCCTCAGGACCTAGTCTTCAACAGCAAATTCTTAGCTATGACACCAAAAATATAAGCAAAAGAAAAATTAGACAAATAGGATCTAATCAAATTTTAAAACTTCCGTTCATTTTCTACTCACTCACAGGTCAAAGGGAAAGCAAGATGTTTACGAGGGAAGAACTTGATAGCACAGGCCGAAATAAAATCTGTGGATCTGTATGCTGCTTTGGGGGCAGACAGATAAAAAAAACAAACCTCTTTCCCTCTCCTTTGCTGACCCCAGCCACTCATAACTGCTTAGTGAATACAGTGTCATGGATTCCTCTATTGCTAAGTGAAGTGCATCCTTGCCTCTTGGAATAGACCTGTTTCTTCAAAAAAAAAATGAAGATCATAATAATACTAAGCTAATTACGAGCTGGAATGTGTCAGCCAGGAATGAGTTACAAGCTGTCCAAAGCCTGCAAACTATAGTTAGATCTTTAATAAAATTCAGGCATGCAGCTGCGAGCACTCCTGGATTCTTGCCACCTTTTATTATAGTGGCGCCTGGCAACACGTTTGTAGTTAAGGGTCTGTCAACCTTTCCATTTGAAACTCCATCTCTTCATGAGTTTCTAACTCTCCTGCTTTAAATCATATAAAGTACAAACTTGTATGTAGATTGTCAAAAATGACGTTTTGCAGTGGCTGTTATTGTTTTTATTTATTAATTTTTTTTTTAGATTTGAAGAATCTCGATTTGGTTCTGCTATTGACTGTCCAAAAAACAAAGCCAGAAAAGCAAAGTGAGTAGATAGGTTGCCAGTTTGCTTCCAAATTTTCCTACAGAAATGATCTTCTCCCTTTCTGGGATCATACTGCAAAAGAAAAATACAATGCAATATGAAAATGTTTTGCCTAAATTATAAAATCTGTGTTTAGATAAGTCCAAAGATAGCAAGAGATGAGGAAATTTAGTTTTCCATTTCTTAAGTTGATATGGGATTTTTAGTCTGGAAACAAAAGAAATTAAGCAACACTTTTATGCTTCAAAATATTTTCTTAAGAAGCAGTCTTCCACTGGGAAAATCCCCTACACAATTCAGGAAAACTGGATTATACAAAACAATTTATAGTAATTCCTCAATTCATTGATTGTAAGATATATTATAGATTTAAGAAGAGTTATGCAGAAAAAAAAAGGAAGAAAAAAATCACCTCATTGTATAAATGTTTGTTGAATATATTTGAATGAATGAATACATTGAATAAATGTACTCATTGTTGCTGAAATACATCTCAATTTTAGAAAAATAAATAAAATATAGTGAGACGCAGAATGTCTTAGGATATTTTTTGGACCAATTTTTTCCCAAATCATTCTTCCCTGCCCTAGATAAGATACCAGACAGATTACATTGCTTTTCTAGTTTTTATCTGTTTTGTTGTTGTTGTTGTTGTTGTTGTTTCAGGTATCAAAAAAGGCCACTTAAATGCAAAATCGAAGTGCCAAATTTCTTTGCAGTTTAAAATTTCTCTGTTCTTGCTGTTTGAGCCTGAAACAGCTTGAAGGTCCGCAAGGACAGAAGGAGTATGCTGACTTCTTTTGTTATTATTTGCTTTTCCCCACTTTCTCCTCCCTTCCCTCTGCTTGCCTCCAACTGCTCAAGTTTTGAGTGAGGTGAGGATTGTTGTTGTTGTTAGGTGCTTACGAATCAGCTCTGACCATAGTGACCCTATGTACAACAGAACAAAATGCTGCCCGGTCCAGCACCATCCTGACAATCATTGCAATGCTAGAGCCCATTGTTGCAGCCACTATGTCAGTCCATCTCGCTGAGGGTCTTCCCCTTTTTCTGCTGACGCCTTACCAAGCATGACAACTCCAGGGACTAGGTCCCTTCTGATAACATAACCACTTACAGGAGAGTAAGTCTGGCCATTCTCCCTTCTGAAGAGCATCCCGGCTGCACTTCTTCTAAGAAGATATGTTCATTCTTCTTGCATTCTGTGATATTTTCAATATTCTTCACCAACACCACAATTAAAATGCATCAGTTCTTCTTCGGTCTTCTTAATTCATTGTGCAGCTTTCATATGTATATGGTGCTATGAAAAAGACCACAGCTTAAGGTTGTTGTTGTTGTTGTGTGCTGTCAAGTCAGACCCGACTCATAGCAACCCCTCCTTGGCTTTCCGAGACAGTATCACTACGGAAGTAGATTGCCCCATCTTCCTTCTGAGGAGTGGTGGGTTTGAACCGCCAGCCTTCTGGTTAGCAGTCAAGTGCCTTAGGCTCTACACTACCAGAGCTCCTGTGGCTTCAGGCAGGCACACCTTAATGACATTTTTGCTCTTTAACACTTTAAAGAGGTCTTTTGCAGCTGATTTGTCCAGTGTAATACAAAATTTGATTTCTTGACTGCTGTTTCCATGAGCATTGATTTGGATCCAAGTAAAATGAAATCCCTGACAATCTCCATCTTTTCTCCATTTATTGTGATGTTGCTTATTGGTCCAGTTGTAAGTTTTGTTTTGTTTTGTTTTCTTTATCTTGAGGTGTAATCCATACTGAAGACTGTAGTTCTTTGATCTTCATCAGTAAATTCTCAAGTCATTTTCACTTTCAGCAAGCAAGGTTGTGTCATCTGCATATTGCAAGTTGTTAACAAGTCTTCCTCCAAAACTTATGCTGCGTTCTTCTTCATGTAGTCCAGCTTCTTGAATTATTTGCTCAGCATATAGATCAAATAAATACGGTGAAAGGACACAATAAGCAGCATCACAATAAATGGAGAAAAGATTGAAGTTGTCAAAGATTTCATATTACTTGGTGCCACAATCAACATCAGTGGAAGCAGTTATCAAGAAATCAGACAATGTATTGCATTGGGCAAATCTGTTGCAAAAGACCTCTTTAAAGTGCTGAAGAGCAAAGATATCACTTCAAAGACTAAGGTGCGCCTTACCCAAGCCATGGTATTTTCTTTTTTTATTTACTTTTTTTTTTTTATTATTAGGATTTGGGTGAAGATTTACAGAGTAAATTCACTTTTCATACAGCAGTTCACATATACTTTGTCTCATGTCATTGACCAATATTTACAATGCAGCAGCTCCCCTCCCACTTCCTCCCCATAGTTACCTCCTCCCAGTGTCCATCCCTTCATACTCTTCTGCACCCTGAGCTATCTCCCTGTGCATAAGCAGCCCTTTGTTCTCCAAGCCATGGTATTTTCAATAGCCTCATGTGCATGTGAAAGATGGACAAGGAATAAAGAAGATCGAAGAAGAATTGATGCTTTTGAGTTGTAGTCTTGGAGAATACTCTCAATTATCATGGACTGCCAGAAGAATAAACACATCTGTCCTGGAAGAAATGCAGCCAGAATGTTTCTTGGATGCAAGAATGGCCAGACTTCTTCTCACCTACTTGTGAGAAGGGACCATTCCCTGGAGAAGGATATCATGCTCAGTAAAGTGGAGGGTCAGCCAAAAAGGAGAAGACTTTCAACAAGATGGGTTGACACAGTGGCTGCCACAATGGGCTCAGGAATAACAAGTATTATGAGGATAGTGCACGACCAGGCAGTGTTTCATCTGCTGTACATAGGGTCACTGTGAGTCAGAGCTGAGTCGATGGCACTCAACAATGGTCATTACAGCATTATTCACAGTCGCCAAATAGTGGAAATAACACAAGTGTTTATCAATGGATGAATGGATAAACAAAGTGTGGTATATACAAACAATGGAGTATTTACACAGCCATAAAGAGAAATGAAGTTCTGATACATGTTATGACATAGACAAACATCGAAAACATTATCCTAAGTTAATAAGTCAGACAAAGAAGACAAATACTTTGTGAGCCTACTTATAGGAAATCTAGAATAGGGAAGTATATGGAAACAAAAGTTTGTTATTGGTTACCAGGGGCTGGGAGAGGGAAAATGGGAAATTATTGCTGAAAGGGTCATGAGACTCTGTTTAAAGAGATGAAAATTTTTGTAAATGGATAGTTGTGATGGTTGCACAGCATAATGAAATAGTGTATATTACTGAATTGTACACTTAAAAATGATTAAAATGACAAATTTTGTCATATATATTTTACCAAATATATTTTTAAGTGGAAAGACCATGAAAGATAAGGACACTGTCATGACTGGGGGAGACTAAGGAGACATAACAAGTAAATGCAAGGGTCTTGGGTATCATAAAAAAGTGGCATCAGGGCATTTGCTGAAGTTTGAGTGAAGTCTGAAGTTTATTTAGTAGTATTGTACACATGTTAGTTTCCTGGTTTTGATCACAGTACTCTGATTATGGGAGCTCTGGTAGCATAGTGCCTAAGGCACTTGACTGCTAACCAGAAGGCTGGCGGTTCAAACCCACCAGCCACTCCTCAAAAGAAAGATGGGGCAATCTACTTTCATAGCGATACTGCCTTGGAAACCTAAGGAGGAGTCGGTATGGGTCAGGTCTGACTCAACAGCACATGACAACAACAACAACAACAACATACAGTTGCTCTGAGTCAGAACCGTCAATTCCACCCAACGGCAACAG
>NW_006921592.1:23074284-23100970 GCF_000298275.1 Orycteropus afer afer | reverse complement strand
TAGCGATACTGCCTTGGAAACCTAAGGAGGAGTCGGTATGGGTCAGGTCTGACTCAACAGCACATAACAACAACAACAACAACTCTGATTATATAAGTTGCTAACAGCTGAAACTGTGTGAAGGGTATATGAAAACTCTGAACTACATTTTGCAACTCTTCTATAAATTTTAAATTGTTTCAAAAGAAATTTTTTAATGAAATCTATAGAGCAGAGAAGCATTTTTAATTGGTTGGAGTACACACATCATTTATAATTGCATCTACTCTTTTGCCATTGTCTTTTTTATCTAGTGCTCTATAACAGAAATATCACACATGGGAGGCTTTAACAAACAGAAATTTATTTTCTCACAGTTTAGGAGGCCAGAAGTCTGAATTCAGAGGGTCAGCTCTGGGAAAAGGCTCTGTCTCTCCATCGGCTCTAGAGCAATGTTCTGGTCTCTTCAGCTTATTTCCTGGATTGGAGATCTCCTTGTAGTTTGGCATCAATCTTTCCCCATTTCTGCTTCTCTTGCTTGCTTATTTAATCTCTTTTATATCACAAAAAAGATTGACTCAAATACACCCTATACTAATCCTATCTCATTAACATAACAAAGACAATCTATTCCCAAATGGGGTTATAATCACAGGCATAGAGGTTAGGATTTACAATATATTTTGGTGGGATCCAATTCAATCCAAAACAGCCATCAACATAGAAGCTATTGTTACCGAAAAAATTTTTGTTTGTTTCTTTTGGTATTGTTATATACTTAAATGTATTCAGAGCTAGAGAACTTCAATTAAAAAATGTTTTGTGACTAAGTTGATGTTTGAATACAAAAAACAATACTGCAACATGGTAGTACACACTTTCTTGCTCCTCAATCAGTTTTATACATGTTTGGGACTTTAAAGAGTTATTCTGTAAATCAATACATGTCTGATAATTGTATTAACCACTTTGAAATAAGTTCCCTAAATTTTGGTTGCATTTTATATAAGATCAGCTGGAAAACTTAAATGAAAATATTAGTAAATGGAGCACCCAAAACTTCAGTATCTGAATTTTTTTAAAAATTATAATTACTGAAAATAAAACTTGCCACAGGAAGTCAGTAACATTTATCCCCATAAAACAAGAAAGCAACTGAATGAATTAAAAAAGCTCAAACAGCGTATTAGTTTACTTTTGAGATTTCTATAGCTGCACTTTGACTATCTCAACTTGTAGGATATGTATTTTGATGAAGTTCCTATTTTTAATCAAATACATTTATGTTCTGTACCAGAATAGAAAGAAATTGAGAAAAACCTCAGTTTTTGAAGTATTTAAATTGGCAAAGCATTTAAATGAATCACAAATAGAACCATTCTTCTGAAAATGTTACTTGAAGAATTGAAGTAAGTTACTTTGGAGACAAAATGGCAGTACCTCTAAAAATAGTTTAACTAAAGTAATTACAAAATTTTAATATTTTTAAAGTTAGAATTAAAAATATCCTCTCTTTAGAAATCTTTCTGAGCTTTCTACCTCATACAACGAGAGTACTTTCTCAACTAAAAATGCAATGGTGTTAGGGAAATATCATTTGAAAGTTTCACAATTTCAAATTTCAAGTGCAACCTTGAAGACCATTGTAGTCAAACTATAAAATATCAAAAATAAAACCTTGCATTGAAAACTGCACTCTTCAGAAGAATATCAGTGATGTGGTCATAGTAACAGGCAAAGAGACAGCTAAAAACCTGATAAAAGTATATGAACATGTATCAAGATTAATTATTCTGTTTGTGTCTTCTTTAATGTTCAATAGCTAATATAAACATATATACGTGTTACTTTTAATTTTTTGAAAATAATTTTGTTTAAAAGAGTTGTGGGTTTTTTTATTTTTATTGTGATTTGGATGAAATTTTATAGAGCAAATTCATTTTACATACAGCAGTTCACATACACTTTGTCTCATGACATTGACTGCAATTTCCTACAATCCAACAGCTCTCTTCCCACTTCCTCCCCCTAAGTACCTTTTCCCTGTGTCCTTCCCTCCCATGAACTCCTATCCCATGAGCTGTCTCCCTGTACATATTCTCCCAAGAAGTGTATTTATCGAATGTAAATGCTCAGCTCATATGCCTGTCTTTTGTTTGGCTGGAAGCCACAGGAATGCATTCAATTCCAGACCTGAAGGGCAGCCAGGGGCCATAGCCTCAGGGGTTCCACCAGGCTCTATCAGACCAGCAAATATGGTCCCCTTTTTTTATGATTTGAGTTTTGTTCCACATTGGTCTCCCACTCTATCCAGGATCTCCTATATAGATCCCGCTGCAAGTGGTTGACAGTGGTAGCTGGGCACTATCTAGTTCTTCTGGTCTCATAGTCATATAGGCTGAGGATCACATGGTTGCTTAAAAGGGCTTTTTAACAGAACTAATTTTATGTCCACCAATACTTTGAAACTAACTTGTATTTATCTTAGTTACCCAGTACTACTAGAAATTTATTTTCTAAACTGAGAATTTTACTTTCTCTCAGTTGAGGAGGCTAGAAGTCTGAATTCACAATGCTGGCTCTAGGGGAAGATTTTCTTTCTCTGTTGGGTCTGAGGGAAGGTCTCTGTCCCTTTTTAGCTTCTGTTTCCTGGTTCCTTGGAGATCTCGTGAGGTTTGTATCTATCCCTATCCCAGCTTGTTTCTTTATGCCTGATCTGCTTTTTTAATATCTCAAAAGAGATTGACTCAAAACATACTCTATGCTAAGACTGCCTCATTATCATAACAAAGAAAAGCATTCTCATATAGCACAGGTATAGGGGTTAGGATTCACAATACATATTTGGGGAGGATACAATTAAATCCATAACAGTATTGTTGATCAATAAATAAAATATTTTTTTAATATGCAATTTTACTCATTTTTATTATCACCTTTTTCACTCAAAAGCACCTTGATTTGGATGATGCAATGGTCAGTTTCATGTGTCAACTTGGCTAAAAAAGTTGTGGCCCCACTCCCAACAGAACAAAATGCTACCCAGTCCTGAATCATCCCACAATCAGTTGCAGATCAGATCATCGTGCTCCACAGGGTTTTCAATGACTGATTTTCAGAAGTAGATCACCCGGCCTTTCTTCCTAGTCCATCTTGGTCTGGAAGCTCCATTGAAACCTGTTCAGCATCATAGCAACACTTAAGTCTCCACTGACAGACACATGGTGGCTGGGCATGAGTGCACTGGCAGGGAATTGAACCTGGGTCTCCCTCATGTTGTTGTTGTTATGTGCTGTCGAGTCAGACCCGACTCATAGCGACCCCTCCTTGGGTTTCCAAGGTGGTATCACTACTGAAGTAGATTGCCTAACCTTCCTTCCGAGGAGCAGCTGGTGGGTAGAAGGTGAAAATTCTACCATTGAACCACCAGTGTCCTCACTGATAAACATGCAGTACACAAATAGATATACAGTATATCCATAGTATTAAAAACTTCATGGAGGAGAAAATTAGGATAAAAATGTCTATAAAACCCACTCCTCATCTATTGATGTGGTTTGATTTCAAGCACCAGGTCATTACACCAAAATTAACATCATACAAGTGTCAGAGCCATGGCTTGTCTTTAGCGCTCCTGTCCCACCCTCATCACTCACTGCCTGTAGGGTACCCCCAGCACATCTCGGGATGTGCATGGGATGGAAGTGGTGGTAATAGTGGTTGGAGGTGGCCCACCACCTCTGGAGTGACAGAGTCCCATCATCACCTGGCCACACTCCAGACCTTCAAGAGGCCTTCTGCACTTTGCCTCTCCACCATCCTGCTCTGACAGCCCCAGACACAGGGCTCAGCAACAAGCAGCTCCTGGGCCTGGCTCCTGGGCAGGTAAAACCTGGGCAACTAGGCTCCAATGGAGGCTGCAAAGAGGCTTGCAGCCCAGGATCCTGCCACTTCTCAGTGGCCCAGTGTCCTAATTGTTGTGCACTGTCTTCCTACCCTGCACTCACGAAGTCCCCACCCTGCTCCTCCACCAGACCCCTGCATGCCCTCACTCCTTCTCAGAATCTTCACCGTCCTCCTCCTCTCACCTCAGCTCCTAATTAAAGTACAAAATAGTCAGATTATAGATTTTTTTCTATTGTCATAACTAGGAAATGTAGGATAATGAGATAGTCGTTAATTAAGAAGTAGGTATATAGGTTTCTTAGGGGAGAAATAATGAAAAAGAGGTTGAGAAACACTGGCCTACACTGCAACTGGTCCCTATTTCATTCTTCCCACTCCCAGCCTCTTAATCCTGCCTCCTTTCATTCTAGTTTATCCCAGTTTATCTAGTTTAGGAAGCTGCCAGATGACAGCTTCCTAAAGTACTCATTGTTATTTTATTGTTAATTGCCATAGAGTAAATTCTAGCTCATGGTGACCCCATGTATGTCAGAGTAGAACGGTGGTCCATAGAGTTTTCAAGCCTGGATCATTCAGAACAGAACACCAGGTCTGTCTTTCTAGGCACCTCTGGATGGGTCTGTGTTAGAGCCCCAAAACCTAAGTCTTGGCATAGGTGAGGCTTCTGGTTAAGGATCAAGGCTGACCTCCATTTTGTTGTTTACTACCAACCTTCTGTTAACTTATATAGTCAGAATGTTCCAGGAAGCCTGTGGATCCCTCCCTCTTCCTTTCTCAACATGTTTTCAAGAAGAATGTTTATGCAGGCTGATTCCAAGATGTCTACAGATACAAGACTCTTAAATAATTTTAAACTTTATGGTTAATTTTAAAACTGCTTAAGAATATCTTGTGACTGTCTTACGACTGCCCTGTATACCCCTCTTGTTACTACTTCTGCATTTTAATGGCATAGACTTTCCAAATAACCTACATATACGCTTTTCCCCAATCCCTTTCAGTTCCCACTTCAAATTGTCCCATCTCCCACTTGCCTGTACCTTAGAGCACCAATCAGAAAAATTGTGCTATTGGTTCCTAGTTTCACTGTATAAATGTATCTGTTCA
The DNA here is from genome assembly GCF_000298275.1 of Orycteropus afer afer. Lineage (NCBI taxonomy): Eukaryota > Metazoa > Chordata > Mammalia > Tubulidentata > Orycteropodidae > Orycteropus > Orycteropus afer. Next base: position 23,095,978 of record NW_006921592.1, on the reverse strand, counting down.
CCTTCAGTTCCTCAGAGGACTTGGTTTCACTTTGTGGACTAAGCATTCCCCTGGTTCTAGTTGTTCTACTCCTTCAATAAACTCTGCTTTAATTTTAACAGACTCCAGTTTACAATTTGACATCTCTGGCTTTCAGAAGTGGGATTCAATTGTGAAAATGTCAATACTACCCAAGGCAATCTGTATAGTCAATGCAATCTCAATCCAGATCCCATTCACATTCTTTAAGGATATGAAAAAAAAAAAAAAAATCACTAATTTTAAATGGAAATGAAAGAGACCCTGGATAAGCAAAGCACTATTGAAAAAGAAGAACAAAGTAGGAGGTCTCACACTCCCAGATCTCAAAACCTACTTTACATGGTATAGTATAGCCACAATAGTCAAAACAGCTTGATATTGATACAATGACAGACACATAGACCAGTGGATCAGAACTCAGAATCCAGAAATAGATCCATCGATCTACGGTCAGCTGATTGTTGACAAAGGGCTGAAATCTATTAAATGGGGAAGAGATGATCTCTTTAACAAATGGTGTTGTCAAAACTGGTTATCCATTTGCAGAAAAATGAAACAAGATCTGTACCTCATGCCATACACAAAAACTAATTCCAGATGGATCAAAGACTTAAATGTGAAACCTGAAACTGTAAAGTTTGTCAAGGATAAAATAGGGGCAAATTTAGGGGCCCTCATATATGGCATGAATAGTCAAGCATAACCCAAAATGCACAAACAGCAGAAGATAAATTAGATGAAGGAGACCTTGTAAAAATTAAATTTTATGTGCTTCCAAAGACTTCTTCAAAAGAGTCAAAAGAGAACCTACAGATTGGGGTAAATTTTATCTCTAAAATTTATAGAAAACTCCAACACTTCAGCAAAAAAAAAAAGATTAACAATCCAATTAAAAAATGGACAGAAGACATGAATAGACACTTCACCAAAGAGGATATTCAGGCAGCCAACAAACACATGAAAACATGTTCACAATCATTTGCTTTTAGGGAGATGCAAATCAAAACAACAATGAGATACCATCTCACCCCAGCACTAATAGCAAAGTTCAACAAGACAGAAAATAACAAATGCTGGCAAGGATGTGCAGAGTGGTACTCTCATACACTGCTGGTGGGACAGTAAAATGGTACAACCACTGTGGAAAGCAGTATGGTGATTCCTTTAAAAGTTGGAATTAGAAATACCATTTGATGCAGCAATCCCATTACTAGGCATATATCCTAAAGAAGTGAGAACCAGGACAAGAACAGATATATGCACACCCATGGTCATCACAGCACTATTTACGAGAGCAAAAAGATGGAAACACCTAGGTACCCATCAGCAGAAGAATGGATAACCAAACTATGGTACATACACACAATGGAATACTATGCAACACTAAAGAATAATGTAGAATCTGCAAAACACTGCATAACGTGAATGAACTTGGAGAACACTATGCTGAGTAAAATAAGTCAATCACAGAAGGACAAATATTGTATTAGTTCATTATTGTAAAAAGTCAAGGAAAGGTTTATATATAGAAGGAAACTTTCTTTTTTGGTTACCAAGGGTAGGAGGGGAGGGGAGGAAACACTGAAAACAATTAAAAGAAGAAGAGGGATTCAAAGTGCATTGTTTTCTGTGACCTTGAGCTTTAGTACCAGCATCCATCTCCAGAGCTCATCCGTCTCCACAAATTCTCCAGAGTCACTGACAGGTAAATAACCTCTCAAATTTCGAGCCATAGTATTGGGGTCTCACCAGACTCCATCCAACCACTAATTTTGGTCATTATTGAGTTTTTGGATTTTGTGCCGTGTTTTTCCTCCCACTCTATCTGAAAGGATCTCCAGTTTTGATCCTTTCCCAAGTGGTGGCATTGATAGCTGGGCACCATCTAGTTCTTCTGATCCCAAGGTCCATCAAGTCCTAGGGCTCACTGCTTCCAAATGCCCTTGTTTTTTTTGCATTCTTCTTTGCTTCCAACAATAGGAGACCATTAGGTGCCTCTTAGATGGCCGCTTGAAAGCTTTTAAGACTCCAGTCACTACTCAACAATGGAGGTTTTGGAGCAAGATTTTTATATATTTTGTTGTGCCAATTGACTCTGGTGTCCCCCAGTACTATGGTCCAGAGTCAGTAGATCTGTTGGATCTCTCTCCCACAGTGTCTGGCTGTCTGTGAGGGATTAGTCTATGCCTGTTTTCTGTTGATTTTATAAGAATTGCAGGTATTTTGTATCACTGGTATCTGTGCAAGATTAGCCTCCACTGACTCTATCCTTCATCTAGAGTACAATTCTGTTCACCGACCCCCATCTTAGCTTCTCAGATGTTTATGTGTTTGGTGTTAATGGTAATGCAGTATCATAGATATCCTGGTATTAGCCTCTGTCTTATAAGCACAATTAGGTGTCCTCCCTTTCCCTAATGTTATCATGGTGGTCAGACTTATTCCATACCATACCTTCCCTTACCCACTTCAGCATGTGGCCCCAACTAGCCTGAAATTATTCCTTCCCTTTCCATCCCCACCCCAGTAACCTACAAACTGAGTTCCCTTCCTTGAGCAAACCTTTCTTTGTCTTTTTAGAGTTTTCTTTTTTAGGGGTGTATTTGCCTGGCTTTGGTATAAGGTTATGCTTTCTTCATAAAGTGAATTCAGGATTACTCCCCTCCTTTTCTATGTTCTGGGATACTTTGAGTAGAATTGGTATCAAGTCTCCTCTGAATGTGTGGTAGAATTTGCCAGTGAAGCCATCTGGCCAGAGCTTTTATATTGGGAAGTTTTTATGACCTGTTAATTTCTTCCTTTGTTATGACTGTTCAAATTTTGTACCCTGGTCTGTGTTAATTTGGGTAAGTAGTGTGTTTCTGGAAATTTGTCCATTTCTTCTAGGTTATCAAATTTGTTGGAGTACAGCTCTTCATAGTATTCTGTTATCATTGTTTTTATTTCAGTTGATTCTGTTGTGACGTTGCTCATTTTATTTCCTATCTGTGTTATTTGCATCTTCTTTTCCTTTGTTGGATTTCACAGTCATTTTGTCATTTTATTAATCCTTTCAAAGAACCAACTTCATGTCTTATTGATTCTATTGCTATTCCATTTTCTGTTTCATTTATTTCTACTTGAATCTTTGTTTCTTTTCTTCTGGTGATTGTAGGCTTATTTTGATGTTCTTTTTCTAATTGTTTGAGATGTTGGGTTAGGTGTTGACTTTTATTCTTTCCCATTTTTTGATGTGTGTGCTTATTGCTATAAATTGTCTTCTGAGCACTGCTTTTGCTGTATCCCAAAGATTTTGGTATGTTGTGTTTTCATTCTTGCTTGATTCAAGGATTTTTTTTTTTAATCTCATTTTTTATTTCTTTTATTACCCCTAGTTTTTAAGCATGGTGTTATTCAGTTTCCATGTGTTTGATTTTTTCTTTGATCTTCCTATTGTTGATTCCTAATTTTATGGTGTTGTGATCTGAGAAGACACTTTGCGGTATTTCAATGTTTTTAACTTTACTAAAGTTTGTTTTGTGGCCTAACATATGGTCTATTCTGGAGTTCTGTGTGCACTGGAAAAGAATGTATATTTTGCTGTTTTGGGGTAGAGTGCTCTGTATATGTCTATGAGGCCAAGGTAATTGATTGTGTTGTTTAGTTCTTCTGTGTCTTTGCTGAGTTTCTTTCTAGTTGTTCACCAAAAGTGTTACATTAAAGTTTCCCTAGTACTAATGTAAAGTTTTCTGTTTTTCTTCAGTTCTGTTAAAGTTTGATTTATGTATGTTGGAGTTCTTTCTTTAGATGTATAGATATTTATTACAATTATGTCTTCTTGTTTGATTGATCCCGTAATGCTCTTCTTCATCCCTTTTGCTGGATTTTGCCTTAACATCAGTTTTATCAGAAATCAATATTGTCACTCCTTCTGCTTGATTGCCATTTGTTTGTTTGTTATGTGCCGTCGAGTCGGACCTGACTCATAGTGACCCCTCCTTGGGTTTCCCAGGCAGTATCACTACGGAAGTAGATTGTCCCATCTTCCTTCCGAGAAGTGGCTGGTGGGTTTGAACCATCAGCCTTCTAGTTAGCAGTCAAGTGCCTTAGCCACTATGCTACCAGAGCTCCCATTTGCTTTATACATTTTTCCCAACCTTTGATTTTTCTGGGTCTATTTTTGTCTTTGGGATTTAGATGGGTCTCCTGTAGACAGCATATTGATGTATATATATATGTAGACAGCATATTGATGGGTCATGTTTCTTATGTAGACATAATATGTAGACAGCATATTGATGGGTCATGTTTCTTACCCATTCTGCCTGTCCCTTAACTGGTGCTTTTAATCCATTTACATTCAATGTAGTTATCAATAGGTATGACTTTATTGTCGTCATTTTGCTGTGTTTTTTTTTTTTTTTTTTTTTTTGTGCTGCTGATTTCTTTTTTTTTTTTTTTTTTTTTTACACTGAGATCATTTTGTTTATGGATTTTCTTATTTCCTTCATTCTGTTGTTTTAGTATTTGCTAAATCTTCATCATTTTATTTTGGTGCAAAAGCTTATTAATTTTCTTTGAGGTCAACCTGTTATTTTTTATTTTCTTCTCAAGTTTAAAACAGTTCTATCCTGAAATTGTCTTGACTTCCTCTCCATTTGGAAGTTCAGTAACCAACTATTTTTCCTTCATTTTGCTTTGTAGTTGTCCTCATTTACAAATTGATGTCTCTTGTGTCTTATTTTCAGTCATCTAGATTAATTTTAGTTAGGGTACTTCTATATCCAAGTTGGTTTCTGTGTGATGTTATCAAGTTGTTGTTGTCTGCCATTACTGGTTTTCTATCCAGAGGACTCCCTTTAGCATCTTCTATAAGGTGGATCTGGTTTTTACAAATTCCCTTAATTTCTGTCTATCTGGAAATGTGCTAATTTCACATATTTGTTCCTCATATGTGAGGAAAAATTTTCCTGGATATATAATTTTGGGTTGCCAGTTTTTTTTTCTCTCAGTGTTTTATATATATCATCCCATTACCTTCTTGTTTGCATGGCTTCTGCTGAAAAATCAGAGCTCAGTCTTACTGGTTCTCCTTTGTAATTCTGTTTACATAAAGGTTTACAGCTTTGGAAACCCTATGGGGACATTCCACTGTGTTCTGTGGTTGTTACAGGACGGAATCAACTCGATGGCAGTGGGCTTTTTTTGTTTGGGGTGGGTTTTTTTGGTTCTTTTGTTTTGTTTTGTTTGTTTGCTTTTGCTTTTGTAGGTAGCTGTTCATTTGCCTGAACTGCTTTCAGGTTTTTTTTTTTCTGTCTTTGGTTTGGGAAAGTTTGATTATGATGTGTCTCGTTGACTTTCTGACTTTCTTTTTTGGGTCTATCTTATTTGGGGTTCATTGAGCTTTCTGAATGAATATCTTCTCATCTTTCATGATATTAGGGAAGTTTTCTTCCAAAAAATCTAGAATTTTCTCAGTGCTTTCTTTTTTTCTTTTTTCTTTTTTTTTTTTTTGTCCTTCCTGTTCTTGAATTTTGATCACACGCTTGTTATTCCTCTTGAAGACTGGCTAACAATAGAATATATTTCATATCCGTACCTTAAACCTTTGAAAGGGAAGACTTGATCAACCAAAATTTTAAGTTCTGGCTTTATTTACTAATTGTCTTACCTTCAGCAAATTATATACCCTTTTGGGGGCTCATTTTTCTCTTTTGTTAAATGGCAATGATGCAATCACATGGTTATTGTATAGGTCAAATGGTACAACACATATCATTTCATAAAGTAGTGTGATTAATAATAACAATAGAGATATAAGACACATTTAATATCAAGGGCTGTGCTAAGGGCTTCATCATTATCTCTTTAATCCTCACAACAACCCAACTAGGTAGTAAAACTATTTTACACGTATTACAAGGATCAAACTAGGATCAAAAAGAGTAAATAACTTATCCAGCTGGCATATAGTAGACCCAGCAATGGACACAGTTTCATGTCACTTTACAAATCTCTACTCTTAAGCATTATGATATAAAGTATAAGTCTAAATTATAAAAGTCAGATTAGGAGTAGTTTATTCTCTTGTTAAAAAATGCTAAGGCCTTAAAATGAACATGTCCCAATGAGATGCAATTACTGCAAACCCACTTTTCCCACATACCACTCCACTAGTGAAAGCTTCAGAGTCCCTGCACGGTGTAAACAGTTAACACACTCAGCTGGAGGTTCAAGTCCAATCAGAGGTGCCTTGGATGAAAGGCTTGTGATATGCTTACAAATATTGGCCACTGAAAACCCTATGGAGCGCAATTCTACTCTGACACACATGGTGTGCCATGAGTTGGAGTCAATGTAATGTCACCTGTTTTTTCGTGAGATCTTCATTTTAAGTCTGTGTCTTAGGCTGGGTTCTCTAAAGAAAGAAAAACAGTGAAGTGTATACGTTTATATAGAAAGAAATTTATGTCAAGGAAATGGTTCATGCTGTTGTAGAGGCTAACGAGTCCCAAGTCTGGGGGTCAAACATCAAGCTGGAGGCTTCTTCTGACTCATGCAGCTTCAGGGCCTGATCAAGTTAAGATTGGCAGGTAAAAGGACAGATCGTTGGTTCACAGGCTGTGAAGGCAACAATCCCAAGATTGGCATGCAATACAGCAGGCTGCTGATTCATATTCAGGAACTGGAGGTGATGAGCCAAATGCAAAATCCAGATCCAGCAGAAAATCCAGAGACCTTTCCCAAAGCTTTTCTGTATGTACAGGAAGTAGGCCATGCACTGAAGGAAATTTTCTTTCAAATGATTGACTGCTTATGGAAGATCTCATCCTGGAGGTAATGGCATTATATTAGATCCCATCCTGGAGGATAACTCTATCATAACTGATAAATAACTTAGGATCATGGTGCAGCCAAGTTAACACAAAACCTTAACTATCACAGCCTGCTTTGGTGTTCTGCATAGAATAGAGAGACAGCATGTTCATGTATAGATATGGGTCTGAAACGGATGTGCACTGAGGCTCCAGAAGGTTCCGACCCAAGGATCTCTTGGCTCAGTTATTCTACCTCACAGTCCACTCCTCTCTCATTGTTTGTTCTCTATCTCAAGCAGACACATGGTTTCTATACAAGAGTGAGTCTGTATTGCCTCCTCCAGTGAAAGCTCATGAAGCATATGCTGTCTTTCAGAACCTGCTTTTTAAACAACAAACACTCCAAAAATATTATTTTTGTTCTTCCCCTTAAAAAAATTAAGATGCTTTTCCTGTATGTACAATGTCTTTACAATGTCTCTAGCAAATTATTTTCACATGTTGTCTGTTAGACCCACTGACCCTGCCAAAAGCCCACCCTCTTCATGCCTGAGATGACTTCTCATCCAAAAGGTCCATATCCAAAAGGTAGCATGAGCCAAATGTGTTGTGTGCTCCATCACCCATGAGATTATCAATATTTCTGGGTAATTGCTGAGGCAAATGAGTTATAGTTAATTATTAGTGTGATCTTAATCCCAACAACAAACAAAAGCAAAAATATTCACTGACACTTCACTCTTTAATATAACAAAGATAATTTGCAGTTGCAGTTGATGACAAAATATTCATTATTGTGAACAGGGTCTGAGATCCCAAGGGAATTATATAGCTGAGTGCTTTAATGTGTAGGATTTTTCTTTGCCCACTTTTAATTTGCTGCCAGGTATTTTGAAAGGAAACTCAACTTGTTATCATTTGCATACAGTATTTGGAGGGATTGGACTCTAAAAACTGTTAAAAATACAATATTATAGGACTTTAAGGCATCATTTTAAGGATGAAATGAAATAATAGATTTTAAAATTCTTTGGAAAGATAAAAGTGCAATGCAAGTGTAAGGTATCATTTTTATCCCCTCATAATTATTATCTTTAACACTCAAGTATAAAATATAATTTGTTAATTATTGTACAAATGTTGTCAGTGATAATCAGTATACACCTGGATAATTGTAAAATATAGACTTTTTCTTGAGCAAGTGATCCAAGGTATTTCCACTCATCTCCTAAACCCATACTTTAATTGTTCTGATTTGGGGGGTGATTTTAGCTTCCTAGAAGTGAATAAAATGGCTTCACTTTGAGAAGATTTGTGATTGATGGCACAGATGAAGATAAGACAATGAAACGTTCCATAGCAGAAAAAACAAAATTAGAATCTGGATTTTCTAACATGTAACTAAATGCTTTGGGGCAAAATATGTAATCAGTTTTTCTATTCTTTAAAATGGGGCTGGTAATTTATATCTCTACCACCCATCTGTCAGTTTGTCACACTCTGGTAGCTTGCATGTTGCTGTGATGCTGGAAGTTATGTCTTCAGTATTTCAAACACCAGCATGATCACCCACAGTAGAAAGGTTTCAGTGGACTTTCCAGACTAAGACAGACTAGGAAGAAAGTCCTGAAGATCTACTTCCAGAAAACCATCCACTGAAAACCATATGGACTATAGGTCTACTCTGACGTATGGACTATGTCAAGGGAAACTGTAGGTTCTAGGGACTCAACATTATACAAGAGAGACATTACTCTTTTATTCTAGCAGAGTGTGGATAATAAGAAATAAATAGGAAAATGTCAGTTTATAACAAATTATTTCCAAATAATAAGAATCAGAGATGTGATAGAAGTAACTGGGTGATGAGGGAAGTCCTCTGAGATGAGATTACAAATTGAATCTCAAACACAGGAAGGCTCAGAAGCTGTTTTAGTTTCCTAGGTCTACCATAACAAAGTACCACAAATTGGATAGCTTATTAAAATATAAACTTATTGTCTCACAGTTCTGGAAGCTAGTGATCTGAATTCAGGTGTTGGCAGGAATGTTTTCTCTCTGAAAGCTCTACAGGAAGATCATTTCTTATGTCTTCTAGCTTTTAGTAGTCAAGATTTCTTGGCTTACAGATGCATCTTCACCTGGCCTTAGTTTCTCTCTGTCTCTCTGTGTCTCTTCTCTTTTGTAGGACACAACTAAGATGGGATTAAAAGCCAAAAGCTCACTGCTGTCGATTCAATTCCAACTCATAGCGTTCCTACAGTGACCTATAGGACAGAGTAGAACTGCCTTGTAGAGTTTCCAAGGGTGTAAATCTTTATGGAAGCAGACTGCCGCGTCTTTCACCCACGGAGGGGCTAGTGAGGTCAAACCTCCAACTTTTTGGTTAGTAGTCTAGCACTTTAACAATTGCACCAGTAAGTTGGGCCATATTTTTTCTTTGATGGTCTTCATAGTTTTAGACTTTACTTTTATGTCTTTGATCCATCCTGAGTTAGTTTTTGTATATGATGAGATATGGAGCCAGTTTCATTTTTATGCAAATGAATATCCAGTTTTTCCAGCACCATTTGTTAACAAGACTAGTTCTTCCCCCATTTAATGAGTTTTGGCCCTTTGAAAATATCAGCTGTCCATGTTGTTGTTGTTGTTATGCCAGCTGTCCATAGGTGGATGGATTTACTTCCGGATTCTCAATTCTGTTCCGTTAGTCTATGTCTAGCATTTTACCAATATCTAGCTATTTTGACTACTGTGGCTATGTAGTAGGTTTTGAGATGGGGTACTGTGAGGCTTTCTGCTTTGTTCTTCTTTATTAATCCTTGGCTTATCCAAGGTCTCTTTCTTTTCTATATGAAGTTGGTGATTAGTTTTGCCATCTCCATAAATAATGACGGAATTTGGATCAAATTACATTCTATCTGTAGAATGCTGTCTTGACATTTTCACAATGTTAAGTCTTCCTATCCATGGGCATGGTATATTCCTCCATTTATGTAGGTCTCTTGATTTCTTGTAGTAATATTTGTAGTTTTTTTGTATAGGTCTTTTGTATCTCTGGTTAGAGTTTTTCCTAAGTACTTCATCTTTTAGGTGACTCTTGTGAATGGTATTGTTTTTCTAATTTCAATTTCAGAATTCTCTTTGTTATAGTAGAGGAATCCAACTGATTTTTGTGTGTTGATCTTGTACCCTGCCATTTTGCTGAATCCTTTTACTAGTTCCAGTAGTTTTCTTGTTAACACTCTGCGATTTTCCGTGTATAGGATCATATCATCTACAAATAGAAATAGTTTTACTTCTTCTTTGCCTATTTGGATATCTTTTATTTCCATTTTTGCCTATTGTTCCAGCTAGGACTTCCAATACTGTATTGGAGGAGAGGTGACAAAGGGTATCCTTGTCTGGTTCTCATTCTCAAGGAGAATGTTTTCAATCTCTCTCTATGGAGAATAATGTTGGTTTTTATATATATCTTTAATTATGTTTGGGATTTCTTTTCTATTCTTATTTTGCTGAGCCTTTTTATAAAGAATGGGTGTTTAATTTCACCAAATGCCTTTTCTGTGTCAATTGATATGATCATGTGGTTCTTTTTCTTTGTTTTATTTATGTAGTGGATTACTTCAATTGTTTTTCTAATATTGAACAACACTTGCATATTTGGTATGAATTCCACTTGGTCATATTGTATTATTATTATTATTATTTGATATCTTGTTAGATACTATTGCCTAGAAATTTGCTGAGAATTTTTGTGTTTCTGTTCATGAGGGATGTTGGTGCATAATTTTCTTTCTGAGTAATGTTTTTGCCTGCTTTTGGCATCATGGTTATGCTTGCTTCATACAAAGAGTTCTAGAGTATACCATTCTTTTCTATGCTCTGAAATACTTTGAGTAGAATTGGTGTCAGCTCTTCTCTGAATGTTTGCTAGAATTCACTAGCCATCTGGGCTAGTACTTTTTTTGTTGGAAAGTTTTTATAACCTGGATCAATTTCTTCTTTTGTGATGGCTCTGTTCAAATTTTCTGTATCAGATTATGTTAGTTTGGGTATGCAATGTGTTAACAGAAATTTGTCCATTTCTTCTAGGTTTTCAAATTTGTCAGAATACAGTTCTTCATGTTCTGTTATTATCCTTTTTATCTCAGTCAGTTCTGGTGTGACATCGCCTATTTAATTTCTTTCCCTTTGTTGAATTTGCCAGTGGTTTATCAGTTTAATAATCCTTTTAAAGGACCAACTTAGAGTCTTGTTCATTCTTTCTATTGGTTTTCTGTTCCATTTATTTCTGCTCAAATCTTTATTATTTTCTTTCTTCTCATAACTGTAGGCTTTTTTTGCATTCTTTTTCTAAATAATTTTGGATATGTCAGGTTGAGGTGTTGATTTTGATTATTTCATCTTTTTTTGTTGTGTGCATTTTTTGCTAAAAATTGCCCTCCGAGCACTGCTTTTGCTGTGTCCCAAAGATTTTGATGTTTTGTTTCATTTTGTTTGATTTAAGAATTTTTTTTTTAGATTTTGTTTTTTAATTTCTTTCATTAGCCAAGAGTTTTCAAGCAGGGTGTTATTCAGTTTCCATGTATTTGATTTTTTCCCTTGATCTTCCTTTTGTTGATTCTTAATTTTAAACATTATAATCTGAGAAGATGCTTTGTATTATTTCAATGTTTTAAAATTTACTGAAGCTTGTTTTGTGACATAACGTATGCTCTATTCTGGACAATGTTCCTTGTGCATGGGGAAAGAATGTATATTCTATTGTTGGGTGGAGTGTTTTGTATACATCTATGAGGTCTATTTGATCTATTGTGTTTTTAGATCTCTGTATCTTTGTTGAGTTTCTTTCTAGCTATTCTGTCCTCCTTTGAAAGTGGTTTATTAAAGTCTCCTACTATTATTGTATCTGCTGCAAAAGATCTGTTCAAAGTGCTGAAAAGCAAAGATAGCTCTTTGAAGATTAAGGTGCACCTAACCCAAGCCATGGTATTTTCAATCACCTCATATGCATGTGAAAGCTGGACAATGAATAAAGAAGACCAAAGAAGAGTTGATGCTTTTGAGTAGTGGGGTTGGCAAAGAATACTGAAAGTACCTTAGACTGCCAGAAGAACTAACAAATCTGTCCTGAAAAAGTGCAGCTGGAATGCTCCTTGGAAGCAAGAATGGCCACACTTCGTCTCACCTACTTTGGTCATGTTATCAAAAGGGACCATTCCCTGGAGAAAGATATCATTCTTGGTGGAGTGGAAGGTCAATGTAAAAGGGGAAGGCCCTCAACAAGATGGATTGACACAGTGGCTGCAACGATGGGTTCAGGTGTAGCAAGGATTGTGAGCCTGGCACAGAACTGCACAGTGTTTGATTTTTTGTACACTGGGTTGCTATGAGTTGGAACTGATGTGATGGCACCTAACAACAACAACAACTATTACTGTGTAGTTGTCTATTTCTTTTTCAATTCTCTTAAAGTCTGATTTATGTATCTGGAACTCCTTCATTGGGCACATAGATATTTACTATGGTATGTCCTCTAGTTGGGTTGGCCTTTTACTATTAGGTAATGTCCTTAATTGTCTCTTTTGCTGAGTTTTGCCTTAAAGTCTATTTTATCAGAAATTTATATTGCCACTCTTGTTCTTTCTTGATTGTCATTTCTTGTTATATAATTTGCCATCCTTTAATTTTTAGTTTATTTTGTCTTTGTGTCTAAGGTGTGTCTCTGGTAGATAGTATATTCATAGGTCATGTTTTCTTATCCATTCTGCTATTCTCTGTCTCTTAACTGGTCCATTTAATCTATTTACATTCACTGCAATTATCAATGAGTGTGAATTAATGAATGAATAAATAAGTCTTGCAAGAAGTGCAGGTGGACTACTCCTTAGACATGAGAATGGCCAGACTTTGTCTCTCACCTACTTTGGTCCTACTGTTTGAAGGGACCATTTCCTGGAGAATGATATCATGCTTGGTAAAGTGGAGGGTCAGTAAAAAAGGGGAAGACCCTCAATGAGATGGACTGACACAGTGGTTGCAACAATGGGTTCAAGCATACCAAAGATTGTAGGAATCATGCAGGACTGTGCAGTGTTCTGTTATATTGTACATAGGGTCACTCTGAGTCAAAACTGACTTGATGGCACCTAACAACAATAACAACATGAGTTTATTGCTGTCATTTTGCTCTGTGTGCATATGTGGCATCGTTGGTTTCTTTGATCCATAGTTTTTTGTGTGCTGAGTTCACTTTGTTTAAGAATTTTCTTATCATTTACTTCACTGCTGTTGCTTTCGTGTTTACTGTGTCTTTATGATTTTCTTCTTTTTATTTTGGTGAGAAGGTATATTAACTTTCTTTGAGGTTGCCCTGTAATTTATTATTATCCTCCCAAGTTTAAAACAAACTGTTCTATCTTGATATTGTCTTGACTTCCTCTTCATTTGGAAGTTCTGAAACTACACCATTTATTCCCTCTTTTTGTTTTGTTATTGTCATTTTTTTTTTAATTGAAATCTCTGGTTCCCCATTTTCTGTATTCTATGTTTATTTTATTTTTGATACTCTTATATTTGGGTTGATTCCTAGGTGATTGTGTCATGTGTTTTAATCTTGGGTTGTTGTCTGCCATTGTTGATTCTCTATCCAAAGGATTCTCTTTAGCTTTTCTTCTCAGGTTAGCATGGTTTTTTCACAAATTCCCTTAATTTCTTTTATCTGGAAATGTCCTAATTTCCCCACCATATTTGAGGAAAACTTTTGCTGGATATTTAACTCTTCATTGGCATTTTTTTCTTTCTTTCAGGGTTTTATGTATATCATCCCATTGCTTTCTTGCCTCTGTGATTTCTGCTGAGAAATTAGTACTTAGTTTTATTGGTCCTACTTGGTAGTAACTTTTCATTTTTCCTGAGCTACTTTCTGGATTCTTTCTTTGTCTTTGGTTTTGGAAAGTTTGATTATGATATGTCTTGGTGATTTTTCTTTTGGGATCTATTGTATTTGGAATTCATTTAGCTTATTGAATGCATATTTTCTCATCTTTCATGATATTAGGGAAGTTTTCCTCCAAAAAGTCTTACAGTTTTCTTAGTGCTTTTTGTTTTCTCTTCCCGCTGTGGAATTTCAATCATATGTAAGCTATTCCTCTTGATGTGTCCCACATAATTCTTAAGCTTTCTTTATTTAAAAAAAAAAAAAAAAACTGACTGTTCTTTTGACAGATTAGTATTAAGCATGGATGAACTTGAAGGACATCATGTTGAGTGATATAAGTCAATCACAGGACAAAAATAGCATTAGTTCATTATTGTAAAAAGCCAAGGAAAAGTTTATATATGGAAGGAAAGTTTCTATGTTGATTACCAGGGTAGGAGGGGAGGGGAGGGAACACTGCAAAAAAAAAAAAAAAAAAAGCATTGACCCATGTCACTTTAGTTTTGTGTATTTCACTGTACATAAACTATATTTCAATAAAATGTATTTTTAAAAAAAGATAAAAAACAAGTTGGGGAAATGGAAGAGCTAAGAAAAAAAATGGAGGAAAAAAATGACACAGCAGTGGTGCAAATGCTAGCCATTGATCACAGCCGCAGCAAGAATGCAGCACTCTCTCTACGGGAGTGTGCACTACTGACCATGCAGAGGTAGGGGTGCATACTGCTGATTATGGAGGTGGCACAAGGTGGGCATCCTATCTATGGGATAAAAAAAGAAGGGGGAAGAGGAAGAAAAAAGCAAGGTGAAGAGAGAGGAAGAAACTAAAAAGAAAGAAACAATAGGAGGGGAAAAAAAGCAGCTCCATACTGACAGAAGCACTAGCTGCCAAACATGGCTGGGGTGTGAATGCAACAATCACTCCATAGGAGTGTTCAGCACTGACCATGGAGGGGTGAGGGCAAGAACAGCTGACCATATAGGTGGTAGGGGAGGGTTCTCACACCATGGGATCAAAAAAAAAAGAGGGTGGGGAGAGAAGAGGGAGAAAAAAAGAAAATAAAAACCTCATTGGAAGAGTGAAGAACTAAGAAGAAAGGGGGGGGGGAGGCACAGCACTGCCAGTGGCAGAAGGAAGGTATCGTCTGACAGCCAGGTGGGTGAGGGTGAGGGGGCTGCACCTCTGGTCACTGGGAGATTGTGTTGGGTAAGGGGAAGATGACTTATCTCTGGTCACCAATCACTGATGTAAGTGCTGGTGCTGTCATGGGTGAGTAGAGACAATTATCTGGTGTTTGCCCTGATTGGAACACTGCTTGCAATAATTCAAAACAGTTACACCGTGCCAAGTGGCAGTTCACTGCTCCATAAGACTCCTTGTTTGCTGTTTTCATTCAGTCTCTTCCTCTAATCGGTATTTGATCTACTTTGTTATCCTTTCCTTTGAAGCTATAGGTTCCAGAATTGTCATTTGTATCCATTTCACTTAGTTTCTCAAGTCTTTGTTTTAGAGGGTCTGGATTGTATGTCTGCCTAGTCCATTATCATGGATCCTTCTCTAAGGCTGTAATCTTCACAAAAGGACACTGTCACACCTTTTTCCCATAAAGCAGCTGATGGGTCCAAACCACTGATCTTTTGGTTAAAACCTGAGCAGTTTAACCACTGTACCACCAGGGATCCTTTTCTTTTTAATAGTAATATTGTAAATTATTGACCTGTTAATTTGTATACCACCATCACCACCCCCCACCAATTTCAGAGTCTTACTGTGCTTTAGGAAGATGTACTTGTTTGCACTATGGCTTTGTCTCCTTCCAGGATATGGATATGTACCTTATTTTTGGAAGTACCATATTGCAATGTTAAGATGGAGATAAACTTACATAAAACAGACTGCTCTTTAAAGAGAGTCCAACTCTTTCATCAGCTCAAGTCTTCTACCCCTTAACATCACACAAGGCTCTACTTTAGGAGTTGTTGTTGTTGTTGTTGTGTGCCGTCAAGTCAGCCCCGACTCATAGCGACCCCTCCTTGGGTTTCCGAGGCAGTATCACTACGGAAGTAGGACTGCCCAACCTTCCTTCCGAGGAGTGGCTGGTGGGTTTGAACTGCCAGCCTTCTGGTTAGCAGTCAAGTGCTTGAGCCGCTATGCTACCAGAGCTCCTTACTTTAGGAGTGGCAAGCTTAATTGTTCAAGAAACCTTACTTGGAATGTCAATGAATACAAAAGGCAAGGTTGGGGCCTCAGCAAACCAGAAAGAACAAGTCCTTTTGTTAGGGATTGAATTGTGTCCTCCAAAAAATGTATTACATTTCTAGCCCTTGTAGTTGTGAAAGTGATCCTTTTTTGGAAATATGGTTTTCTTTTTTATGTTAACAAGGTCATGCCAGTTTAGTGTAGATCCTAAACCCTGCATGTAGCTGTGTCGTTGCTCAGCAGCCTGCTATGCTCTGCCGACCTTGGGACTTACAATGGACTTAAGTTAATGGCCTGCCGTGTGGGACTGTGCCTTGTTACTTGTCAACCTTGGGGCTTGTCAGCCTCAGCAGCCAGCAGCTGTCTGAGTGAAGAAATGCCTCTGGCTCCAGTGGGCCAGGAGCAGGAGGCATAGCTGGACTCTAAGGTTGAGGGGCTTTCACCCAGCCCCTAGAGCCTGGCATTTGAACTTGGACTTAAAGCCTCCAAATTGTAAGAATAAACTCCTGTTTGTTAAGGCCATCCCATTTATGGTATATTCTTGTCAGAGCGGCACTGGGTAACCAGAACATGTGCCAAGACCTGGAGTTAGAAAACCAAAAGGGAAGAACATAGTTGGCATTTCTCAAGCTGGAAAAAATGAAGAAAAAACTCAAGCCTTGATTTGTAATACTGAAGAGCTTTATGAGCAAAATATTAATCAATGTAGGAAGCATCAAAAGAAGATGGAAGGAATACACAGAGTCACTGTGCCAAAAAGAATTAGTTAACATTCAACTATTTCAGGAGGTAGCCTATAATCAAGTACCAACAGTATTGAAGGAAGAAGTCCATACTGCACTGGAGGAATTGGTGAAAAACAAGGCTCCAGGAATTCACAGAATACCCCTTGAGATGTTTCAACAAGTGAATACAGTTTTGGAGATATTTACTCATTTATGCCAAGAAATTTAGAAGACAGCTACCTGGCCAACTAACTGGAAAAGATAAGTATTTGTGTCCATTCCAAAGAAAGATGATCCAACATAATGTGGAAATTATCAAACAATATCATTAATGACACACAAGTAAAATTTTACTGAATATAATTAAAAAATTGTTGCAGCAGTATATTGACAGGGAACTTCCAGAAATGCAAGCTGGATTCAGAAGAGGATGTGGAACAAGAGATATCAATACTGATGTCAGATGGATCTTGGCTGAGAGCAAAGGATACCAGAAAGGTGTTTTCCTGCATTTTACTGACTATGCAAAGGCATTTGACTGTGTGGATCACAACAAATTATGGATAACATTGAGAAGAATGGGAATTCCAGAACACCTGATTGTGCTTACGAGAAACCTGTACATAGATCAAGAGGCTGTTGTTCGAACTGAACAACAGGAGACTGCATGGTTTAAAATTAGGAAAGATGTGTGTCAGGGTTGTATCCTTTCACCACACTTATTCAATCTGAATACTAAGCAAATAACCTGTGAAGCCGTACTACATGAAGAAGAATACGGCATCAGGATTGGAGGAAGACTCATTAATAACCTGTGATATCCAGATGATACACCTTGCTTGCTGAAATTGAAGAAAACTTGAAGCACTTACTGATGAAGATCAAAGACTACTGTCTTCAGTATTACACCTCAATATAAAGAAAATGAAAATCCTCACAACTGGATCAATAAGCAACATCACAATAAATGGAGAAAAGATTGAAGTTGTCAGGAATTTCATTTTACTTGAATCAACAATCAACACCCATGGAAGCAGCAGTCAAGAAATCAGACATCATATTGCACTGGGCAAATGCAATCTTTAAAGTTTTAAAGAGCAAAGATGTCTTTGAAGACTAAGGTACACCTAATCCAAGCCATGGTATTTTCAATAACCTCATATACATGTAAAAGCTGGATAATGAATAAGGAAAACTGGAGAAGAATTGATGCCTTTAAATTGCCATGTTGGTGAAGCATACTGAAAGTGCATTAGATTGCAAGAACATAAAAACCTGTCCTGGAAAAAGTACAGACAAATGCTCTTAGAAGCAAGAATGGCCAGACTTTGTCTCAACTACTTTGGTTATGTTGTCGAAGGGACCAGTCCCTGGAGAAGGATATCATGCTTGGTAAAGCAGAGGTTCAGGGGGAAAGGGGAAGACCCTCAAAGAGATGGATTAACATGGTGGCTGCAACAATGGGCTCAAGCACAGCAGGAATTATGAGGATGGCGGAGGACTGGGCAGTATTTTGTTCTGCTGTACACAGGGTTGTGATGAGTTGGAGGCAACTTGACAGCACCTAACAACAGCTTTACTCTTATTTTTAGTGATGCAAGTATTCAGAAAGGTTAAGCATCTTGTTCAGTTGACATAGACATAGATATGGTTCATCTTCAAATCTGTCTCCAGACAGTGTTCTATCGCACTCCAGGCTTCTTTATGGAGAAAAGTCCATGTGTTACATATTTCTGTTTTCTATTGTTCTATATTGAAGTGTCTTATATACAAAGAAGAGGCTTTAAAATAATTAATTATACTCTTTGTTCAGACAAGAATATGGATGGACTTGGGTTTAAATCTAGTGAAATAGGAAGAAAAACATATGATAAAGAGAGTTAGGACCTAAAATCAGATTCCTTATTATTGAAAGTCTAATAAATCATTTACTGTCTAACCACTAACCAGTTATTTAACTCTGTGAGGCTTAGTTTTGTCATCTGCAAAAGCAAAGTCATAATAGTCATAACCTCACAGCATTGTTGAAAATCTTACAAACTAAACCTGCTGCCACTGACTCGATTCCAATTCATTGTGACGCTATATGAGAAAGCAGAACTGCCCCCATAGAGGCTAAATCTTTAAAGAAGCAAACTACCACATCTTTCTCCTATGAAGTGGAACATTTTGGTTAGCAGCCAAATGTTTAACCACTGCGCCACTAGGGCTCCTTTGAAAACCTTAAATTCCTAATGTGGCAGTTTGTACTTTCCACAAATGGCTGTACTGAACAAAATAAAAATGGTTGTTTCAAACCAGTAATTCTGATGTAGGTTGTTATTAGGGCTTCAAACCAGTTCATTCCAGTTCAATCCCTTGCTGAGAATTTACATTTCACCCCAGATATACTGAATTAGAATCTACATTTTAACAAAGATCTATAATAATCTATAAGATCTATAAGAAGCACCTGGGGATCTAGTCACAATGTAGATTCTGATTCACTATATCTGGGGTGGAAATGCAAATTCTCAGTAGGATGTTGAAGCAGATGGAATCAATTTGAACCCCTGATTGTTACACAGCAATAGATAACCACAATACCTATTATAAGGTGCTCAAACCATAGTATTGACTCTTAATTTATAGTAAACCAAAAACCAAACTCACTGCCATTGAGTCAATTCAACTCATAGACTCCCTCACGAAACAATATAAGTTGCTATAATAATTTCATTATTAAAATTTTTTAAATGATATTTTATCTTGTGCCAAAAAAGGGGGTTCTTCATTAATTTTCCAAAGATAAGAGAATATGAAGCAAGGAAAAAATTAAAGCTAATGAGGACACTGTTGTTGAAAAATACTAGATTTGTATGGAGCAAACTTAATTTTTTAAGTTTAAACCAAAAGCTCACTCACATATTTTTATATTTTTTAAAGCCAATATCATTGACAATGAATATGAAAGATAAGCCTAGAGATATGTGTATGTTGGCTTATATATGTAGAGTTTAATTTATTGTTATTCTCTAAAGTAATTTATAGGATAGGGACTGAAGTCAACACTTCCTACTAGTTGCCAGAAGACTCCAAGTCTTGGCCACCCCTTGGGTATCAAAGTAGAACTGTGCACCATAGGGCTTTCAATGGCTGATATTTTAGAAGTAAAACTCCAGGCCTTTCTTCCAAGATGCCTCTGAGTGGACTGCACCCTTCAACCTTTGGGTTAGCAGTTGAGGGTGTTAACTATTAGTGTTACCCTGAGACTCCCAAGACTTCTTAGACATGTGAAGTTTCTGTGTTGCAAACCAAGGGATAATGTGAATAAGCAAAATGCATTAGAAGAAAACTGAGTGGGTATCCATTTTCTTTTCCCACACACACTTAGACTAGTATGAACATTTTACCTGAGTAAAAAGAAACCCTATGATTGCAGTGATTAAAGCACTCAGCTGCAAGTCAGTGGTTCAAACTCACCAGCCACTCAAGAAAGAAAGATGTAGCAATCAGCTTCCATAAATATTAAACCAAACCAAATCTATTGCTGTCAAGTTGACTCAGAGTCATAGTGATCCTATAGGTCAGAGTAGAACTACCTTGTAGGGTTTCCAAAGCTGTACTCTTTATGGAAGCAGACTCCCACATTCTTCTTCTGTGAAATGGTTGATGGGTTAAAATTGCTGACCATTGGATTAGTAGCTGAGCACCTACACCACTGCACCAAGAGAGCTCCTTCTGTAAAGATTATAGCCTTGGAAACTCCTATCTGGTAGTTCCAGTCTGTCCTGTAGGATGGCCATGAGCTGGAATGGACTAGATGGCAACAGATTTGGTTTTGGTTTACTGACAGAATTAAAACACACTTCAACTGCTTTATGTCGACAAATACAGCTTAAACCATCTTCTCAATATCATAGATAGAACCATGGGGCATTATTGTAAACTGTGATCTTTAACTAGTGTCTGCAGCCCACAACCCCTCAGAGACAGCTGCCTTCCAACTACCTTAGGCTAACACAATGTTACGGGTTGAATTATGTCTCCTCAAAATATGTGTCAACTTGTCTAGGCCATGATACTTAGAATTATGTAATTATCCTCCATTTTGTGATCTGATGCAAGTATCCTATGTGTTGTAAATCCTAACCTCTATGATGGATTAGAGGCAGTTATGTTAATGAAGCAGGATACAATTTATAGGATTAGCCTATTTCTTGAAACTGTCTCTTAGATATAAAAGAGATTAAAGAAGCAAACAGAGATCAGAGGGACTACCTACCATCAAGAAAGAAGAGTCAAGAGCATAGCATGTCCTTTGAACCCAGAGATCCTACACTGAGAAACTCCTAGACCCAGAGGAAGATTGATGACAAGGACCTTCTCCAAGAGCCAACAGAGAGAAAGCATTCCTCTGGAGCTGGCACCCTGAATTCAATCTTGTAGTCTCCTAAACTGTGAGAGAATAAATTTTTGTTTGTTAAAGCTATCTACTTGTTGTATTTCTATTATAGCAGCATTAGATAACTAAGGTAGATTTTGGTACCAGAAGAATGGGTATTGCTCTAATAGATACGTAATATGTGGAAATGGGTTTAGAATTGGGTATTGAGTAAAAGTTGGAACAGTTTTAAGGTGCTGTGGTAGTTAAGGTTCTGTGTCAACTTAGTTGTCCCATGATTCTCAGTGGTTTGGCAATTATAATGTAGTCTTTACACATGACGAGATCTTATAAAATGTGATCACATCCATGATGAGATCTTCTGTGAGCAGACAATCATTTGAAGGAGTTTCAGGCATGCAGCCTGCTTTCAATACATATAGACATTTTGGCAAAGCTCTCTGGCTTTGTGCTTAATATGGATCCTGCATCTGGCTTGTCATCATCTGATCTCTGGACCTGAGCCAATAGCCTGACATATTGCCTGCCAATCTTGTATTTGTCAGCCTCTGTAACACATGAGCCAGCAGCTTGCCATCTGACCTGCCATCTTGGGTTATTTAGCCCCTGCAGCAATATGAGTCA
>NW_006921592.1:23069485-23073053 GCF_000298275.1 Orycteropus afer afer | reverse complement strand
AGATATATATACATAAAACCAAAAAACTAAACTCACTGTCATCAAGTTGGTTCCGACTCAGCAATCCCCATTGGGTTTCTGAGGTGGTAAATCTTTATGGAAGTAGATCACCCCATCTTCCTTTCATGGAGGATATAGACATAGACATAGATTAGCTTCACTAGTTTTGCTTCTCTAGAGAACCCAGCCTAAGACATACATCTAATAGTAAAGGCCTAGATTGCCTTGAACAAACTATTCAGTTTGGAATTATGGATGTGAAAGGGAATTTTGGTGAGATAGCAGAAGGAATTAACGAGAGCTATAACACTAGAAATGGCACAGAGGGCAAAACACAGAGAAATGTCAGCAGCAGAACCAGGAGACTGGTTCGAGGTGATACAGGAGCAGACTTATGGAACGAGAATTGAGTGCCTTCAGGCAGGGGGCTTCCTGGCATTTGTTGACAGAGCCAGCCTTGCCAATCTATGAATCAAGAGAGCTGAACATCTTTGGGCTGATGGTTACTAGTGGAGTAGGGTGCCTCCGAGCTCTTATCAGTAGAGCTAAAGAGCTTTGCAACACTTGCCTGAACAGGGCAGAAGCCAGACTGCTCTGAGGGACTAAGGGCTTAAGATGCCAAGGAACCAGGAAACAGAAGCTGAAGAGACAAAGAGCATTGGAAAAAAGCTGCCACAATCTCTGGAGTCTCAAAGGGTAGAACCATGGCCTATTGGGTCTCACAGGGTGAGGCTATGGTCTTCTTGGTTTCAAAGTGTCAGATCTTCACTAACTTGGTTCTGAAATGTGGGCCTGCCATTCACGAGTACCAGGGGGATGGGGCTAGAGCCATTACCTAAAGCTAAGGGGGCAGGCCTGCCATGCTCAAGGGACAAAAGAATGGGGACTGCTGGAGCCAAGGGAATGGGGTTGTCAATTAGTTGGACTAGGAGAATGGGGCCGCCCAAGCTGAGGGAGCAGAGTTGCTATCCCAGTGGGCCTGGAAGGTGGAGCTGAAGCTCAAGGCCAAGGAGCCTCCACCCAGAATCCAGAGGGCATTGCCAACACCAAGAATCTAAATAACAGGGCCATTGAACACATGATCTCAGAAAACAGAAGATTATTTTCAAGGCTTGAGAGCTAACGTAGTTTATTGTGCTGGATTTTGCACTTGCTTGGTGCCTGTTATCTCTTTTTTTTCCTAAACTTTCTGCCATTTGTAATGAAAATGTCTACCATTGTACTTTAGGGCAAGGCTCCATCATTTAGTTCTTCAATTCAACTTCAATTCAACAAATACTTACGGACTATCTACCATAGACATAATTCTATGAAGGGGGACTGTACAAAGGGAATTCCTTATTAGGAAGAGTGAAAACATTGTCCTTTCATTACAAATCAATTCCATTATGGAAAAGGAGTGTATCTTAGCTATCTAGTGCTGCTATAACAAAAATCCCAAAAGTGGATAGCTTTTGGTTATAAAACAGCTATTGACCTGGTATGCAGATAGCCACAATAACAACACAAACATACCAGTGATCAGTCATGAAGATGACACAGGACAGGTTAGCATTTTCTCCTGTTATACATAAGATCACCATGAGTCAGAACCAACTTGGCAGCAACTAACAACAACAACAGATAGCCATGATTTTGATCTGGACAATTTGTTTAAACAATAATAAGCTATTTCATTGATCTAATCCCTTTGTCTTAGAGTGCATTTTCTGTTGTGCTATACGGCTGGAAAGAGGAATGGGATTCTAGATTGTGAGTACTGGGTTTTGAAAGTACCGGGTTTCATGGGGAAACATTACTGTATAAAGGAATTTCTGGAGAGAAAAATGAGGATAGCAGTTGTTAGTGGTTGAGTCCTCACTGTGTGACAACCATGGTACAGACCACTTTCTATATATTATTTCATTTAATCTTAACAAAAAAATCATGGAATAAGTATTATTTTCCAGATTTTGTATCTTGGGGCACTGAAGTTTAGAGAAAATTTAAGTAACATGCTCCATCCCCCTCTCTCCCAAGCCATCAACCACCACCACTACTACAAATAATAAGAAGCTGGAGTGTGGTTGACAACTCTTATTTTAGACTACTAGACATTCCACTTCAGCTGCTCAATGTGATTCCAGAGGGATTTAATAACAGGACCTTCCTTCTGATCTCATGAATGACCCATCAGGTTTGCCCTTCCAGAGAGAAGACTCTCATGCCAAATCATCGGGATGGAAAGTGGTCAGGGGTGAGTCACCAGAAAGCAGCATCTTAAAGAGATATTCATGAACTCTGCACTCTTATATCCCTACAATTACCTTGGTTACTTTTTTTTTTTTAATTGTGATGAATATGTATGTAACAAAACATTTGCCATTTCAATATTTTCTTCACATGTACAATTCAGTAATGTTAATATTATTTATTATGTTGTTCAGCCATCATCATTATCTGTTTCCAAAGTATTCCATCACCCTTAACAGAAGCTCAATGCCCTCTAAGTAATGCTTGTTCCTTATCGAGACCTCATGTGCAGCTTTTGATTTCTTCATTCTGTTTTGTTAGATATCCAGTTTTCTTCCAACAAATTCTTTTTTCTCTTATCTGATTGGATTTCCATTCTGTACAAGCAGACAGCAAAACTGATAACTTAATAACAAATAGTACTTTGAAGGAAACATAGTTATGCAGCTTTGATGGAAACATAGTTATGCAGCTTTGATGGAAACACAAAAAAATGAGATGTTTATTTGTGATTAGAGAGAAATAAGAGTCAGTCTATAGTGAGCACTGGTGAACGTTGCCTGTAGTTACCCAAGACAGTGAGCCCACTGCAGGTGATGGGCTCAAGGACCAAGAAGTTGCTGCCAATGGGGAAGCAATGCCAAACGATAAGGAAAAAGTGCTGCTTCTGACTGCACAGGATAAATTACAGAGCAAAATATAGCACAGAACTTTCACTCTCACCTCCAGGCATGGAAGAAAGCTCAAGGCTTTTCTGTTAAAGCTGGAAGTCTTTCTTACTACTAATCATCATGTCCCCCATTAAGCTGGTGGAAAACCAAACCAAAACACTGATGTTGTTGTTCAATTAATCTAAATACCAGTTGAATTCATAACCTTACAAAGTCTCTTATCTGCAAATGTAGGCTTTGGCCAGGGAAGAATGCTCACAACAGGAGTAGTGATATCTGGAAGAAATGGAGAATCTGAGGAAGCCCCAATTTGATGTGATTTAACTCTCACAAAGAAACAGTGAATATTCTATATTTTACACATTTGTTACAGAAGAGAAAATAGGCACAGAGAGAATTCATACTCTAAGCGGCAGACAGAATTCAAACCAAGGAAGCCTATGCTCTTAGGCAGGGTCCAGCAAACTCTATAAAGGATTTGCAGGTCATAGGAGTCCCTTGTTGTTGTTGTTGTTAAGTGCCGTCGAGTCGTTTCTGACTCATAGCAACCCCATGCACAGCAGAATGAAACACTGCCCAATCCCGTGCCAGCCCCACAATCCCTGCTATACTTGAGCCCATCATCACAGCCACCGTGTCAATCCATCTCGTTGAAGGCCTCCCTC
>NW_006921592.1:23045848-23066550 GCF_000298275.1 Orycteropus afer afer | reverse complement strand
TCCCTGAGTTGTCTCTCCTCACCTGTAAGCCTGGGGCTGACTGCTCTTCTATCTAGGCTCCTGGCTTTTTATCCCCTTCCTCCTGTTCTTCCGGTCTAAGAGTCCCTAGGTAGCACAAACAATTATGTATTCAACTACTAGCCAAAAGATTAGTGGTTCAAACCTGCTCAGAGGTGCCTGGGAAGATAAGCCTGGCTATCTGTTTCCAAAAAGCTTTGAAAACCCTTTGGAGCAATTCTATTCTGCACATATTGGGTTACCAGCAGTCAGAATTGACTCAACAGCAACAAACAACAACAATGATCTCTATAAAAAAGACAACTCTTCCACTGTGGCACAAAAGTAGCCATAGATAAGATGTAAGTAAATGAGCATGGCCACGTGACAGTGATATTCATTACAGATGATGAAATTTGAATTTCATATAATTTTCTCACGTCATAAAATATTATTCTTTTGATTTTTTCCCCAATCATTTAAAATGGTAAAAACCATTCTTAGTTCATGGACCACACAAAAAGATGCTGCCATACTTTTCCAGTCTCTGCTCTCACCCACATTATATCGTAGCAGCAGAATAGAAACCTAATTTGAAAATGGACCCATGATTCTTCAAAAATAGATCAATGAAAAGCTCTTTCTAGGCAAATAGAATGTGTATACTCTCTGACTTATGAGCAGTAGGACGTTGTGTTGGTAGAGAATTACATTGTGTATTAGGTTGAGTTCTCTACCCAATACCAGGCTGTATTGGATGAAGCAGACTGGCTCATCTTTCTCCCAGAGAGTAGCTGATTGCTTCAAGCCACTGACCTTTTGTTTAGCAGCTGAGTGCTTTAACCACTACTGTGCCATCAGAGCTCCTCAGAGAAGCAAAACCAGTGAATCATATACATAAATAGAGATTTATTCCAAGATGGCTTACACTATCGTGTTGGTTGATAGTCCCAAATCCGTGGGTCAAGCAGTAAGGTGAAAGCTTCTCTTGACTCACATGGTTGCAGGGATCAATGAACCCAAAATCTGCAGGTCAGGCAACAGACTGAAGGCTTCTTATGTCCCAAGAACTAGAGGTAATACAAAGATGAGATGAATGTAAGATCAAGAGAGGGAGAGAGAGAACTTTGCCAGAATATCCATCTATACAATGGATACAGGCCACATCCCCAAGGAAACTCTCCTTCCAACTGATTGGCTGCTCACATCAGATCCCAAAATGGGAAGTGATTACATAGTGTTTGCCAAACCACTGAGAATGACAGCCTGCCTAGTCAAGCTGACACATAACATTAACCATCACACATTGGAATGAGGAATTTGAGTGTTTGAGACTCACACTTTTGCTGACATGAGGCCAGCTGAAATGGGGCTCTCTACTAAAGAACTAAAATACAAAGGGCCAGGAATGTTTACTTTCCATGCTATAAATGATTTATGAGAAATTTAATATGGCTACTGAGTGTACTTATATGCTTGTTAGACATTTTATTTTTTGAGCAGGGAAAACTTTGTAAATTGAAGACTCTGATGTGTCCATTTGGATGCCAGTCTCCATGGTATGTTTAAACATT
This sequence comes from Orycteropus afer afer, assembly GCF_000298275.1. Taxonomy (NCBI): domain Eukaryota; kingdom Metazoa; phylum Chordata; class Mammalia; order Tubulidentata; family Orycteropodidae; genus Orycteropus; species Orycteropus afer. The sequence continues at coordinate 23,064,979 of NW_006921592.1, read as the reverse complement.
TTGGAAGAACTTTCCATCTGACCACAGTTCTCCCTACTGCTTTTCTGACCGCTGTACCGTGGTCATTAAAAATCATATATTGCCAGTGTAGAAACAGACTCAGTGCCTACTAAGAATTCCACATTTGCTTTTAAGAAAGGCAGAGAAGGTAGGAATGGGGTGAAGCTAGGAGTCAGAAGAAAATTTAGACAGGAATAGCAGGTAAACAATAATACCAGGGATGTATGCACTCATTAGGAGCCGACTCAATGGCAAATAACAACAACAACAACAGCAACATGCACTCATTAGCACAATCAACCATATGTGATCAAAAGCTTAGCCTTTGCAGGGATGAAGGTAAGAAGGCAGGAATAGATAAAAAGGAAGGACAAAGGAAAATAGTAAATACAGAGTGGAAGTGGGAAGAGTGCTGTTACATTGTGAGAATTACAATTAAAATCGCAAAACAAAATGTGTATGAATTATTGAAAGGAAAACAAATTTGCTCTGCATACTTTCACATAAATCACAATAACAAATAAATAAAAATTTAAAAATGGTATCATGCCAATTTTGAAGAATTCCATCCACACTCATTTGCCCAATTCAGGACAGAATACCAAGAGTGAGTCAATTCAGCAACCTCACCTTTCAAATTATTTAGCAGCAATGTCTTTTTCCAATGCAAAGAACATGGGCAATGTCAGCTTCCACGTATAATGTGGTTATTTTTTTACTTTCCTATGTATATTGTCGGGAGCTCTGGTAGCATAGTGGCTAAGGCACTTGCCTGCTAACCAGACGGCTGGTGGTTCAAACCCACCAGCCACTCCTCGGAAGGAAGGTTGGGCAATCCTACTTCCGTAGTGATACTGCCTCGGAAACCCAAGGAGGGGTCGCTATGAGTCGGGGCCGACTCGACGGCACATAACAACAACATGTATATTGTCGGGAGCTCTGGTAGCATAGTGGCTAAGGCACTTGCCTGCTAACCAGAAGGCTGGCGGTTCAAACCCACCAGCCACTCCTCGGAAGGAAGGTTGGGCAATCCTACTTCCGTAGTGATACTGCCTCAGAAACCCAGGGAGGGGTTGCTATGAGTCGGGGCCGACTCGACGGCACATAACAACAACAACATGTATATTGTCTACCAGTATTTCTCATCTGCATAATAAAATGCTTCTCAGAAAGTCTCCATTTTTACCAAGCCCCCAGGTAATACTTGCATATCCACAGCATAGTTTCATTCCATTTATTTATTTACTTACTTACTTACCATAACAAACTCTCCTCCCCTCCCACCCCTGTGACTACCCTCTCCCTGTGCCCTTCTTAACTATTCATTCCTGTCTGTTCAATTTTCCCTCTATGTGAATGTTGCCCCTCTGGTGTCTCATGGCTGATTGCTCTAAAGGGTGCATCTCCCTAGAGTAGGTGGGTGCATTGCCCTGGAGTAGGTGTTCTGCATGTAGGTCTTTCTACCACTGGGCTGAAAGCCAATCCATGGAAGTAGAGCCCATTTCTGGGCCCAAAGAGCAACCTGAGGCCATAGTCTTGGGGGTTCCACCAGACTCTATCCAAACAGTAATTCTCATCATTTTTGTGTTTTTGAATTTTGTTCCACATTTTCCCTCCCACTCCATCCAGGATCCCCAGTTTTGATCCTTTTCTGAGTGGTTGGCATTTGTAGGCAGGCACCATCTAGTTCTTCTGGTCTCAGGGTCATGAAGGCTGAGGTCCTCGTGGTCCATCTCATCCTTGGACTAATTTTATTTCCAGATGCCTTTGATTTTCTTCACTCTTCTTTGATTCAGATGAGAGGAGACCAATAGTTGCACCTTAGATGGTCACTCCAAAGCTTTTAAGACACCAGCTGCTACTCACCAAAATAGGTTGTGGAACAAGATTTTTATGTACTATATTGTGCCAATTGAGCATGATATGCTCTTGAGTCAGCAGGCCCAGTGATTCTCTCAAGGTGTGTGGTTATCTCTGAGAGGTTACTCTAACCCTGTCTTCTGTTGCTTATGTAATGTGTGCGGCTAATTTTGTAACACAAGTGCATATGTAAGATTATCTTCAGCCAAATCTATCCTTGGTGTAGGGTATATTCCTGTTTGCCTACCCCCACCTGATCTTCTCACCTGTCTATACATTTATTCATAGCCTGGGGTTTATTCCATTTATTTCATTCCTTTTATTATTAATGCTCTTATTAATGACAATTTGGAGCATTAGGAGATGGTGCTTCTAACTTGACCTTTCCAATAGATAATCACTTCAAACTAAGAAATTTAAGGTCACAATCTACCATTTGAGAGAAGTAAATAAAATATTGCGTATAAAGACTTCACCATAGGGCCTGGTACATGGGAGATATCTATGCTATTGTTAGCTGCCATCAAGTTGGCTCCCAACTCATGGCCACCCCATGCACAATGGAACGAAACTGCACAGCCCTACATCATCCCCATGATGGGTTTCAGATTAAACTGTTGTGATCTGTAAGGTTTTCATTGGCTGGTTTTCAGAAGTAGATCACCAGGTCTTTCTTTCCAGTTGACTTAGTCTAGAATTTCCACTGAAACCTCTTTGGCATCATAACAGCATGCAAGCCTCCATGAAAGACAGGCAGTGGCTGTGCGTGAGGTGCATTGGTCAGGAATCAAACCCAGGTCTCTCACATGGAAGGCAAGGATTCTACCACTAAACCATCACTCTCTCCTCAGAGATGCCAATAAATGCCGGTTGTTATCTCCTTCTGATTCATCTCTTAAATCTCTTATGTAGTTTGTCCTAAGGATTCCCTGAAGAAAGGTGAGAAATTTGTGGTAGGTGCCTAAAGCCCAGCAGCAATGATTGCCAGGCTCCCAGCCTTGCTGATACCTTTTCTCCATATCAGTGGCTGAAGATAATGTGCTCAGAGTTGTACTGACAGTTTGATAAAGATGCCTCTATCCTCATTCCTAGGTAGTCAACCTTGAACCTCAACTCTGAGCAGTGATTTTCAACAATTTGGTAGAATTTTCACTTTTCACTTTTCATGTGAGAGACCTAAGTTCAATTCCCAGGCAATATACCTCATTAGCAGTCACCACCCATCTTTCAGTGGAGTCATATGTTGCCACAATGCTGACTAGGTTTCATCAGAGCTTCCAGACTAAAACAGACTAGGAAGAAGAAAGGTCTGGCAATCTACTTCCAAAAATCAGCCAATTAAAACCCTAAGGATCACAATGATCTGATCCACAACTGATCACAGAATGGCACAGGATCAGGCAGCATTTTGTTCCACTATGCATGGGGTCAACATAAGTTGGGGCCAACTAAATTGCAGCTAACAGCAACAACAACAACAACAAGATCTCCCCTCTAGGCCTTACTCACGTTATCACACACTTCTTTCTGAGTGGAGGCTTCTTTTTCTTTCTTCTGACCAGTTCCTACTTTTCTTTCAGGTAGAAGCTGAAGACATTGCTTCATCATGGAGCCTCCCTATGCAAGTCAGCTGCTTCCTCCAAATGCTTCCATAGCCAGGGACTCCCCTGCCCCAGTTTTTATCACACTTCAGGCTATTGACAGATCAATGGCCCATCTTCTTGGCTGGAGTAGTAGCTATGGGAGAATAGGAACTGTGTCTATGACCCAGCCATTGTCACCAAGTATTACGTGAGCGAATATAGATCTACAGATAATAGGTGAGTATTTTCTCACTCTCTTAAGAACACTGCATAGGTAGGAACATTCTCCACGCATATGAGAAAAGCTAGTTCATTATGAACTATGGGCATTTAGGTTTAGTTCTCTCAGAGAACCCCAGTTGGGAAGTGCTGGCAATTCAACCAAGCATCTAGCACAGTTTGTCACACAGTATCTGTCAATAAATACTTAATTTAACTAAATTATTAAGGTCTCCTGGTTTGGGGGTATTATGGATTGAATTGGGTCTCCCAAAACAAAATGTTGAAATCTTAATCTTTGTACCTCTGAATGTGACCCTGTTTGGAATTAGGAATTTATTTTGTTATGTTAATGAGGCCATACCAGACTACAACTCACTCAACAACAACTCACTGCCATCAAGTGGAGTCCAACTCATAGCGAACCCTCCTTGGGTTTCCAAGGCAGTACCTCTAAGGAAGTAGATTGCCCAGTCTTCCTTCCGAGGAGTGGCTGGTGGGTTTGTACCGCTAGCCTTCTTGTTAGCAGTCAAATGCCTTAGGCACTAGGTCTTAAGCCTATTCTTTTCTGAGGGACATTGTATAAAAAGGGAAAACACACATGGAGACACACACACAGGATAAAGATGCCATGTGAGAATCCATCCCAAGCCAAGGAATGCCAAAAACACCTGGAGTTGCCAGAAGCTGAAAAATACTAGAAATTATCTTCTCATAGAGCAGACAGAGGAGCTCTGGTGGTGTAGTGGTTACAGTATTTGGCTGCTAACTAAAAGGTTTGTGGTTTGAACACACCAGCTGCTCTGTGGAAGAAAGATGAGGCACTCTTCTTCCATAAATATTTACAACCTTGGAAACCCAATGGGAGTAGCTATGAGTTGGAACCAACTCGATGGTAGTGAATTTGGTTCTGTGGAGAGCAGAAAAGTCATCCTAGGTGGTGCAAACAGTCAGTGAGCTCAGCTGCTAACAGAACTGTTGGTTGTTCCAGTCCACCCATAGGGACCTCAGAGGAAAAGCCTGGAGATGTATTTCTGAAAAAAAAAAAACAGCCATTGAAAACCCTGTGAATCACACAGTTCTACTCTGACACACATGGGGGTGCCATGAGTTGGAATCAAGCTTATGACAGCTAGTTGGTTAGAATGGGGAGAGAGAGAACATGGCTCTGATGATGACCTACTTTAGACTTCCAGCCTCCAAAACGGTTCTGTAAAGCCACCTCCTTGTGGTATTTTTGTTACCAGGAAACTAAAGCAGGGGACAAGAGAAAAGATTCACTGTGTCCTCAGTAATGTTTTATAAGCTCAGTATAAATAATATCACTTTGTTAAGCTTATAGGAACAAAACTTGCAAGGAAAATAAGAGCTCGACTTAATCTTCCTTCTGAGGAGTGGCTGGTGGGTTTGAACTGCCAGCCTTCTTGTTAGCAGTCAAATGCCTTAGGCACTACACCACGCGAACTCCCTTTCAAATGCTAGATAGCTTAAATGATCTGTGGTTCTTTCAGCCTGACGGTGCATTGCTCCTGTAGGTGCCAAGACTTAGAGTAACTTCTCACCCTGCCTTCTTTCACTGTCAGCATTTACTGGCTGGATGCTTTTATTACTTTCTCTTGCAGATGCCCCTGTTTCTAATTAGAGTCAGGGCCCTGACCCTCTGAGAGCTGATAACAATTTTGCCCCTAGACATACCTTATTGGCTAACTGGAAAAGGCAGGTTAATAGTGTCTGCACGGAAGGTATATTATTAGAAGTGAGTCTGTGAAGCAAACGCCCCGTGACTCTAATCTTCAGAATGCTGACTTCTGAGGTCAGTAATTGGGCACACAGAATTCACCAGAACAGCAGGCCTAAGCCTGTCTTCAGACCTCTTTGAAATGCAGTTCCTGAGGTCAGCGAAGTAATTGCTTCATTTGAAGGGGGTGGAGAGAGTTAGGGGGGAGGAGAAACAGCGTTCATTATTTCTCCAGTTGATCAATGCACCATGCTCTCAATATCCCGTCTAATTAAAATAACACAGGCTGCTTGAGAAACTCAATCATTTCCACAGTGATTCTTGTCAGTTTGCTCCTCCTGCCAGCTCAGAGATGCCTAATGGCAGATAAGCCCAGAGTCTCCTTGGCTTCATCATTAATTCAGCAGCCAGGGTGCCACAGTGCTCATTAAATTTCCTTGCCCCTGTTATATTGAAACCCTTAATTAACTGGGAGGATATTTTAATGTCAGTACTTTGCAACTTTCCGAAGAGAAATGCCAATGTAATCAGCTTGAACTCTTGACCATCACTCCTAGTGAAAATTTGCCCTTCTTCTCACCTCTGTGGGGATAACTAGACCCAGGTTACATTCCAGATACACGGGCAGATGATAACTTGGGTGGTGTTATCAGCTTGCTGGGAAAGGCTTGAAAATGGAATCATTCCAAGGATTCTTCTGAAGTTCGGCCATTGCACTGCAACCCTAGTACAATCATGCCTCACATTCCATGATAGGTTTTGTGTAACAAGAACTTAGGTGATTCGCTTTTTCTTTACGCATCTAAAAAAAAGCTTTGTGTCTCAGCAGTGATTGTCAGCATGCTGAGAGATTCACTTTTATATTTGGTCCTCAATCCACATCATTAGCAATTTCTCCATATCTGATATAAGTCCCTCCCACATTTTTGTAGCCCTGTACCTTTCAGTGGGAGCTCTGGTGGCGTAGTGCATAAGACATTTGACTGCTAACCAGAAGGCTGGCAGTTCAAACCCATCAGCCACTCCTCAGAAGGAATGTAGGGCAACCTACCTCCATAGTGCTACTGCCTCAGAAACCCAAGGAGGGGTCGCATCCGACTCCACAGCAGTGAGTTTAGTTTGGTTTGGATTTTGTAGCTTTCGGTGGAGCCAATCCTTTAACAGCCTGGAGAACTTTTTCTTTGTTTTGGAGGATCATCATGATTGTAGAGTGTAACATGCCTAAAATGTGAGCAAGAGCAAACACTGAATTTTCTTTCTTCCTGTTGTTCAATAACCTTTTGTTCGATAACCTTTTGTTACACTTCCAGATCGATACTTCTTTACCTCTTCCAGCTGTCTTGCACTGGTTTTGCTGCTTTTGAGAGTCAAGATACACTTCATGGTAATACTTCCAAAAGAAAATTAAGCAAAGAGATAACTCTATAACACTCAAAAGAAGCACAATGCATGAGATTGGATGCTGCTGCCTACAAGTTGAAGTATCCTGTTATATGGTACACTTTTTAGATAGACAGTACAGTACAATACATGCATAAGCCAGTAACATAGGTGTTTGCTCTGTATACAAGAGACATGGGATACATGTATTGTGTATGAGAATCAGGATTTCTGGACTCTTATAACCTTATTTACCATGGACATATATGCATGATTGTAATCTGAGAAATGTTCCAGCCAAGATCATGAGGCCCACTTACTACATTCAAATGCCATTAAAAAGGCAAGAGGTGGTTGGAGACAGAGGGGTGCTGCTTCTCTTTTGACATAACATTGCTCTGGTGAGCCAGACTTAATTCAGCCTCACACATAAAAAAAAGAGAAAATAAGCATAAAATGAAAACCAAAAATCACACTAGACAAAAAAGGAATAGGAAGAAAAGTTAATAAATAAATAAATAAAATAAAAAGGACTCAATCTCACAAGAGCAGTGTCAGTATTAAGCTCTGGCCCGAGTAAGGCACACAGGGCAGAGGAGGCCATAAATCACAGAGGATCCACTACACAGGCAAAGGGGCAACAGCTGGCCAGGGTCCCTGAGGGACCTGAGGCATTGATCTTTAAACTACATGGCTTTGGGATGTGGCCTTTGATTAACTGAGCTTCAATACCCAAGCCAGTGCCCGCCTCTGACGGCTCAGGAGGCTTTCAGCAATGCTTCTCAGACTTCACTGTCAGGGTTGAGGGAGTGCTGGGACACCAGGGTCCTGGGAGTTCCTGCTCCCTCTGTAGCTGACTCAGCTACTGAAACACCCTTTTCTACCCACCTGTTGGTGACCATTAGCCATGGTTAGGGCATAAGATCTCATTTGCTTTCAGCAGCCTTCAGTATGTTTAAGTGGTGAAGATATGATTTAAAGATAAAATGAAAGGAGAGGTAATGGGTAAAAGCCAAGCACATTTGAAAAAAGAAAACTTTTTTTTTTTTTAATTATCATTTCTCTCCTTGTACTGCAAGACGCTGTTATGGATCGAATAATGTCCCCCCAAACAATATGTTAAAGTCCTAACCCTGAACACCTGTGAACATGAATTTGATTGGAAATAGGCTCTTTGGAGACATTGTCAGTTAACATGAGGTCACACTGGAGTAGGGTGGGTTCTAAGCTTTGTGAGTGGTGTCCTTAGGTTTCATGGCCTACTGATATATCTCATGTACAGCCACTACCCAGCTGTCCATGGAAACTTGCAGGTTGTTCTGATGCTGAAGCACTTTCAGTGGAGTTTCCAGACCAAGATAGACTAGGAAGAAATGTCTGGTGATTCTACTTCCAAAACTCAGCCAATGGAAAACTTATGGATCACAATAACCCAAAGTGCAACTCATCATGAGGATGGTGCAAGATGAGGGAGCACTTCATTCCATTGTGCATATAGTACCTTAAGCTGGGGGACAGTTCAACAACAGCTAACGACAATCAAACCAAACCAAACCCACTACCATCAAGTGATTCCAACTCATTGCAACATTACAGGGCAGAGTAGAGCTGTCCCACGGGGTTTCCAAGGCTCGAAATCTTTACAGAAGCAGATGGCCACATCTTTCTCCATGGTGCAGCTGGTGATGTAGCTGCTGACCACCACCAGCAGCTGGTGGTGCTGATGATTAGCAGCCCAGTGCTTTAACCACAGCACCACCAGAGTGCCTGGCTAACAACAACAACCTAATAAAACTGAAGAAGAGACATGGCTTCAGAGAGACCCAGTGGGGAAATAGCTATGTGAACTGAAAAGGGAAGTACAGACTAGGGTTTTGCTGCCACAAGCAAAGGAACCCCTGGGCTCCTAGAAGCTGGGAGAGACAAGAAGGGATCTTCTTCTAGAGCCTTCAGAGAATGTGGCCCTGCTAACACCCTGCATTTGAACTTTGAGGTAACAGATGTCTATCATTTTAAGCCACCCACTTTGTGTACTTTGTTTCAGCCACCCTAGGAAAGTAATACAGACACCACCATGAGTAAATGCTATTAAAATTATTTTAAAGATGGTTTTAACTTGTCCTTTTCTGTTATCATTGTGCAGCAAACACGAGTTTGCCTCTCGATCCTCAAGCCAAAGCAGAAAAGTACTAGAGAGGAATATATCAAAGCTCAGAAGCTGAGAATTTAAAAATGAGATTCAGATGAGTCTATAAATCTGACAGAGAGATGCAAGGAAACGCTTCAAGCCACTATGGGGAAAACATGCCTGGAATTTGGTCTGTGACCTCACCTGGCCACTTGCTTCATTAAATCTGCTCTTGAAGGCACACATGGGCCAGGGGTCAGCTGAGATTTCTTCATCCCACTTACAACATACAATATTGTTTGCATGCCTTAGGGGCTGCCAGGCATTCCGCCTCCTACTCAAGTGTCATGACTCAGGCAAACTCAAGGGACAGGAAACTGAGCTGGATGGATCACTGGTTTGATCTCAAGTGACAAATCCCTTGTTGTGACTTCTTCCAGAGGCTGAAGATTGCTGGGGGTGGGGAAGCGGGGAAGGAGACAGAATCATAAGAAAAGGCTCATAAAATCATAGCCAGTCATTGTCGAGTCAATTCAGACTCATGATTCCCCTATGTGTGTCAGAATAGAACTGTGCTCCGGGGGGTTTTCAATGGTTCGTTCTACATAAGTAAGATTGCCAGGCTTTACTTCCAAGGCACCCCTGAGTAGACTGGAACCTCCAACCTGGCTTTTAGCGGCTGAGCAGGTTAACCATTGGCGCCACACAGAGGCTCAAAAAATATAAATATAAAAATATAATAGGGGCAGGAGATGAATGTTCACCAAGATGACTTCCAGCTTGCTTCGTGCTCCAGTATGCTACCTGCATATCTGCAAAACTAGCTGGAGCTAACACAAAAAAGAGCAGCACAGAGAAGGGCCGTGAAAAGAAGAGCAAGGACTCTGGAGCCAGATGCCCGGGTCTGCCCTCATTAACAAGGTGAACTTAGGCAAGTAATTTAGCCTTGCTGGGCCTTGGTTTTGTCATCTATAAAGCAGGCGTAATACCTATATGTCAGAAATGCTAAAAGAATACAATAACTTATATAAAGTGCACAGCACAGACAATGGATCCTTTGTTAACCTAGGCCTGATCTGTTTGCTTTCCTTTTCCATAACACCTAGTACAGAATCATTTGTCAATTTAGCAGGCAAGTAAAGGGAAGATCAAAACAGATTAGAGTAACTCCGATTGGGAAGAAAGGCCTGGCAATTTACTTCTAGAAATTAACCACTGCCAACCTCATGGAACAGAAAAGAATATTGTTGGATACAGCGCTGGAAGATGAGCCCCCGGATTAGAAGGCATGACACAATAGCCACAAAATGGACTCAAATAGATCAATGATCATGGAGATGGTATAAAACCAGGCAACAGTTTGTTCTGCTATACAAAATGTCAGAGCTACCTTGACAGCAAGAAACCTAAAATAACAAAGTGAAGAAATAGAAAATGAAATTCTGTTCTCTTAGGAATAGGAAAGCAATCACAGGCAAGATGAAAGACCTAAAATCAAGGTTCTTTATCCTTCGAATTACTAGCAGCAAAGATTTTAATGTGGAAAAAGGCAATAGCCTATTAAAAAATATTTTCTCACAACCCAATCAACAGGCTGAGGGATAGATGATCATAGCCTGTTGAATTCATTTTCCAAACAGCCTGACCAGAGAGTCATAGGGGTACTTTATGAGAGGTACTTTAGGGATTACTTTCTTTGACAAGTAAACTAGCTTAACAGTCTAGCCCACAGGCCCACCCTGAGGGGTCCCAGCTTCCTCCTTCCTGTCTCCTGGCTTTCCTGAATCACCCTCAATTACTTAATAGATTAATACTGTAGTATTAGTCTGTTATACAGATATACAATTATACGGATATACCCCGTTTTATCGTGTTTCACTTTATGCACTTTGTTTGTAGATATTGCCTTTATTTATTTATTTTACAAATTGAAGATTTGTGGCAACCCTGCCTCAAGCAAGTGTATGGGTACCATTTTCCCAACAAAATGTGCTCACCTTGTGTCTCTGTTTTACATTTTGGTAATTCTCACAATATTTCTAACTTTTTCATAATGCTCTTGCAGTTAATAGACTACAGTATAGCATAACTTTTATACACACTGTTGTTGTTGTTATGTGCCGTCGAGTTGGACCCGACTCATAGCGACCCCTCCTTGGATTTCCAAGGCAGTATCATTACAGAAGTAGGATTGCCCAACCTTCCTTCTGAGGAGTAGCTGGTGGGTTTGAACCGCCAGCCTTCTGGTTAGCAGTCAAGTGCCTTAGGCACTATGCTACCAGACCTCCTTTCTTGGTGATGCTGGATGGGTTCAAACCAATAAACTTTAGGTTAGTAGTCAAGTGAAAATCATATATCATGTATAACCAGAAGTCGGAACTGACTTCATAGTAATGGTTTCCCCACCACTTTATTGTGCAGTAAGTTCTGGAGATATCATACTTCATGCAGGACTCATCAACTCTATAACTGAGCTGACTCCATGTACCCAGCTCCCAAAGACTGACTTTTTCTCCTTTATGGGGTCCTGAACCCCATATGCCAGGGAGTCAGGCTGAAGCACAGTGAAAACCATAAACAAATTTAGGATCTTCAGGCCTGGATCATCTCCCAGTGACCCCAGTCTCATGGGGAGATCCTTTGGATTGCAGTCATGTTTGGATTTTTAGAGGCTTTTTCAAAATGTGTCAGGATATTTCTTAGGTTTCTCCTTTAAATAAATCCTCTGACTTTGACTCCTCTGTGTCTGAGTCGGCTCAACTAAAAGCATATTCATTTCTGTGGGAATGTTAGAATGAAGGAGGGAGGGGGAATTTCTCTTTCTACCCACAGCTGTCTCTAATCTTAGAAATCCAAATCTCCAAAGCTGATAGATTATCATTCAAATTAGTGGATCCAGGACATCTTGGCTAATAGCAATGTTTCAGATCTTTTGGCTGATGGGCGTACGCAAGCCCTCTCAGGATCCCTTGGGTATAGGACCATTACAAACAACCTTTTACAGGAATGTTTTAGATGAACATAAATTGTAACAGAGTCTTCCAGTGGGTTTTAAAAAGCAGCACTTCCATCCTCTTCTTCCAACCATGGTTCAGAAGTAGAACTTTTGTCAATTCCTTCCCTGAAATAGTTCTCTTAGGGACATTCTGGACAAAGCTATCCAGTTTATGCACAAAACAAACTCTCCAAAGACTTTGCATCCTATATTGAGTATTAAAATGCAAATGATTTGACAATCACAGCTGATTAAACATGTATAACATTATCTTTTTTCAATAGCAGATGATATTTGAGAATAGAGTATACCTTTTTTATTTCTGGAAGTTAAAAAAAAAAGTCTTAGAAATATTAATTTTTTTTTTTCAAACTTGTTTTTCTGCCCCAAACACCTGAGAGATAAAACATACTCCTGTCAGTCACAGTAGGTGACTCTTGGCATAGTTTGGGGACAGAGGAGATGGTAGGTGTTCCACAAAGAGCAATGGACTCTGTACTATCGTAATCTGTTAGGAAGAGAATATGGTTCTCAAAACCCCACAGGTGATCTGGGTATCCCTACTCATCCTCCCAGCAGCACTCTTTCCACCAGCCTTTATGCTCATAAGCATGACAAGTTGCCGTGGAGCCATTTCAACTCATGATGATCCCATCTGTGCAGATTAAGACTCTGCTGCATGGAGTTTTTAATGGCTATGATCTTTCAGAAGCAGATCACCAGAGCTTTTTTCTGAGTCACCTCTGGTTGGATTTGAACCAGCAACCTTTCGGTTAGTAGCAGAGCACTTAACTGCACCATCCAGAGACTCCTAATTTTAATCCCAAATGCCTTAAAAGCAAACATTTATTTAGAAAATTCATTTAGAAAGCCAGGTCGAAAATCTTTCAAACAAACATTCTCCTTTTTAAATATCACTTAATGGATTTTCTGATTAGGTAACTGGTATGTATTTATTACAGGAAAGTTAAACTCTAGAAGGAAGTGAAATAAGCCCTACTACCCAGAGAGGCAACCAAGGAGTCTGGCCATGTAAATCCCTGGCTTAACATCTCTTCAAAGGTGCCCCACTGTCATGTGGGTAAAGTCCTTTGCATTACCATGCCCCGGTCTGCCTCCTAACCTCACCTCCACTATACCTTCCTTCTCTGCGCTCCATTGGCCTGAACTTCCTTCCGTCCCACAATGGCACGGGACCTGCCTGATGTGCTCTTCTCTGCAGTAATTACTATGGTCCTACCTAAGGCATTTGACCAGAGGGCTGGCTGTTCAAACCCACCAGCCACTCCTCGGAAGGAAGATTGGGCAGTCTACTTCCGTAGTGATACCATCTCAGAAACCCAAGGAAGGGTCACTATGAGTCAGATCCAACTAGATGGCAGTGAGTTTGGGTTTTTGGTACATATGCTTAATTGTGGTTAGCTGACATTGTCGGCCCCAATTCATGGTGACTCGTGTGCAGAGTAGAACTGCTCCACAGGGTTTTTTTCTAGGCTGTAATCTTCACAAATCACATGTCTAGTCTTCTTCTTCCATGAAGGCTCTGGGTAAGTTCAAAATGTCAGTCTTTTAATTAGTAGCCAATCACAAATCACTAACACATTTAATAAGTTTATTATTTACCTTCTGTGATTACAGTTTGGATTTATAAAGCTAATTTAGCTAAATTTTCATGTAAAACTGCTAGACAAGAAAGAGTGGAAAAGATTTACCCACATTATTGTCTTAGACTATCCCTAAAACAATAAATATAAATGGCCTATAATTTAATTTTTTAAAAATCGAAAATCTTAACATAAAATAAATCATTCATTTCTTAATGACTTTCATTTGAAGAACCTGAAAATAGATTCTGCCCTCCCACTCTACCACACTTCAGATAGAAAAAAATGAAAGAAATAATTTTTATTTGAAACAAAATCTTGAACTCTGTTTGCATTCATAGTTGCTAAAAGTATAACACACTCAGCAGAAACCCTCTTGGGTATGAACAACTGGATTTAAGTAATCAATTTTGTGCAAGTATTCCCAAGTTAGACCCTTGACTTAGACCTTTCATTTCTGAAGAGGTTTACTTCCTGTCTTCCTTTTAATTCCCAAGCAATCACCGGAAAAAGAGTTGAAGGACTCTGTGGGAGAATTTCTATTCTAGGCCAAGCAGTGAGTTTTGGGCCTGGTTCATTGTGTACTTGGAGCTGCATAATCAGGGAGGAAGCATGAGATCCATTCATGTGTTTGTCATTGAAAGGAAAACTGGTTCCATATGTCCACTCACACATCTCATTTTGTGTCTGGCCTTCAGACAAGCAGCATCCCATAGTGGTGTCAAGGAAACAGGCAAAGAGAAACTGCTTTTGCTTAAACCTATTTATAGGAGAAAATACATCTAGATAACCTGCACAGAAGGTATTTTAGTATTATTCCAACTGGCTGGCAGGAAAATCTATGTGAGATGAATTATCTACCTTTTAAAAATGATGAACTAATTAATACAATTTTTTATCTTTTTATTGTAGTTGGAGTGAAGGTTTACAAGTCAAATCAGTTTTCCACTCAACGATTCATACACATTTTGTTTCACACCACTGATTGTAATCCCCACAATGTAACATCACTTATCCCACTTCTTCCCTGTGTTTTTCATTTTCATTCCTCATTTCCTATCCCTTCTTGCCTTCTGAACTTTGTCCTTGGACAAATGCTGCCCCTTTTGATCTCTAGTGGTTGATTGTTCCAAGGAGTGTATACCTCTCTGGTGTTATTGCTCACCTTATAGATCTGTCTATCGTTTGGCTGTTTACCATGGGGATAAGTTCAGTTCCAGACTTAAAGGGTGACTAAAAGCCATAGTCTCAGGGGTTCCATCTTTCTCTATCTGGCCAGTGTGCCTGGTGATATTTATGATTTAGAGTTTTATTCCACATTCTTCTCCTACTCTATCTTTGTTGTTGTTGTTGTTATGGGCCGTCTAGTCGGCCCCGACTCATAGTGACCCCTCCTTGGGTTTCCCGGGCAGTATCACTACGGAAGTAGATGGCCCCATCTTCCTTCCGAGAAGTGGCTGGTGGCACTACGCTACCAGAGCTCCTACTCTATCTAGGACCTTCTAATAGTATCCTTTTCAGAGCAGTCAGGAATGGTACCCAGGCACCATCTAGTTCTTCTGTTCTCAGGATCCTGGAGGCTGAGGTTTGTGTGGTCCATTAGTCCTTTGCACTAATTGTTTCCATGTTTCTTTAATTACGTCACTCTTCTTTCCTCCAAACAGGGAGAAATGAATAGTGGCACCTTAAGTGGCTGCTCACAAGCTTTTTGTGAGTCACTACTCACAAAAGTAGGATATAGAACATTGTCTTTGTGGACTGTGTTGTGACAATTGACCTATGTCCCCCAAGACTAAGACTCTGGGCCAGGGCCCAGCAACTCAAGGTGTTTAGTTATGGTGAGGAAGTTCTCATAAATTTGCTTCCTGTATGCTTTCCTGTATTCATGCATATATTTGTAGAATGTATAAATACATATGTAGATATAGCCTCTGTCAAACCTATATATATTTGTGGGTGTAATCTCTTTCACCTTCCCATATCTGGTCAGCTTGTGTGTCTATGTGTCCACTTGTAGATTATTGTTAATAGGTGTCATTGCAGGACTGAGTATGTAACAGTATTTACTTCTGTTGCCTTTAACTTTTGTGCTGTTCCTAGTGTCTTCCTTTGCCTTGATCATTTTGTGCTGACCACTCCCTTACTTATATTGCCTTCCTCTTCATCCAAGTAAACACATCCACCCTCTGGTTAGTGATTTATCCTCCATTCCCTTCCTAACCTTGATAACTATCAAAGAATGTTTCTCTATGTGTAAAAATCCTTTCTTGAATTTTTATAATAGTTCTCTTATATAATATTAGGAGCTCTGGTGGCACAGTGGTTAAGGCATTGGGCTGCTAACCAAAAGGTCAATGGTTCAAATCCACCAGCCACTCTGCAAGAGGAAGATGAAGAAGTCCGCTTCTGTAAAGATTTACAGCTTTAGAAACCCTATGGTACAGTTCTACTCTGTCCTATAGGGATGCTATGAGAATTGACTTGATGACAGTGGGCTTCATACAATATTTGTCCTTTTGTGATTGATTAACTTCACTCAGCATAATGTTCTCCAGGTTCATCCATTTCATGAGGTGTTTTGTAGATTCATCATTATTGTTTAAAATTGCATAGCATTTCATTGTGTGTTTGTACCATACTTTGTTTTTCCATTCATTTGCTGATGGGCATTTAGGTTGTTTCCATCTTTCTGCTATTGTGCATAGTGCTGTGGTGAACATGCATGTGCATATATCTATTTGTGTCATGGCTCTTATTTCTGTGGAATATACACCTAGTAGGAGGATTGCTGGATCATATGGTATTTCTATTTCCAACTTAAGGAAACACCATACTGTTTTCCACAGCAGTTGTAACATTTTACAATCCTACTAGCAGTGTATGAGGGTTCTGGTCTTTCCATGTCTTTCCCAGCATTTGTTGCTTTCTGTTTTTTTGAACTTCACTATTAATGCTGGGGTGAGATGATGTCATTGTTGTTTTGATTTGCATTTCTCTAATGGGTAATGATCATGAGCATTTTTCATGTGTTTGTTGGCTGCCTGAATATCTTCTTTTGTGAAGTGTCTTTTCAAGTCATCTCCTCATTTATTAGTCTGTTTATTGGTCTTTTTGTTATTGAAGTTTTGTAGTTTTCTAAAATTTTAGATATTAGCCCCCTATCTGATGGGTCATTGTCAAATTTTTTTCCCAGTCTGTGGATTCTCTTTTTACTCTTTTGGTGAAGTCTTTTAATGCACATAAGTGTTTAATTTGTAGAAGGTCCCAGTCATATAGTTTGTTTTCTGTTGTTTGTGCATTTTTACTTATGTTTGGTAGTGTACTATGCCATACATTAGGGACCCTAAGCTTGTTCTTATTTTTCCTAAGGTAATATTTACAGTTTTGGGTTTTCCTTTAGGTCTTTGATCCATCTTGAGTTAGCTTTTGTATATGGTATGAGAAGTGGATCCTGTTTAAATTTTCTGCAACCAGTTTTGCCAGCACCATTTGTTAAAGAGATTATATCTTTGTCATTTAATGGATTTTAGTACTTTGTCAAAGATCAGTGGTCCATAATGGATGGATGTACTTCTGGGTTCTTAATTCTGTTCCATTGGTCTATATATCTGTTGTTGTACGAGTAATAGGCTATTTCAACTGCCATGGCTGTGTAGTAGCTTTTGAGATCAGGGAATGTGAGGCTCCCACTTGGTTTTTCTTCTTTAGTAGTGCTTTGCTTATCCAGGGTCTCTTTCATACAAAGTGGTGACTAGTCATTCCATATTTCTAAACAATGATAAAGGAATCTAGATTGGAATTGCTTTATCTGTAGAATTTTAGAAGACCAATGACATATTCATTGCAAATGCCCTTTTTTCAACAACATAAATGGCCACTGTACATATAAACTTCACCTGATGGAATACACAGGAATCAATTTGTCTACATTTATGGAAAGAGACCACCTCAGAAACCCAAGGAAGGGTCGCTATGAGTCAAATCAACTCGACGGCAATGAGTTTGGTTTTTTGGTTTTTATGGAAAAGACAGTGGAGAAGCTCAATATTATCAGTTAGAAAAAAGCCAGGGGCCAACTATGGAAAAGACCATGACTTGCTCATATGCAAGTTCAAGTTGAAGCTGAACAAAATTAAAACAAATCTAAAAGAGCCAAAATATGACATTGAGTATATCCCACCTGAATTTAGAGACCATCTCAAGAATAGATTTGATGCCCTGAACACCAATGATCAAAGACCAGACAAGTTGTGAAATGACATCAAGAACATCATACACAAAAGAAGCAAAAGGTCATTAAAAAACAGGGAAGAAAGGAAAGACCAAAATGGATGTCAGAAGAGACTCTGAAACTTGCTCTTGAATGGAGACCACTTAAGGCAAATGGGAGAAATGATGAAGTAAAAGAACTGAACAGAAGATTTCAAAGAGTGGCTCAAGAATACAAAGTAAAGTATTATGATAAAATTTGCAAATATCTGAAAACTAAAAGAGAAGAACATGTTGAGCATTTCTCAAGCTGAAAGAACTGAATAAAAAAATCAAGCTTCAAGTTGCATATTGAAGGGTTCTATGGGCAAAATATTGAACAATGCAGGAAGCATCAAAAGAAGAAGGAAGGAATACACAGAGTTACTGTACCCAAAATAACTGATCAATGTTCAACCATTTCAAGAGGTAGTATTTAATAGAAAACCAATGGTATTGAAGGAAGATGTCCAAGCTGCACTGAAGGCATTGGTGAAAAACAAGACTTCAGGAATTGGAGTACCCATTGAGATGTTTCAAAAAATGGATGTAGTGCTGGAGGCACTCACTTGTTTATGCCAAGAAATTTGGAAGACAGCTACTTGGTCAGCCGATTGGAAGAGATCCACATGTGTGCCCATTCCAAGTAAGGTGATGAGACAGAATGTGGAAATTAATGAACAATATCCTTAATACTATATGCAAGTAAAAGTTTGTTGGAGATAATTAAAAAAATGAAGCAGTGTATTAACAGGGAACTTCCAGACATCCAAACTGGATTCAGAAAAGGACATAGAACAAGGCATATCATTGCTGATATCAGGTGGATCCTGGCTGAAAGCAAAAAAGTACCAGAAAGATGTTTAGCTGTGTTTTAATGACTATGCGAAGGCATTCAACTGTGTGGATCTTAACAAAATATGGGTAACACTGTAAAAAATGGGAACATTTAATTTTGCTCCTGAGGAATCTGTACCTAGACCAAGAGACTGTCGATGGTTTAAAATCGGGAAGTGTGTGCATCAAGGTTGTATCCTTTCACCTTACTTACTCAGTCTTTATACTGAGCAAATAATCTGTGGAGCTATACTATATGAAGAAGTACGTGGCATCAGAATTGGAGGAAGATTCATTAACAACATGCAATGTGCAGATGACACAACTTTGTGTGGTGTGCTGAAAGTGAAGAAGACTTAAAGCTCTTACTGATGATGATCAAAGACCACAGGCTTCACTAGAGATTACACCTCAACATGAAGAAAATAAAAATCTTTACAACAGGAGGCGGGGCAAGATGGCGGACTAGGCAGAAGGATTGCACAGACCCTCTTCAACAAAGAAAAGGGAAACCAATTAACACAGACACAGAAGATAAT
>NW_006921592.1:23026818-23031177 GCF_000298275.1 Orycteropus afer afer | reverse complement strand
ATGTGTTAAAAATCAAAGACGTTACTTTGAGGACTTAGGTGTACCTGGCCCAAGCCATGGTATTTTCAATCACCTCATATGTGTGGGAAAACTGGACAATAAATAAGGAAGACCAAAGAAGAATGGTTGCATTGGAATTAAGGTATTGGGAAAAAATATTGAATACCCGTGGACTACCATGTCTTGGAAGAAGGAGAGCATGATTGCTTCTTAGAAGCCAAGATGGCAAGACTTTGTGTCTTGTACTGTGGTCATGTTATTAGGAGGGTCCCTGGAGAAGGACATCATGGGTGGATTAACACAGTGGCTACAACAATGGGTTCAAACATAGCAATTATTGTGAGGATAGTGCAGGACCAGGCACTGTTTCGTTCTATTGTGCATGGGATTGCTATGAGTAAGAGCCTACTCAACAGCACGTAACAACAACAGCATAGTTCTTCATGGTATTGTTATTATCCTTTTTATTTCACTCCATTCTGATGTGATGTCACCTATTTCATTTCTTATTATTTGCATCTTCTCTTTCTTTTCCTTTGTTAGATTTGCCAGTGATTTGTCAATTTTATTAGTCCTTTCAAAGAACCAACTTCTAGTCTTACTGATTCTTTTCACTGTTTTTCAGTTTCATTTATTTCTGCTTGAATCTTTATTATTTTCTTTCTTCTGGTGGTTGCAGCCTTCAATTTTTTGCTGCTCTTTTTCTAATTGTTGGAGCTGTCTGGTTAAGGTTTTGCTTTGGTCTTTTCTTCTTTATTAATGTGTTCATTTATTGCTCTATATTGCCCTCTGAGCACTCCTTTTGCTTTTTTGGTATGCTGTACTTTCATTGTCATTTGATTCAAAATATTTTTTATTTCTTCTACTACCTAATAGTTTTTAAGCAGGGTGTTACTAGTTTCCATGTATTTTATTTCTTTTCCTTGCTCATTCTGTTGTTGATTTCTAGTTTTATAGCATGTGATCCAAGAAGATGCTTTGTAGCATTTTGATGTTTTTAAATTTATTGAGGCTTGATTGGTGGCCTAACATATGGTCTATTGTGGAGAATGTTCCATGTGTGCTGGAAAAGAATGTATATTGTGCTGTTGTAGGGTGCAGTGTTCTGTCTAAGTCTATGAGGTCAAGTAGGTTGATTGTGTTGTTTAGGTTTCTGTCTTTGCTGAGTTTCTTTCTAGTGGTTCTGTCCTTCATTGAAAGTGGTTTATTAAAGTCTCCCACTATTATTGTAGAGTTATCTATTTCTCTTTTCAATTCTGTTGAAGTTTTATTTATGTATTTGGGGGATCTTTCTTTTGAAGCTCAGGGTTCCAGTATTATCATTTGTATCTGTTTCATTTGGTGCCTCATATCTTTGTTGTAGAGGGTCTATGTAGCTTGTCTGCCTAGTCTGCTATCTTGCCAGGAGTGACTAATTAATATTTTTAATTATAGAATTCTGTTTAGTCAAGGGTCCAAATAAATCTCCAAGGAGTTTTTCCTTTTATTCCTGGATTTAAAAAAAAAAAAAAATCATGTGTCCAAGAAAAGCAAAAGAATCAAGTTAAAATCACTACTGACATTCAGGAATGGCAGGAAATGGGTAGTGTGCTGATCACTAAGAATTCCATCTGAATAGAAATGGAAGGAGATTCTGATACCAGTACTGGAACTCACACAGCCATTTGGGATGAGATCCTTAAACCCACATATATCCTGGTGACAGAATTTCATGATGGCAACAGAATTTTAGGATCTAAAGCTCCATTTTAATGTGAGAACAAAAAGAATTTCAAAACATTTAGAAGTGCCTACGATACTTTTTAAGGCACCCTGATGGACCTCTGGTGGCATAGTGCCTAAGACATTTTACTGCTAACCAGAAGGTTGGCGGTTCAAACCCACCACCCCTCTGCAGAAGGAAGATTGGGCAATCTATTTCTGTACAGATTTACCACCTCAGAAACCCAAAGGGAGTCGAAATCAACTCGATGGCAGTGAATTTGGTAGGTTTTTGGTTTTTATTTTTGCTTTTGTTTTATTGTGCAATGAATACACACTCGGCTACTAACCCAAAGGTTGGCAATTTAAACCCACCCAGTGGCTCTATTGGAGAAAGACCTGGCAATCTGCGTCTGTAAAGATTACAGCCTAGAAAACCCTGTGGGGAAGTTCTACTCAGTCACGTGGGGTCCCTATGAGTCAAAAATTGTCTTGACAGCACACAATAATAACAAAACACTATGACAGTAAACACAAAGTAAGCACTGAGTAAATATTAATTACTTTTGTCATTGAATGGAATTTTCAACCACTTACTGGATTTTTCCATTTGACTTTACTTCAAAATCAACATATCCTAAAAAGCATTGCTCATCTTCCCTTTAGGGCAACTCCTCCTCCCAAATTCCTTGGGAATAAAACCCAATCAAGTGTTGCAATATTTTTGATTCCTCTTGTTCCCTCCATTCCAACTTGTCACTAAAGCCTCTTGATTCTTCTTTCAAAACTAGTTACATCCTGAGGTTATTAATGCTTACCAGGAGTGGGAGGGAGGGAGGAAAAGAGGGGACTCACTGCTTAGGAGTCACTGAGCTTCTATTAAAGGTGAAGAGAAGTTGGAAATGGATAATAACGATGGTTGCACAACACGGTGAGCATAAAATCACTAAATTTTACACGTGAAGAATGTTGAAATGGCAAATACTTTGTTACCTACATATTTACCACACTAAAAAAATAAAATAAAAACCAGACACACTTGTCACTTCTTTCCCATTCTAGCTGCAACATATATCTATGGGACCCTGGTTACTTCAAACCTCAGTAATGTGACAGCCTGTTGGTCAGTGCCCTCAGCCCCAGGAAGGCTGTATTCTAATTTGTCAAAACATCAGTGTCAACTGGATCTTCTTAAAATTCTGATGCCCTCATTTTGCTCTCCATCTCAAACTCTTAGCCCTCCACTATCTGTTCCTAAATTGCCTTCCAAACTTCACTTTCACCACTCCTCTAGGTGGGCTACTCACTGGAGTACTGTCAGTGTTGCACTTCAGTCACAAGCAGCAGAGGCCCACTCAAGGTTACCTCAGTTGATCGGAGCATGGAATGAGCAGTTGTGTGTATGGAATACATATGATCATTTGTATGGGAAACTATGGAAGATAGAAATTCAACTCAGCAACCATGTTGGATTGCCTCACAGATAGTGTTGTAAGAGAAAATAAAATATTGGAGACATACCAAAACCAAACCAAACTCACTGCTGTCAAGTCAGATCCAACTCATAGCGACCCCTTTCTGGGTTTCCAAGATGGTATCACTACAGAAGTAGATTGCCCAACCTTCCTTCAGAGGAGTGGCTGGTGGGTTTGAACCGCCAGCCTTCTGGTTAGCAGCCTTAGGCACTACATTACCAGGGCTCCAAAAAATTGTTATTCTGAAATGCAAATTTAACTGGGTGTCCTATTTGTTGTTTGTGTTTTGTTTTTTCTGCTTGCTAAATCTGGCAATTCTACTTCATGTTATTGTTGTTGTTGTTATGTGCCGTTGAGTCAGACCTGACTCATAGTGACCCCTCCTCAGGTTTCTGAGGCAGTGTCACTATGGAAGTAGATTGTCCAACCTTCCTTCTAAGGAGTGGCTGGTGGGTTTGAACCCCCAGCCTTCTGGATAGCAGTGAAGTGCACTAAGCACTACGCTACTAGAGCTCCCCTATACTACCAGAGCTCCCATGCTGCTTCATAGACAACCAGAATATAAAGGGTATACAGTTTATAGTGGTAGCTTTAGTGTCCTAGCAAAAGAAAACAAAACATCATGCCCAAGGCCTCCAGAAACCAGACCACTAATACGAATGTGTAAAGCAGACCCTGTGCAGGATGATACATAGTCACTGACTTTGGTCTCAAGTGTAGAGGGAAATACCACAGGGAGCTGTGGAAATGGTTGTAAATTGGTGTGCACTGCACACATGTCATCTAAAGTATACAGCTTCTCCTTACCTTCACCTATTGTTACCAAGAGGGATATGGAGGAAATATTAAAAAAATTCACAAATATTTGAGAGATTTTTATTTGAAAATTCTTGATATTTAAATTTTTGACAACTAATTTAATATGGATCTGTAATAGTTGGAGCTGTGTGTCAACTTGGCTGGACCCCAGTTCTGTGTGGTTGTTCCCATGATGGGATCAGATGACTGTGTTCTGAGTGGCCAGTCTGTTCAAGGGGAGTTTCCCTAGGGGTGTGGCCTGCTTCCAGGATGTCCAGGGACATCCTGGGAAGAGAGACATTCTTCTGTGGATCAGGATTCTGTTGTGCTGCCTACAACTGTCCATGAGTGAGCAGTCCACTGTTCGGCCTGGAGATCTTGGATT
>NW_006921592.1:22989821-23026578 GCF_000298275.1 Orycteropus afer afer | reverse complement strand
TATATATATATATATATATATATATATATATATATAAAAGCTTTGCTGGTTTTTGTTTCTCTAGAGAACCCAGTCTAACACAAATGCAGTGTTAGTTCAGTGGTAGAAGCCTCATCTTCCACACCAGAGACCCAAGTTCGGTTTCCAGCCAATGCACCTCATGTGCAGCACCACCCATCTGTTAGTGGAGGTTTGTGTGTTGCTATGATACTGAGCAGGTTTCAGCAGAGCTTCCAGATTAAAACCAAGTAGGAAGAAAATCCTGGTGATCTACCTCCAAACAATAAGCCATTAAAAAACCTATGGACCATAACAATGCAATCTGCAATCAATCATGGGGATAGATTAAGCAGAATTGTATTCCATTATGTATGGGACCTCCATGAGTCAGGGGCAACTCCATGGCAGCTAATGGGGTGATTCTTTGGATGCTAACAACAACAACTAATTTAATAATAAAATATTTTGGCAATCCTGTGTAAGACAGACAGAAGAGGTATGCTGGCTACATCAATCATCCTGTAGGCCACCATCTACTGCCTCTGCTCCACAGCAACTCTGGAAGTCAGACTTCAAATAGGGAAAAGCATCCTTG
The DNA here is from genome assembly GCF_000298275.1 of Orycteropus afer afer. Lineage (NCBI taxonomy): Eukaryota > Metazoa > Chordata > Mammalia > Tubulidentata > Orycteropodidae > Orycteropus > Orycteropus afer. The sequence continues at coordinate 23,025,983 of NW_006921592.1, read as the reverse complement.
GCCCCAACCATGGTCTTCTGCTATTATAAGCAGCTCAGCTGTGCTTCCTCTGTTCCTGATCAGCTGACTCTTTTGATGAACATTGAGTTTGCAGTCTCTAAAAGAGAGAGTCTAATTGGATTAGCAAGTAACTTTCCAGTTTACACTATTCTTATTGGTCAGATAATTCTATGTCATTGGGCTGCCTAGAGAGGCTGCTTTTCTAATCCATCAGGGACGCCCAGGAGGAGCATTACAGAGTCCAGACCCCATACATCCATCTTTGTCTGGAAACTCCAGCCATGCTGGTCTTCTTTAAGTTCCTCTTTCCACCATCTTTCTCACCACAGACCTTTCTTACTGCTGGTAATGCCTTCTGCTCACTTCCTCTGGGAATCCTCTGTCCTCTTTGATAAGTCTAACACCACTACTGTATGATCTTACAGCACTGTGTATCCAGGGATGATACTCAAAATATGTACTGGCACTGTAAAGATGTCTACCAATCAGAACAAAGGTCCAAACAGAATAGATTCTAGGACAAGATCCTGGAGGCTTCTTGCTATGCCAGGAATAACCCTTTAGTGCACAGGGAGGAGCAGTCATGGGGGTCCTGAAGGGAGGACTTGATGGTCCCTGGCTACAAAAGAGTAGGGGGGATCATTGCAACAGCTATACCAGTGGTTTAATCTACTGCTCTGTAACAATAAATTAAAACAACAGTTTATTTCTCACAATTTCACAGTCTGAACTGCTTTCAGCTGAGTGGTTTTCTGCCACATGGTTTCTGTTGTTATTGTTGTGTCCCATCAAGTCAATTCTAATTCATAGAGATCCTATATGACAGAGTAGAATTGCCCCATAGAGTTTCCTAGGATGTCAGCAAAGAGAACTTGAAGCGTTCACTGATAAAGACCAAAGATTACAGCCTTCAGTAGGGATTACACCTTAATATAAAGAAAACAAAAATCTCCACACTGGAGCTATAAACCACATATAATAATGGAGAAAATATTTGTCAAGGATTTCATTTCAAATACAGAGTCAATATCCATGGAAGTAGCAGTCAAGAAATCAAGCAACATACTGCACTGGCAAATCTGCCGCAAAAAAAAACTTTTTTAAAATTGTTAAAAAGCAAAGATGTCGGAGCAGTGTGAAGAAGAGGCGAGAACGACCCCCGGATCGACCAAAGCTCGAGCACAGCCGCATCCCCGCTTCCGGCGCCTGCATCCCGCCGCCATCGCCACTATGCCCAAGAGAAAGGCTGAAGGGGATGCTAAGGGAGATAAAGCCAAGGTGAAGGACGAACCACAGAGGAGATCTGCAAGATTATCTGCTAAACCTGCTCCTCCAAAACCAGAGCCTAAGCCTAAAAAAGCCCCTGCAAAGAAGGGAGAGAAGGTACCCAAAGGGAAAAAAGGGAAAGCTGATGCTGGCAAGGATGGGAAAAACCCTGCAGAAAATGGAGATGCCAAAGCAGGCCAGGTACAGAAAGCTGAAGGTGCTGGAGATGCCAAGTGAAGTGTGTGCATTTTTGATAACTGTGTACTTCTGGTGACTGTACAGTTTGAAATACTATTTTTTATCAAGTTTTATAAAAATGCAGAATTTTGTTTTACCTTTTTTCTTTTTCTTTTTTTTTTTTTTAAAGCTATGTTGTTAGCACACAGAACACTTCATTGTTGTTTTTTGGGGAAGGGGCAAATATCACTAGTAGAATGTCTCTAAAGCTGGATTAATGTGGAAGAAAACACCTTTCCCTTCTAGCTTGGAGAGACTTACTCTTGTTTCCCAGGAGGGAAGGATTCCCTGATGTTGACACACATTAGCCACCTTGGCACAAACACCTTGCGGTGTGGAGAAACTACAATTTGTTTGTATGTCCTCATGTCCTCTTCGCCCTCTTTGCCTTCGGTATAGACTTGACTCCCATAAACTCAAGACCTTTTGGGACCTGACCCAAAAAAAATTAGTTACCTGTCTGTCAGGCAATCTGGACTTTCCAGTGATGCCATTGCAGTGGCATCCCTCAAAAAAGCAGTGGTTCCTTTTTTTTATATTGTGGATTTTCAGATCGTTAATTCTGCCATTTTCATTTCATTTTCTGAAAGTCAGGGTCGGCTCGTGAAAAGTTGTTTAACAACATGCTAAATGTGAAATGTCAACCCTCACTCTAAACTTTCCCTATTTGGAGCATCAAATGAAGACTTCATTGGGTTTTATAGTGTCTTTCTGATTTTGGTAGTCCATTGAAGAAGGAAGTTTGAAAGTTGTTGTATACTGTTAACGATTGTCTGCCCATGTCCTGCCTGAAATACCATGATTGTTTATGAAAAGTATCTTTAATAAAGCTGGATACAGTTTGAAAAAAAAAAAAAAAAGCAAAGATGTCACTTTGAGGACTAAAGTGTGCCTAATCCAAGCCATGGTATCTTCAATCACCTCATCTGCATGCAAATGCTGGACAATGAATAAGGAAGACAGAATAATAATGGATGCATTTGAATTACGATGTTGGGAGACTGCCAGAAGAATAAACAAATCTGTCTTGGAAGCAGTATGGCCAGAATGCTTCTTAGAAGTAAAGATGGTGAGAAGGGCAGTCTTTGCACAGAAAGATAGCTCAGAGGGCAGGGATCCATAGGAAAGGTCACAGGGAAAGGGTAACCAAAGGGAAGAAGTGGGAAGAGAGCTGTTACATTATGGGGACTACAATCAAAATCATGAAACAAAATGTGTATGAACTGTTATGGAAAATGAATTTGCTCTGTAAACTTTCACCCAAATCACAATTCTAAAAAAAAAAAAAAAGAGAAAAAGAAGTGAAGATGACAAGACTTCATCTCGTGTATTTCGGACATGTTATCAAGAGAGACCAGTACCTGAAGAAGGATATCATACTTATTAGAAAATCAGCAAAAAGAGAGGAAGACCTTCAAGGAAATGGACTGACACAGTGACTGCTGCAACAGTGGGTTCAACCATAGCGACAATTATGACAATGGTGCAGGATTGGGCAGTGCTTCGTACTGTTACACATATGGTCACTATGAGGCGGAACTGACGCCAGAACACCTAACAACAGTAATAACGTATGGCAGATGGCTTCTGAAAGAGTAGAAGAAGCCTCCAATTCTCGTAATGCCTTGGCTCAGAAGTCCCATTGGATTAGCTCAGGGCATCTTTGGTCAAAGTAAGTCCCAAAGCCAGACCAGATTCAAGGGAGGGTAGATAGACTTCACTTTTGATGGATAGAGCAGCATATGTATAGACAGAAAGAAGGAAAATGGTTGACCATCTTAACAGACTCCCTACCACAATCAGTGTGGAAGCATTTAAATATTTTAACAATGGATACAGCAGTGTATTGTATATGAATACCAACCAAGCAGGTACCTCTCCATTAGATCACTATTGCACTTTTACATTCATTTTAGAGTTGTTTGGTAAGAGTACCCAAGAGGGCCAAGACTGTGGTCATGTTTGTTTCCAACTATATCTCTAATGTTTAACATAGTGCTTGTCACATTGCATCATTTGATAAATATTTGTTTAATGAATGAATGAATGAAAATTCTCTTCAAGAAGCAGCAACCCTAATCATCACTGAGTTATTCCATTGACTGAAATGCTTTGCTTTTTTGCAATGAAAATTTGGTAAAGGGGAAGTAGCAGAAAATGTGTCAGTGTTCTGTCTGGCAGAAGAGTTAGTTTTGCTTCAAGGCACTAAAATGTATATTTTGGCACCTGGAAACCAGGTGTCTGTGGGAGGTAGAGAAAGAAAGAACTAAAATGAGATAGACAAACTTGAAATAATAAGTTTCTAACCACCACCACCCTCCCTCCCTTATAGATGTTCTTAGCACCCAGCATAGATTCCCTACAACCGATAAAATCATCAATAAGATGAGCCACCCGTCAAGATTTGATGCTTAACCTCCCAGGCAGTCTCTCCTTAGGCAAGAATTAATACCATCTTCCAGTGTGGAATGTGTAACATGAGGTAAATATTTTATTTGGGAGGCAGCGGAGGATAAAGAAAAGAGCTGGGAGTCAGGAAAACTGGGTTGCATCCCAGTGTTGCTCCCCCACTGAGGAATAACCCTGAGTAGGTCCCTTCATCTTACACTAAACAGCCCTCCAACATCTGTGTGGGCTCAGCTACCTCCAGGTCTTATCCTTCCTGACCCAGTTAACTAAGTCAAAGTCTGCCTTATTACTGCATACGACAGACAACCTCACCCTTGCAATCTCTTGTCCCATCTTCCTGCTAATCCATCCTTGAAAATCTGAGGTGCATTGATTCACCCCACTCTTACTTGCTAGATCCACTCACTCACCAGATGTAGTAGTTTGCTCCCCAGGTCTCCTGTCTTGGATCTCCACTTCACTCCCATTGCTACCTCCTCATCTAGGTCCTCCTGGAACACTGCTGTTGATTAGTCCCTACAATTTGTATTCCACAGTCTCCTCATTTCACCTGCTCCTGAAGATTTCCTACTTTAGATACCATCATGGTAGCAGACCTGGTGGTTGTCTACTCTAGAGCCAGAGATTGACTTTACATGAAGCGACTAAATTTTAAGCTTCCAGAACCCTCACTTGCATCTGGCTCCTTCCAAGACCCAAGGAAAGGAGAACATTGCACTTAAGAAGTTACATATTTGTATAGGATATTTTAACCATAATTGGTTGTGACCACTGCTTTTTTCCACCCTAGTTCCCCCTCCCTCACATTTGCCCTGTGTTGACCAGTGATGAGGTGTCTGTGTGTATTTTTTGGTATACCACTAAGGGGAAGTTGAGTTGGGGAGACATTTAGTTTGGTTTTTAGTAGAGGATGTTTATGTGGTTCTCTTCAAGGTAAACCCTGATCTGTTACAAGCAAATAGTGAGGCTTAGGAACTGTTTGGATTATACTGGAAAAGTCCAAAATAAGGAGTAATTCATTAAGAAGAAGAGATCAATTGTGGATTTTAATGAATAAGTTCTTAAATTATTTGGTAATCTGGTAAATAATTTGAATCATGTGGAGACATTAGAAACCAATTTTAGTTTTTTACTGATTTGACCCAAAATACAAACATCAACAAATTTAACATAAAACCTGTAGTACACATACAATGAGAACATTGACAAAAAAATTGTACCAAAGATGTAGTAAGAATTCTATAAACACTTATCCAAACTCCACCAACATCTGATAAATACTTTAAAATTAAAATTACTTACATTATCATCAAAATTTCTCAATTACTTACTTGTCCAATATACACATACTATGGCTTAAAAGAAGCCTCAGACCATTGAAAAGGTTGGTGTCACATCAAAATTTGAAGATGACTGATACCACAATCCAGGCATATCCCCAAAGACTGTTTTAATTAAGAAGAACTAAGAGGAATGTTAGGTCTGGGAAGAACTTTATATATATAGATATAGATATATATGTGTATATACATGTATATAATATGTATATATAAGAATGTGCAAATGGTGCAAATGGTTAACATGCTACCTAAAAGGCTGGAGGTTCAAGTCCACTGAAGCCTGATCTTGTGAATAAAGCCCCACTCTAGGGATCCCAAGGCAGACCACTCTTCATTTGTGGATAAGACTATATCTAACCACTTATGGGAAGTAGGGAGAGAGGAGATAAGGTGCAGCAAAAAAAGAGGAGATAGATAAGTCATCAAGATGCCTATGTTTGGACACTTATGGGTGTAAGAACTTTACCTGCCTGATGGGAGTATGGACGCTGGGAGACAAATAAATTGTCTTTGTCAGCTAAATTAGTTATTTTGCCATGATCAACCTTAATAAGAAGGAATGGAATAAGGGTAGGGGCCTATCTTAATTTCCTGGTGCTACTGTAACAGAAATAGCATAAGTGGATGCCTTTAAAGAAGAGAAATTCATTCTCTCACGGTTCAGGAGGCTAAAAGTCCAAAGCAGGGTCACAGCCTTGTCAATTACTTCCTGTTCGGCAGTCCCGAGTGCCTTTGGTTCCTTGACAATCCTCACGTGATATATGTCTTCTCCTGTCTGTACCAATCTCTATGTCTAATCTGTTCTTTTTATAACTCAGAAGTGATTAGATTAGAATCCACTCTACTTGGGTATGACCTAACTAACATAACAAAGAAAACTTTGTTTCCAAACAAGATTATATTCACAGGTATAAGGGTTAGGATTCCAACACATGATTTGGGAGCACACAATTTAATCTGTAACAGGATGAAATATTTGTTAGATGCTTACTGCCATTGGTGCTTTATAAATGTGGCTGAAAATTTTCTGAGACATGATATTATATCTTCTTCCTCTTATATTTTTCCTTTCTGTGCTCCTTGCTTCAGGGGAGGGTAGGCAGAGGCAGTCTGAAAACCTCTCTGTGCATCATTTTCCAGGAGTCTAAGCCCTGGTAGTGTAGTACCTAAGGCATTTGACTGCTAACCAGAAGGCTGGAGGTTCAAACCCACCAGCCACTGCTCAGAAGGAATCTGGGCAATCTACTTCTGTAGTGATACCGCCTCAGAAACTCAAGGAGGTGTCACTATGAGTCAGGTCTGACTCGACAGCACACAACAACAACAAGCCCAAGAAGATCTTAGGGCACTCACAAGCACAGACAAGCTTACAGCCTGAAGCGGGGCTGCAGCAGGGTTTCTCCTCCCAACTCTAGACAGAGGAAGAATTTACGAGTTTAGGGAGAAGAGGGAAGAGAGAAACTTCTGTGGGCCACTCCTAGCAGTACCAGGACACAGAGGAATAGCTTCATGTCCACCAAGGCAGACCAGATTCTAGGAGCTTCCCAAGGCTTCCTCACCTGAAGTAGCACCTAGAGCCATTAGGAAGCCACAGCTGGTGAGGCTGAGAGGACATGGTTTCTGGCTGTCTGGAGTGACCCCGTTGTTCCCTTACCTGACTTGGGCACTCTAAGAAATACCCAAGCCTCACACACATCTGGGAGGAGTCCAAAGGAGGAAAATGAAGGTTAGCATGTCTGCTCATCAGAAGAGAATCTTGGACGTAAAATCTATAGAAAATTATAAATTATAGAAAGGAAGAGAGTTTTTGTCTCTAACACATGAATTGGAGACTGATTCAAAACAGACAACAGATAGGTTATCTGGGGCACTTTAATCCTCCCAACAACCTTATGCTGTAAAAGTCTATGTGTTGTAGGTTATTAACACTTCCAATTAATTATTCATTCTACCCACAACTATTGGACCCCTCAGTGATTGGAACACTGTACTGGCTTCTAGAGGAAGCAGATAATGAGGTATATAAACTCCCTGCCCTCACACAGCTTACATACAACCCAGTGCAAACAAAACATAAACAAATAAAGAAACAAAATCAGTACAAACTCTGATTGTGATTTTAAAAATCCATGGGCCATGGACACCATAAAATGGACTGGAAAGGCCTCTCCAAGGAGATATTTTGTGAGCTAAGTCCTAAAACCAAAAAAACCAAACTCACTGCTGCTGGGTCGATTCTGATTCATAGCAACCCCTCCTTTGGTTTCTGAGGCAGTATCTCTATGGAAGTAGATTGCTCAGTCTTCCTTCCAAGGAGTGGCTGGTGGGTTTGAACCCTAAAGCTTCTGGTTAGCAGTGAAATGCCTTAGGCGCTATGCCACCAGAACTCCCAAAACACCAAATGCACTGCCCTCAAGTAGATTCTGACTCATAGCAACCCCCATTAGGTTTCTGAGGCAGTAAATCTTTATGGAAGTAGATTGCTCAGTCTTCCTTTCATGGAGTGGCTGCAGGGTTTGAACCACCAACCTTCTAGTTAGCAGTCAAATGCCTTAGGCACTACACCACCAGAGATCCTTAAGCATGGGGATAACCTACCATGGAAAGAGTTGTGAGACAAAACAGAAAAGGAAGGGTGAACACTCGAGGTCATATTGAGGAATAAAAAGGAGGATAGTGCTGTTGGTCTATAAAGAGTGAGAGGAAAGAGTAAGAAGAGGAGAGGAGATTGGAGTAAGAAGTCAGATCATTTGGAATCTTGCCAAGCAAGATAAGGAGTTTGAGTTTCATTCTTAAAACAATGGGAATCCAGTTTAAGTTTTAAGGAGGGAAGGAACATGATAGGATTTGCCTTTGTGTGGTGTATGTATGAAATGAGTTAAAATGGGGAATACACTTAGAACAGTAGTTAGCAGGTAATGACTAACAGCATTATCATTTTTATCCTTATTATTATTAATGATGAGTAAGAGGAGACCAGGAACTAAAGCAAGTAGACTGGTTGGGAGGCTACTTCCATAGTCCTTATTGGGTCCTGAACCACAGTGGCACATGTGAGGTTAGAGAATAGTGAGCTATATATAACAAAAGTAATTCAGAGGTAGACTCAGTGGGACTTTCTGATGGACAGGGGATGGGAATTACAGAAAGACAAGAAAAAAGGACACCTTCCCAGTTACTGTCATGAACAGCCAGCCAGATGATGGTACATTTAGCAGGCTAAAGAAGTCTGCAGAAGCAGTTAATTTTGGAAAAGAAATCAAGAGTTTCATTTCATTATGTTGAGTTTGAGATGCTTATTGGGCATCTAAGTGGAGATGCCAAAAATTATTATTCCCATTTTACCATGGGGAAACTTAGGCTGCTTTACAATGAGGAAGCTAAGCTTAAAAAGAATTTAGTAATAAAGTTAAACAACTATTAATTAAGAGATAGTAATCCTGGAACTTCAAACCATCTTCACTTTCAACAAGCAAGGTTGTGTCATCTGCATATCACAGGTTGTTAATGAGTCTTCCTCTAATCTTGATGCCAAATTCTTCTTCATATAGTCCAACTTCCTGGATTATCCACTCAGCATATAGCTTGAATAAGTATGGTGAAAGATTACAAACTTGACTCACACCTTTCCTGATTTTAAACCATTCAGTATCCCCTTGTTCTGTTTTAATGAAGATCAGAGACTACAGCCTTCAGTATTTATTACATCTCAACATAAAGAAAACAAAAATCCTCACAAATGAACCAATAAGCAACATCATGATAAATGGAGAAAAGATTGAAGTTGTCAGGGATTTCATTTTACTTGGATCCACAGTCATCACTTATGGAAGCAGCAGTCAAGAAATCAGATGTTGTATCACACTAAGCAAATCTGCTACAAAAGATCTCTTTGAAGTGTTGAAGAGCAAAGACATCACTTTGAAGACTAACATACCCCTGACCCAAACCATGGTATTTTCAATAGCTTCATATGCAGGTGAAAACTAGACAGTGAATAAGGAAGATCGAAGAAGAAATGATGCATTTGAATTGTGTTGGCAAAGAATACTGAAAATACCATGGACTGCCGAAGAATAACCAAATCTGTCCTGCAGTCAGAATGCTCCTTAGAAGAGAAAATAGCCAAACTTCATCTCACATACTTTGGTCATGTTGTCAGAAAGAAGCAGTCCCTAGAGAAGAATATCATGCTTAGTAAAGTGGAGGGTCAATGAAAAAGGGGAAAACCCTCAATAAGATGGATTGACTCAGTGGCTGCAACGATGGGCTCAGGCATAACAAAGATTGTGAAGATGGAGCAGGACTGGGCATTATTTCATTCAGTTGTGTGTGGGGTCACAATGAGTCAGAGCCAATTCGACAGCACCTAACAACAATAAGAAGCCTGGAACTTAAACTAAGAACTTTTCATAGGTCTTGACCCTGGAGACCTTGCTCCTGTAAGAGTGGAATTCCTTACAAGGTATGTCAAGTTCTTTGTTGGTGAGCAGATGTTTGCCTAGGCAGGAAGGAAAAGCCACACAAGAATTGTATACAGTTCAGGGAGTGACATGAGCTTGCTAGGCCTTAGTTTCCTGATCAATAAAGTAGAAATAGAAATCTATCTAAGGTACATATTTTCCTGTGATGCAGGATTATTTAACAACAAGAAACAAAACTTTCTGAGCCTCCAAGGACTGTGTTCATTTAATCCTTAGCATAATATAAAACTATTAAACTAGATGTCTGCTTATATTATTGAATAAAGTTAGTATAACATACTTTTATTGTGTATCTCACCTACGGAGCTACATGTCAGTGTTGTTATCACCCTACATTTTGAATGTGAAGGAGGGCTGGTCTTAAGTTGGATAAGAAAGGTGTTGGAACCAAGACATAAGCAATAAATAAAACCACACAAATTATTTTTGTTTAAATTGCAATAGGAGTTAGATTTGAAATAGCATCTTACTTTATCAGAACAGCATCACTTCCTGTAAGCGAGCATCTGTCTGGGTTAGTTTATGATCCCCTTAGGGCCATATTATGCCTTTGCCAGTCTTCAATGTACCATCAGTGCCTCACATATTAAAATACTGTTACATTATTGGGAAAGTTAAGTAGAGAAAACTAGTAACAGTGCAAGGCATTGTTAGAGAAAGGAAGAAACAGAGGAAGAGAGAATGAGAAAGAAAAAGAACTAGAGTGCTCACCATTCAAAACCCACATGGAACCACTAGATGGGGGAAAGGATGAGTAGGTGGAGCACAGGAAATGTTTAGGGCAGTGAAACTATTCTGTATGATGTTGTAACGGTAGACACATGACAATATGCATTTGTCAAAACAACATACATGCAAAGAATGAACCCTAATGTAAACTACTGACTTTAGTTAATTATATTTTATCGGTAATCGTCCATCAGTTGTAATATATCCACTATACAAATGCAAGATGTTAATATCTTGCTTGTTAGAAGAAATAGTGTGAAGGAGGAGAGAGGGTATTTAGGAACTCTGTACTTTGTGTATAATTTTTCTATAAACCTAAAAATTAAGTCTGTTGAAAAAAAAAAAACAACAGCAACAATAAAGTACTTATGACTATATTCAAATGGGGATCAGATGAAATTAAATGGAGCCTCTCAGACTTTCAAAGCTACCCTTCTGCTTCAAGAGTTTTCATTAGGACATATCTTATTCTTGGCTGGTTTGCTTCTCACTTTGATTGTCTGTGATCTCCAGTGAAGACATAACTAATAATAGGAACATTCTGAGCCTCCACGAAAACCTGGCTGTCAGTGGCTATCAGCCATGACTGGAAACTTGGTCCAGAGTATAGGAGTCAAGGATTACAGGCACTTCCTGGGGAAGAAAGAATTCCAAGGCTAAATTCTGCCCTGATCAGATGTCGTTTTATCCTATGCTCACAGCAGAGCCACCCACGTCTGAGTATCTGCCATTGCCAGTGAATCATGGCTATATTATGTTAGCAATGTTAGGTAAGATTAGACTATGTTTTTAACAGAAGAATTTTTTACTCTTTTAATCTCTAAATGCTTGGAAACAAAACAATACACTTCAAATAATTCACTAGTTAAAGAGACAGTCAAGTGTTTTTTTTTTTCCCCCCCAAATTGGGACATAGAAAATTTCAATGAAGAAAGAAAGATGGTTCTTCAAAAGAAAGTCAATAAAATTGATAAATCCATAGCAAAACAAAGATTTAAAAAAAGATGCAAATTACTAATATCAGAGATAAAACAGGGTCTATCACTGCAAACCCTGCAGACATCAAAAGGACAATAAGGTAATACTGTGATGAACTCTAGGTCCCTAAGTGGCACCAACAATTACATGCTTGACCCCAACCCAAAGGTGCTTTCGAAGACAGGCCTGGGGATATTCTTCTGAAAGGTCACAGCTTTGAAAACACTATGGCATAGTTCTACTCTGCACACACAGGACTGCCACAAGTCAGAATCGACTATATATAGCAATAAACACCAGGCAACTAATAACAACAACATGAACAATTCTACAAACATAAGTTTAACAAATTTGAGGAATTGGACCAATTTTAAAAAGCACAAATTCTTCCAATATGAAGCAGATAATTCAGAATTCTGAATAGTTTTACAACTCATTTCCTTATTATTGAATTTGTCATTTTAAAGTTCCCCACAAAAAAGCAATCTTCAGGCCCATGATCTCCAATGCCTTCATTGGAGAATTCCTCCAAATATTTAGTTAAATAAACAAAAATTTTTTGTTTTAATTGTGATTTAGGTGAAAGTTTACAGAGCAAACTGGACTTCTATTCAAGAATCCATAACATCCTGTATTGTGACATTCACTGCAATCTCCACAACGCAACAGTATTCTTCATACTTCCGCCCCACACACATTCCTTCCCTTTGTTCTGCCTTACCATCCCCTTCTGCTTTCCTTCTTCTATCCCTGGGCAAATGCCATTAGGAAAGTGTGGAAATACAGAAGTTAAAGTGAAAGTAAGAAGAGCAGAAAATAACCACGACCTCGACAGATCAGAGCAGGCTTTATTGGAGAAAAGCCCATCAGGAACAGCGCTAGAAGCAACATGAACAATGCCAGTTGCAGAGTAGAGCCCCACCTGGGGGAAGTGTTGCCCCCTTTTATAGGGACCTCTGGTGCACATAGGGTTTTGCAAGAGTTGCAGTTTCCAGGAAGTGGGGTTGTTTTGGACAAACAACAAAAGGGGGGGGGGATCTGCAGTGAAATTTATCTTTGAGGTTTCAGGGTGTCTTAGCCAAGTTTAGAGTAGCCAGTTCGGTCCTTCAAATGCTGTCCTCTTGATCTCATATGGTTGATTGTTCTAATGAGTGCATACCTTCCTAGTAATACTGTTCACCTTATAGGCCTGCCTATCAACTGGCTGAAAATTGAGCCTTGGGCATAGAGTTACTGGCTTGAAGAGTGTCTAAGGGTCGTAATCTCAGGGGTTCCACCAGTCTTCATCTGACCAATAAGCCTGGTCTTTTTTTTTTTTTTTTTAATCATTTTGAGTTTTGTTCCACATTTTTCTACCTCCAAATATTTAAAGAATTAATTCTGATTCTTCCCGGTCTCTCCCAGAAAGTAGAACAGGAGATAACACTTTCCAATTCATTTTATGAAGCTAGTATTATTCTGATACTAAAACTAAAGATAATATAGGAAGAAAGGAAGGCAGGAAGGAATGAAAGAAGGAGGGAGGGACTGAAGGAAGAAGGAAGGGAAGCATCAACATCCCTCATGAATATAGATTCAAACTCCTTAGCAAAATATTAGTAAATAGAATTCAACAATACATAAAAATTATACTACACCATGACAAAGTGGGATTTATTCCAGATATGGAAGATCTTCTCAATATTTGAAAATCAATTCATGTAATCCACCATATCAATAGGTCAAAGAAGAGAAAAATCATATGATCTTATCAACTGATACATTAAAAATCATTTGGCAAAATCCATCACCCATTCTTGATAAAAATAAATAAATAAATAAGCCTCTCAGAAAAACAGAAATACAGAGGAACTTCCTATAATCGATAAAAAGAATCTATAAAAACTTAATACTAACATCATACTTAACAGTGAAAGACTGAATGCTTTCTCTCTAAGATCTGAAACAAGGCAAAAGCCCATTAATACCACTCATTCAAAATAGTACTGTAATTCCAGTCAGCATAATAAGGCAAGAAAAAGAAATAAAAAGCACATAGATCAGAAAGAAAGAAAGAAAACTACCCCTATTTGCATATTGAGAGCTCTGGTGGCATAGTGCCTGAGACATTTGACTGCTAATCAGAAGTCTGGCAGTTCAAACCCACCAGCCACTCCTCAGAAGGAAGATTTGGCAATCTACATCTGTAGTGATATTGCAACCTGGAAACCCAAGGAGGGGTTGCTATGAGTTGGATCCAACTAGAAGGCAATGAATTTAGTTTTGGTTTATAGCAATATACACATGGTAATTGATATTTAAAATCCTATCATTTAAAATTGTTCAAAAAAATGAAATACCTAGCTATAAATCTAACAAAACACATATAAGATATATATGCTGAAAACTACAAAACGCTGATGATAAAAATGAAAAAACAAAAAAAGAAGTTATGTCTTATACAGGCATGGATCGGAAAACTCAATATAGTAAAGATGTCAAGTCCCCCCCCAGATTGATATACAGGTTTAGCTCAATTTGTGTCAAAATCCCAGCAAGATTTTGTGTAGATGGAGTCAAGATTAGTCTAAAATGTAAACAGAAAAGCAAAAGAACTTGAATTGTTAAAAACAATTTTGAAAAGAAGAATAAAATGAGATGAATCAGTCTCCACAATTTCAATATTTTTTATTATTATATACTATAAAACTCAAACAAAAACTCACTGCCATCGTAATCAAGAATACATGCTGCTGTTGGTGGAAAAATAGACACATAGATCAATGGCACAGAATAGAGAACACAGAAATATACACATAAACCGCGCTACCTGACAAAGGTACACAAGCAATTCAAATGAAAAAGGATAATTTTGACAAAAAATGATGCTAGAACAACTGAACAACCAGAGACAAAAAAAACAAACAAACAAAAAAAAATGAACCTCTACCTAGCCTCATACCTTATTAAAAAAAAAATAATAATCACCCAAAATGCATCACTGACTTAAATGTAAAATGTAAAAGCACAAAATTTGGGGAAAAGTTAGGAAAATATCTTCAGTGTATAGGGTTACACAAATAGTTCTTAGACTTAAAACCAAAAGCATAATCCATAAATGGAAAAAAATTTGCTTTGCAAAAGATCATATTAAGAGGATGAAAAGAAAAGCTATACACTTGGAAAAAAATATTTGCAAATCATATATTTGGTAAAAGACTAATATTTAGAATGTATAAAGAACTTCTGAAAACTCAGCAGTAATGAAACAAACAATCCAATTAGAAAATGGCTGAAAGACATGAACAGACATGTCATGGAGTAGGATATACAGATGGCAAATAAGGACATGAAAAGATTTGCAACATCATTTGCCACTAGGGAAATGCAAATTTAAACCAGAATGAGTTCTCACTATGTGTCTATACAAATCACTGAAGGAAAGAAAAAACAGTGACAACACCAAATGCTAGTAAACATGCAGAGAAACTTGACCTCTCATGCAATTACTCACAATAATGTAAAATGGTACAGACACTCTGGAAAACATTTTGGCATTTCATTAAAAAAAAAAGAAAAGAAAAAGAAGAAGTAAGTGTGTAACTACCATATAAAACAGCAATTGTACTCCTTGGCATTTATCCCAGAAAAATCTGTACATTAACTTTCATAGCTGCTTTTATTCATAATAGCCAAAAACTGGAAACAACCCAAATGTCCTTCAGTCGATAAATGGTTAAACAAACTGTGGTATATTCATAACATGGAATACTATTTAGCAATAAAACAATGAGCTATTGATAGATGTAACAATTTAGATGGACCTCCAGAGAATTATGTTGAGTGACAAAGAGTCAGTCCCAAAAGATTGTATGCTGTATGATTCCATTTAACATTCTCAAAATGACAAAATTATGGAAGTGGAGAACAGTTTAGTAGTTGCCAGGGGTTCACAGATGGGGAGGGAGAAACAGGAGGGAATGGAGTGTGTCTATAAGAGGGCAGCATGAGAAATCCTTGTGATGATGGGAATGTTCTTTATATTGACTACATCAAGGTCAATATTCTAGTTGTAATATTGTACTATAGTTTTGCAGATGTCACTAGTGGGGAAAACTTGATAAAGGGTAGAAGGAATTTCTCCATTATTTCTTAGAACTGCAAGTTATCTACAATTATCTCAAAATAAAACATTTAACTTGAAAAAAAAAGTTTTTTTACATTAATTTGTTCAAAGATTTATTGAATATCTACTAAAAGCCACTCATTGTGCATTGAAATCAAATGGATCTTCAAAGGCTTTTCAGGAGACATTTCAACAGTAGGATTGTAAAAGATCTCAGAGCTTCTCCAATGGCCAAAGAAAGGCTTTTCTTGGAGGGTAAACTCAAATTGTGAGGCAGAAAAACATGTCCAGTCAGCTCTCCAGCAAATGAGAAGCAGTATGGTGGTCAAATTTTCTCTAGATACACCCAGATGTTCAAAACCAATGGAATGGCTGAGTTTTAATGTTCTCAGAAGACCACCCTCCTACATGAAATCAATCTGCACCCTCCATTTTTAGTTTTGCTAACCAAGAAAATGAGCCCTTCAGAGTCCTGAACTATCCTATCAGGATTTCTGAGCTCCTATGGAGTCTACCACACCACCCACAGCCTAGAGCATGCTGGGAGTAGGAAAATATGCCACAGGGGTTGTAGGGGTTAATTTCATGTATTAATTTGGCTAGGTTTTGGTGCCCAGTTGTTTGGTCAAACACTAATTTACATGTTGCTATGAAGGTCTTTATGTAGCTCTGGGTGGTATAGGTTAAGACATTTGGCTGCTAACCAAAAGGTCAGTGGTTCAAACCCACTAGCCACTCCCTGGAAGAAAGATGGGGCAATCTACTTCTGTAAGGATTGGAAACCCAATGGGGGCTGCTATGAGTCAGGTTTGACTCCATGGCAGTGAGTTTGGTTTGAGTTTTTATGAAGGTATTTACATATAGTGCCTAAGGCACTTGACTGCTAACCAGAAGGCTGGTGGTTCAAACCCACCAGCCACTCCTCGGAAGGAAGGTTGGGCAATCCTACTTCTGTAGTGGTACTGCCTCGGAAACCCAAGGAGGGGTCGCTATGAGTCAGGGCCGACTCGACAGCACATAACAACAACAACAACAACAACAACAACATTTAAATCAGTCAACCTTAAATAAGGCAGACTACCCTCAATAAGGGAGCTCTGGTAGCATAGTGGCTAAGGCACTTGACTGCTAACCAGAAGGCTGGCAGTTCAAACCCACCAGCCACTCCTCGGAAGGAAGGTTGGGCAATCCTACTTCCGTAGTGATACTGCCTCGGAAACCCAAGGAGGGGTCGCTATGAGTCAGGGCTGACTCGATGGCACATAACAACAACAACAACAACAGTGTTTATAGGAGTAGATCATCAAGTCTTTCTCCTGTGGAGCCAGTGATGGGTTCAAACCAGAACCTTAACTGTCAAGCCAGCAGAGCCCCTCAGAAACTGCAGTAAACCCTAGAGAGAAAGGAGGAAGGAAGAAAGAAGGCAAGGAAGGAAGGAAAGTAGCAATCCCTGTTTGTGGAGTTTATTGAGGGGTATGCAGATGAGCAATTCAGCAAATACGTGAGGTGTATAATATATTCAATAGTAATAAGTGCTTTTGAAAATTAAAAAGTAGACATGGAGAATAGGAAAATTTGAGGGATGGGGTAGGATTTCCCATTTTAAAAAGAGTTGTCAGGTAAGGCCTTGTGTGAACTTGACCTTGACCTTGAGGATGATACTCTACATGCATATGACCTCAATCCTCACACCATGCATTAGCTATTATCATTATATTTTAGAGGGGAAACTCAGCCTTAGAGAATCCAGAGGAGCTAGCAACTGAACCCAATCTGTTAGCCTTTAAATCCTATGCTCTTCCCACTGTCCCCTATGTCTTCTCACACCTTCATTGGAAACGTGTTGCAAAGGGGAATGTCCCATTTACCCTGGGGCTCTTGAACCTCAGGAACTGTGCTGAGGTCTCCAAGGTGTGTCAGCAGTGTCTACAGAGACCACATATCTTCATTCAGTTCCTTGTCCTTGGAGATTATGGACTACTACAACTCTGCTTTCTTAAAATGCTGAGCTGACCCAGTTTTGAGGCCTTGGTTGGAGGCCAGCAGCTGTTTCCCTTCTTGAGCACTGTGATTAAGTCCACTCTCCAACCACAGCCCTAAACAGGCTCATACTCCTGAGTCACAATGCATCATCCATCCTCCGTACAGCCCCTATGCTTCCCTGGCCATACATAAGCCCTCTCCTACGACTCCAGCTTGTTGTCACCTGGTCCCTGGGTGCATCTCCCTGTGCGGCCCTGCATCAGTGCCTGCTGTCCCTTCCTGTCTCTGGGAACTGTGAGTATAATAAACCTGGTTACTGGCCATGGCCTCCCTGGCCCCTTTCTGCCGTCACACCTGACTAATCATCCCACCAATTTGTTACGAGCAAACTCGTAATTTAAAAACTAAAAACACCTAAAGTACAACCTTCTACATACGATAAATATATTTTCTAAAACCAGAGAATATAAGTCCAAGACAAATTAGCCCTTCCTTTCGACCCTTCACAGATCTGCAGATTGTCTGCTGGACCCAGGCGTCTGAGCTCCTTAGTCACATTAGCTATGGGCCATGTGCTTCTGAACCCTCCTGCGTCAGCGCATGCCCGTGGTCCTGAAGGCCTATTTAGTTTGTGCAGTGGAGGGTACACGGTTCCCGGGGTTAAGAGCTGACAGTGGGGCGCGCAGAAGCCCAGCTACCACCGCCAGGACTCCATGTGGGTCTCCTTTGTGCGGGTGGGTGAGGTTTCCCACCACTGGTTCCGGTGACTTGGAATGCCAAGGGCCTAAACTTAATTAACTTCTCCGGGCCCGGAGACTTTTCCATCTCAGCCGGCGTCTTGCTTCGTGGGGCGGCTGGGCGCAAGTGCCTCCCGCACAAACAGAAGGCCGGGGACCTTGGTGGGTGCATTGGCAAATACAACAGGGCCAGTGGCATCCTCATTAAACTCTGATTAGCGAGTGGACTTGATCCAGACCAAATCAGGGCTGAATGCGATTTCTTTCTTTCTTCTTCTTTTTCTTGCTGCCTGTTGATCAGATGTAGGCAATTAAGAACCCACACACCTCCAGCCCTTGTGTTTTTTTGAAGCGGGGAGCTCATACCAGTCAAGCCACAAAGACACTATTGTCCTAAGAACAATATTCCCCACTAATCTCACTTCTGGCAATTTACTTTTTCTTCCCAAGCAGATTTAGAAACTTAAAAAAAAAAAAAAAATCCTTGAAAGAGAACGGGGGAGGGATACTCCATGGTATCTAATCCTATCGCAAAGTGGGAGTTTTCTTGTTCCATTCAGCTTTTCTTTGAATGAGCACTGGATAAATAAACTTCTCCGGCATCCCCACATTGACTGAAGACCGGGAGACCGTGAGGATCCAATTATGCATATGGGGGTGTGTGCAATCTCGTTTGCAAATTCAACACAAAGAGGGCAGCCCCGCGCTCCCTTGTAATCATTGCCTCACTACAAATTTACAAACCTTCGAGGTGAGAGCCGCTTTTGTTCTGTGTTTGAAAGCAATTATTACCTTTCTTTAATTTTCTAGTGGTAATTAGGCTTCCGAATCCAGTCCAACCTGGTTTGGACGGCTTCCTTACCTCGTGTACTATGGATGGGGGATTTGTTGGATGCCCTCTAAGCCAGCCTTGGGGGCATTCTTGAGAATTCAGAGAACTTTTTTACCTTGAGGGCCAAGAAGTCTGACAGGTATAGAAGAGGCTGTGTCCTCTTGACCTCTAAAGATAAAAAGGAAAAGGTTAAAAAGGGAGACGGTGAGAAGTGTTACACACACACACACACAAAGTTATAATTGAATTGGCTCCAACTCCTGGTGACCTCATGTGTGTCAGAGTAGATTCAATGGCTGATTTTCGAAAGCAGACAGCCAGGCCTTTCTTTCCAGGTCACTCTGGGTGGACTCCAACTTCTAACCTTTTCATTAACAGGTCAACATGTTAATAATTTTCACCACCCAGAGACCCCCAAAAGAGTAAAACTAACAACAACAACAAATTCACTGCCATGCAGTTGATCCCAACTCACAGTGACCCCCATTTGAGTTTTCCGAGGCTGTCCTTCCACGGAACAGCTGGTGAGTTTGAAATGCTGACCTTCTGGTTAGCAGCCAAATGCCTTACCCACTATGCCACAAGAGCTCCTGAAAAGACTAAAGGGAGAGCAAAAGGAAGACAGAGGCTGGGGTGGAGGGGAAGTAAGGCAACAGAAACTTGAGACAGTAAAAAAGACAATGAGGATTATCCAAAACTAAAAAAGGGGTGTCACCTTCCTGTGGTTACTGTATTAGCACTCTTATCCGCATTTACAGGATTCATGCTAATGAGTTCCCTGCCTCTAGGCACCCAAGCCTCACTGCACTGGACTGCTGGAATGAAAGAAGAAGCTAAGAGTCTCTGAAAAGAAAAACTAAAAGGGAGAGAAAGCAAGAGAATCCAAAGGCCCTGGAAAAATAGCTCATCAAAAAGCTGTACCTTTCCCAGTGCCCTGAAGGTCAACCTACTTGGCAGGCAAAAGAGAGCCAGGGAAGAAGTGCCAATAGCTCCAGATTGTCCAGACCAGACAAGATCGCTGGGCCAGGAATTCTGCTGCTTGTCTCACAGTCTGTGACCGTTCGTAACGCCAGGATCCACCTCGTGGCAGGCTAAGGCTGCTGTCCTCTGGGCCCCTTGTCAAGAAAAAACTATGCTTCAGTTGTGGAGAATTAGGTTGATTGGGGTGGAGATGGGGTACATTGTCAAGGAGCTGGCCTGGGAGCAAGGCAGGAAGTCTGGGTGCAACTTCTGTGTGAGGTAATCTACATCACTATGGAGGGAATCAGAGTAGAAACAAAACAAGGTGGGATACCTAACTCACTGGTATTCAGGGTAAGCCAAGGCTGCAGGAAAGTTCCAAGGCTATAAGGAGAAGAGAGGAGGAAGGCTTCATTCACTCTGTGTGTGCAAACTGTTTTCTCATCAGTTGCATCATTCTCCACCAAACTGAAGGCAATGAACCTCTCCCTGGTATGACATAGGTTTTGAAGTCATCCCCATCTTGGCTTGGCTGCTGACTAGCTATTTGATGCTGGTAAAATTCCTTAATCTATAAATGAAGAGAATCCTTTCTTAAAAAGATTAGATGAAATAATGTATGAAAAACAGGTTTCAATGGAGCTTCCAAAGTAAGACAGACTAGGAAGAAATGTCTGGCAATATACTTGCAAAAATCAAGCAATGAAAAGTGCATGGATCATAATAGTCCAATCCACACCTGAACACATACATGCCTGTGATGAGACCACTAAACTAAGCCCACTGCCATCGAGATGATTCTGACTCATAGAGACCCTGTAGGACAGAGTAGAACTGCCCCGTGGGGTTTCCAAGGCTGTAAATCTTTACACAAGGAAATTACACCTTTCTCCAGCAGAGCAACTGGAGAATTAGAACTGCCAACTTTTTGGGTAGCAACCAAGTGCTTAACCACGGTACCACCAGGGCTGCTTGTTAAGGGACAGGGCTCGATAAATAATGTGTATGGGAAAGTCAGTCTAATGAACTATTAATAGTTGTTGATTAGGGTATGGTGGTGGGTCAGTGATAGAATTCTCGACTTCCATGCAGAAGACCTGGGTTCTATTCCCAGCCAATGCATTGCATGCACAGCTACCACTCGTCTGTCTATGGAAGCTTGGGTGTTGCTCTGATGCTGAACAGGCTTCAGCAGAGTTTCCTGCCTAACAAGGGCTAAGAAGAAAGGCCTGGCAATCTGCTTCAAAAATCAACCAATCCAAACCCAATGTGTCACAATTGTCCGATACACAACTGATTATGGGGACTGCACAGGACTGGGCAATGTTTTGCTCTCTTGTGCATGGAGTTGCCAGGAGTCAGGGGCCAACTCAATAGCATGTTGATTAGGAGACTGGGTTAGAAAAAGGAAGTAAGTACTATTTCCAAGGGAAATAGCAGTATAACTGATTGAGAAAAGAGATAAATAGATTGATGATAGACAAGAAAACAGCTATAAAACACAATCAAAGATGATTATGTATTGACTGAATGACAGTAACATGGCTTTAGCCCATTCTCCACTGAGTAGCAACTATTTGATAAAAGCTATAAGTTTGAATAATCACCTTCATCTAAAAAACTTACCATTTGAGAGTAACATAAGCCATATAACTATCCTACTAGCCAGAATGTGATGAGGCAAAGGAGTTGAACAAAGAAACCCAGGAGTGCATTGAGGAAGGAGAGATTAGTTCCAGATAGGAGGATTAAAAAAAGGCTTTAGGTTGGCGCTGGCATTAAACCAAGCCTTGATGATAGGTAGAAATAAGAAGAAAGGACTTTCTAAGAGGAGGGAACAGCAGGCATGCTTGAGAAAGGGTGAATGGTCCCACCTTCCTGGAAGAGGCAGTGAGATGATAGAAGATCTCATTTGCCATGATGCCTTGGACCTTTATTTTGTTAGGAGTGGATAGAAAGGATTGTGTTTGACTAATGTCACTTCAGGAGCTACCTGCATGGATTGGAACAGGGAGAGACCAAAGGCCAGGGACCAGCAGAGGCCTTTGCAGCATGTGAAAGGGTAACAGCTAGAGCAGGGTGATGGAGGAAATACATATGAAGGCATGGACACTGACACATCTGGACTAGTGATTCGTTGAATGTGAGGGGTGAGGGAAAAAAACATTGAGAATCTTAGCCTGAATAATCAGAAGTATTATATCATAAATACTGAGAAAGGAAAGTACATGTATTCAATTTGGGACATTCTAAGTATAAGATCCACAACCTGTCTAGCACTTTGTTGTCCTGTGGTGGCTTAAGCGTTGCTGTGATGCTGAAAGCTATGTTACTAGTATTTCAAATATCAGCAGGGTCACCCATGCAACACAATGTGGAGCTTCCACACTAAGACAGACTGGCAAAAAAGGCTTGATGATCTTCTTCCAAAAATTAACCAATGAAAACCTTATAGATCATAATGGTCCATTTCATTCCATTGTGCATGGGATTGCCATAAGTCAGGGCCCGACTATTCCACAACTAACATCAACACCTCATTACAAAGAAATGCCAAGGGGGCATCACTGAACGACAGTGTCTCAATGATGATGGAATATTTGACTGCTAACTAGAAGGCTAGTGGTTCAAACCCACCAGCTACTCCTCAGAAGGAATGTCAGACAATCCATCTCCGTAATGATACCACCTTGGAAACCCAAAGAATATTTGACTGCTAACTAGAAGGCTAGTGGTTCAAACCCACCAGCTACTCCTCAGAAGGAATGTCAGACAATCCATCTCCGTAATGATACCACCTTGGAAACCCAAAGAGGGGTCGCTATGAGTCAGATCCGACTCGACGGCAATGAGAGGGAGAGCGATCCATGGAAGGGTGGGGGAGATGGGTTTCCTAGGGAAAAAAAAATGTAGATATTAAAATGCCATACCCAGAGGAGACCTAAAACTGTTTCTTAAATATTCTGGGTCTTACACATCACCTGGACCTTTAATAAAATGATAGCTTCTCAGGCCTTACCCCAGATCTACTCCCGTATACCTCTAGGTGATTCTTAAGGTGATGCAAGTTTAGGGAACATTGATTTCATCAAATTCGTCAATTCAAAGATGAAACCCAGAAGGGTGAGTGACTTGCCCAAGGACACACAGATAATCAGATAATCTCTGGGAGAAATGCCACAAGAATCCCATGACAACCCTGTCAGTCCAGCTTACTTTCTGGGGGAGGAAAGTGCTATGGGGGTGGGGTGGGAAATGGATGCTTTATTGAGCAAGAACTTTTGTTTTGTTTTAGTTTTTAAATAGACTAAAACAGTTTTAGGTTTATAGAAAGTACAGAGAGTTCCCACATATCCCCCTCCCCTCTGCACACAGTTTCTCCTGTTGTTAATATCTTGCATTCTTTTGGTACATTTGTTATAATTCATGGACCAATATCAACACATTATTATTAACTAAAGTCCATAGTTTACATAGGGCTTAATCTGTGTGTTCTGCCCTATGGGTTTTGACAAATGCACAGTGTCAGGTGTCCACCATTGTGGTATCATGCAGACTAGTTTCACGGCCCTAAAAGTGCCCTGTGCTCCATCTGTTCTCCCTCCCCCATCCCCTGCAAACATTGATCTTTTCACTTGTCTCTATAGTTTTGTCTTTCCCAGGATGTTACATGGGTGGAATCATACAGTATACAGCTTTAACAGACCGGCTTATTTCACTTAGCAATATGAATTTAAACTTCCTCCATATCTTTTTATAGCTTAATAGCTCATTTCTTTCATTGCTGAATAATACCCTATTGTATGGATGTACCACAGTTTGTTTATCCATTCACCTATTGAGGACATCTTGGTTGCTTCCATTTGGGGCAATTATGACTGAAACCAAAACCAAACCAAACTCACTGTCATCCAGTCAATTCCAACTCATAGTGACCCCCATTGGGTTTCCAAGGTGGTAAATCTTTACAGAAGTAGATTGCTCCATCTTCCTTCCATGGAGCAGTTGGTGAGTTTGAACCACTAACCTTCCAGTTAGCAGTCAAATGTCTTAGGCTTTGTACCACCAGAGCTCCTCAATTATGACTAAAGCAGCTATGAACATTTGGGTGCAGGTTTTGACATGGATGAGTAAAGTTTTTTGGTGGTGTTTTCTCCTTGGCTTTTCACTAATGACCTATTCATTTTTATGAAAAATTAAAACAGCAATTTTTCAAATACCTTTCCATATACAAGGAGCTCTGGTAGCACAGTGACTAAGCCATCTGACTATTAACCAGAAGGTTGGTGGTTCAAACCCACCAGCCATTCCATGGAAGCAAGACTGGGCAATCTACTTCCGTAAAGATGTACTACCTCAGAAACACAATGGGGTTGGCTATGAGTCACAATTGACTCGATGGCAGTGGGTTGGGTTTGGTTTCTGGTTTTCCATGTACACCACTGAGAGCAGGCTGGTCTGTAAGGTTCGTGGGTATGCCCAGGGCCTACCACAGTGCCAGAGAGCTATCAGGCGATGAGAGAAACCTGGTGGGTAAGCGAGGGCATTACTCAGGAAGACTGCTGGTTTTTTCATCAGAAAGTTCTGGCCACATATATTTTCCACCCAGATGTAGGAGTTTCACTCTGGAGATCTTGAGTCTACAATGGCTTGGGTACTGATTTGCTGTGCTTTCCAAACCAGACACTTTTGGAAGGATTTCTGGACAGCCATTATCCTTTTTTTTTTTTGAACCTGTGAATGGTTCTTTTACCCCAGCATTTCGAGTATGGAAGTATTAGCAAGGAGATTCACAGAGTTAATTACCGCCCTCTTGTTTGCCTAGCTCATTCAAACACATAAATGCCACTACAAACAACCACTAAATCTACAGAGGCTTGTTCTGGCTGTCAAACACAGCCGTAAAAATAATATGCCCTCCAGCAGGGGTGGGGAGAGCAGCAGGATGGCAAAGCACTCACTAATTTTCAACAATCCCTCCTTAGAGACATAATCTTCAAATAAATATTTAACTTGCTCTGTCTTCAGTCTTAGATTATTTACAAATCAGGCTTTAAAGGCGATTTAAAATGATCCTTCCCTGAGCTATTTGCACACCTCAAATTGTCCGGGGGGTAGGAATGGGCCTTCCCAAGGGTGGGAGGCTGGTCTCCCCTTGTTACCATACACGGTCTGCTCCACGCATTCAGAGCAGGAGGGCCCCTGGGACTGTCTGTGGCCTGGACACTCTCAGCTAGGCCCATGGCCCTTCTGCCATCGCAAAGTGAAGATGCAGACAGGCTGTCCAGGTGCAGAACTCTAGTAACCACAGCATACATGTGGGGTCTTATAGAAAAATGGGAGACACTTAGACAAAGAGCAACAAGGAAGGCAAACCCTAGCTCGCAAGGCTAGGAAGTTAGAAGAAAACAAGATGGAAATTCTCGATGAAAATGAAATTGGGACACTGGCTCATGGACAATTAGAAATGTGTCTGAGTTTGGTAATGGAGGTAGAGTAGGGGGTGATGTGAAGGCCTTCTGACCCTAGGATGACATTTTCTAAGAAACTTGTGACTCTCAAGATATTAACAAGTGACCCAAAGATCAAAGGGATTTGTGGCCAAATAAGTGGAACTTGACTGCTAACCAGAAGGCTGGCGGTTCAAACCCACCAGCCACTTCTTGGAAGGAAGATTGGGCAATCTACTTCTGTAGTGATACTGCCTTAGAAACCCAAGGAGGGGTAGCTGTGAGTCAGGTCCAACTCGACGGCAGTGAGTTTGGTTTCTTCGTTTTTTTGGTGAAATCCATGGGTCTTCCTCCTTCTGGAGACACAAGAACCAAAAACACAGCCACTGCTGTCCAGTTGATTCCAACTCATGATGACCCCATGTCTACAGAGTACAATTGTTCCATAGGGTTTTCAAGGTTGTGACCTTTCAGAAGCAGATTGTCAGGCCTTTCTTCCAAGGTACCACTGGGTGGTTTCAAACTGCCAACCTTTCAGTTAATAGTCAAGTGCTTAACTATTTGTACCACCCAAGGATTCCAGACACAAGAACTGGGGTTGCAAAATACATCTGAAAAAGGCTGGCTGGTAAATATTTTTAACTTCACTGCTGTTTGGTCTCTGTCACAGCTACTCTACTCTACCATTGTAGCAGGAAAACAGCCGTAGAGAATATATAAATGAATGGATGTCACTGTGTTCCAATAGAACTTTATTTTCAAAAACAGGTGGGAAATTGGATGTGGCCTATGGGCTGAAATTTACTGACCCTTTCACTAGAATGTTAAAAGCTCTGAGAAGTCTGCATTAAAGAAATATTTAACTTCATTTAATCTAATTTTTCCCTAAAACATCTCTGACCATATAATCTCCCTACATACACACACACACACACGCACACACATCTATTGACATCTTATACTAAACTAGTTTAATTGGGAAGCAATGTCCTGGGAAATGTGTGGGAAAGAAAAAAGCTACTTAACAGAGGTGTCTCAAAAAGTTGCTGGCAATTTGAACACCTAATGCTGGAGCAAAAGCTCTGGTCACTTAAGGAAAAATAATTGCTAATTGCTCTTGAGTCGACTTTGACTCATGGTGACGTCAGGTATGTCAGAGTAGAACTGTGCTCCACAGGATTCTCAATAGCTGATTTTTTTTCCAGAAGGACATCTTCAGCCTTGCTTCTGAGACACCTCTAGGTGGACTCGAACCTCTTGCCTTTCAGTTAGGAGCCAAACATTTTAATTGCTTACACCACTCAAGGACTCCTGGCCACCCCTAGATAGGCAGAAAATAAAAGCAGCAAGAATAGAGCAATAGCCAGAGACCAAGTGAAATCTGAGTGACAGAACCAGAAATCTGTAACAGTCCTAAGGAAGCCACATCTGTATCCAGGACACCAGCAAGAGAAAGGCTGAAAGAGCAGGTCAGAATTCCCAAGACCAAGCCAAGTAGAGGTTCACAGCCAAAATGATTCTGATTGTTTCTCAAGCTCTTTGTGGTCCCCCAGGCTGCTCAGAATACAAATGAGGCTATATTAATAAGATAAACTAAATACTTCAACAAACAATCCCAAACCCAACAAAAATTTATTTATATTCATATAAAGTTCCAACAGGTGTCCTGATCACTGGACCACTCTCTTCCACACAGTAATTCCAGAACCCAGGTCCTTTATCTTATGATTCTGCCATTCCCTGGGTTCTCAGAGTCCTCTATACCTTCTGCAACTGACCAACAGTCAAGAAGGAGAGAGAGGGTCTAAGGATGGAGTCGAAGGCCTTTGTCAGCCAAACAGCTCTGAGAGCATCTGTGGGTCCTGCAGAGATACAGTACAATGGGAAGTCCCTGATGAAATAACTCCAAGCCAAATGTACAGGCTTGGTAGGCCTAGGCATTGAGTCTTCACCTTACCTTCATTTTACTTTCTGTCTTAGGCTAGGTTGTCTAGAGAAGCAAAACAAGTGGAGCTTTGATAGATAGATAGATAGATAGGTAGATAGATAGATAGATAGATAGATAGATAGATAGAGACAGATTTATCTCAAGGAAATGACTCATGCATTTATCTCAAGGAAATGCAGTGGTAAAGGCTGACAAGTCCAAGTCTATGGGTCAGATATAAGGCTGGAGGCTTCTCCTGAGTCACATAGCTGCAGGGACTGATGAACCCAAGAGTGCAGGTCAGATGGAAAGCTGCTATCTCATGAGCTGCGCAGGCTGATGAATCCAGGACTGACAGGTCAGATGGTAGGCTGCTGGCTCAAGTTCCAAGAGCTAGAGGTTGGATGATGACAAGCCAGATGCAGGATCCAGATAGAGCAAAAAACCAGAGAGCTTTGCCAGATTGTCCATATATATTGGAAGTAGCCACACCCCTTGGGAAACACTCTTTCAACAGATTGGCTGGTCATAGCAGATCTCATCATGGAGGTGGTTACATTATATCAGATTTCATCATGGGGGATGACTATATCATAACTGCCAAGCCACTGAGAATCATGACCCAGCCAAGTTGACAAATAACCTTAACCATCATACTTTACATTTGCCATAAGTTCCCTTTATTTAGTTTGTTTCCATTTTACTGTCTCAATAAGTTAATCAAACTTTTTTTTTTTTTTTTTTTTTTTGCGTGGGAGGAAACCATTAAATAAAATGTAATATGAGATCATGTTTCAAGTGGGGAAAAGAAAAGAAAGAAATGCCCATTGAGGGTAGTGTCATTTATAAAAAAAAAATACTAACTGATAAGTAGAATTGTTTGCAGAAACTCTTGTTAGCTTTTTTTTTTTGTATTCTAGGACAACACTCAAGTTTGAATGGTTTTCTCCAAGATAGACTTCCCAATGTCCCTCCACCACAGAAGTTCAGCATCAACTCTGCATCAGTCCCAAACATTGACCCAAGGAGAGGGACCAGAACTCTGGCTATGTCCAATAACCTCACAGAAGGCACTGATGTCATTCACAAAGAGCTATGTCCTCCTTCCAGAAGGCTTGGTGGATTCTGAACCACAACCATGGCTAGATGGTATACATCTTAAAGGCTACATCGTAGGGAACATGAAAACCACCTTGTGGTTCTCAACTGTACAACCCAGCCAAGCCACTGCCCTCATGTCAATTTTGATTTATAGCAACAGAGTAGAACTGCCCCATAGGGCTTCCAAGGCTATAAATCTTTATGGAAGTAGATCACCACTGAAAGTTAAATTCTAATTAGAAAAAATAAGTAGGGGAAAAGAAAAATAAATTTGATCTAAAATAAATTTGACTACTTCATTGGATAGTTCTGAAATACACTGCTATCTTTCTGAAAGACAGGAAACAGAGAAGGATGATAGGAGTATTGAAAACACCTTGGAAGGGACACAGTTATTTGCTCCTTTTGATATTTCTAACTGACTGTTAAAATATTTTATCATCAGGGAAACATTTTGCATTTAAAAAATTAGGGATCAAGGAATATAATTTTATAAAACAAATGAGAGACAATTTGTAGGCCACGGATACTTAAACCATGACTCCTCTCACCACAAATACTGCCTGTCCCAACCTAATATACCTTTGAAATTTGAATCATAACATGGAATTTTTGCCCCTACTTTACTCCCCCTTTATTGCCACATTATATATAAAGTAATGATTAGGAAATGGTAGGAATCATTCATACTGCAGTGTAGTAAATTACTTAGTGTGGCTTTTCTACCCATAAGTCTTTGTAAACTCCAAGGTGGGATTTTCTATGAGCAACTGAGGAACTATCCACCTGGGTTATTTCTGTTGGGCGTGGCACAATACAATGTTCTGGGAGGTTCCCACTCTCTCACACATGCTTAGAGTTCTGATACTGTGATTGGCTAGTTTGACCACCCTTCCGGGCTCAAAAGGAGGCCTCCTGGAGGCAGAACTCTCTCTTACTGCTGGTGGAGGAAGATGTGCTGCTGAAAGAGACACGCACCCCTGAAAGAGACACGTACTGCTGGGAAAGAGACGCGAGAGACACACATTGCTGAGTGAGACACCGGGGGACCAGTGCTGCTGGGAAAGAGACTGTGAGAGACTGTTGGCCGAGGGACGGTGGGCTGGGAGAGAGACTGAGCATTTTTCTTGAACTTGAGTTGTAGCCTGGTGCTTCCCTAATAAGCCCCATAATCTGTGAGTTCTGTGTGGCCACTGCAGTGAATTATCGAACCCAGGAGAGAGGTGGTGGGTGCCTTGGGAGGAACGGTTGGTGAAAGGGCTGGAGGGAGGCAGCATGTCTGGCCTTGCAGTAATAGGCCTTGGATTACTGCTGGTAATCCTGCCTTCCCCTTGTAGGGTTAGAGGAGGTCAGAACATGTGGCCTCCTTGCCATTTTTGCACATACATATACATATAAATATTTATACACATAGATACATACCAAAAAAAAAATCCTATTGAGTCAACTCCAACTCATGGTGACTTCATGTGTGTCAAAGTAGAACTGTGCTCCATAAAGTTTTCAGTGGATGATTTTTCTGAAGTAGATTTCCAGGCCTTTTTTCTAAGGCACCTCTGAGTGAACTCAAACCCCCAACCTTTGGGTTAGTAACAACTGTGTTAACTGTTTGCACCACCCACCTCAACACATGGCAACCTCATGTGTAACAGAGTTTTCTTGGCTAGAGAATCATTACCAGGACTTTTCTTCTCTGAAACCATTCAAAAACACTCACTGCCATAGAGTCGGATCTGACTCATAGCGACCCCTCCTTGCGTTTCCTAGGCAGTACCACTACAGAAGTAGATTGCCCAATCTTCATTCTGAGGAGTGGCTGGTGGGTTTGAACCACCAGCCTTCTGGTTAGCAATCAAATGCTTAGGCACTACACTACCAGAGCTCCTGTGAAACCACTAGATGGGTTCAAACCTCCAATTTTGATTAGCAGCTGATTACAAACTGCTTGAACCACCCATGCTCCATATACAGATAGATAGATAGATAGCCCTGTGAGATAGGCATAGAAGAAATGTCTCCCATTGAGCAAGTAATTGGACCTGTGGGCTCAGGACCATGGTCATGGGGTACATCAAGCTCATTTGGCATATCATACTACACAAAAACATTGTTCTATATCCTGCTTTGGTGAGTAGGGGCTGGGGTCTTAAAAGCCTTCAAGCGGCCATCTAGATGCAACGATGGGTCTCTCCTTGTCCAGAGCAAAAAAGAATGAAGGAAACCAAAGATACAAGGAAACAATTAGTCCAAGGACTAGTAGACCATGTGATCCTCAGCTTATGTGACCATGAGACCAGAAGAACTAGATGGTCCCTGGTTACCACTGTCAACCTCTTGGAGTGGGATCAGGACAGGAGATCCTGAGTACAAGGGGAGAAAAATGTGGAACAAAACTCAAAATCACTTATTTAAAAAAAAAAAAAGACCAGGTTTACAGGTCTGATAGAGCAGAGTGAGACCTTTGAGACTATGGCCCCTAGTTACCCTTCAGGTCTGGAAGTGAACTCAGTCCTGTGGCTTCCAGCCATATAAGGCATATGGGGTGAATATTTACATCAGGTAGATACAGTCCTTGGAACAATTAGTCGTCAGAGAACAGAAGGGCAATGTCTGTATGCGGAGACAGCTGGGCATGGGGTGCGGGAGTACATGGGAAGGAAGGACACAGAGAAGGGGTAACTACTGGGAGGAAGTGGGAAGTGAGCTGTTACACTGTGGGAAATTACAGTTGATGTTGTGAAACAAAATGTGTATGAACTACTGTATGGAAGATGAATTTCCTCTGTAAACTTTCACTCATATCACAAAAAATTTTTTAAAAAGAAGAAAGAAAAGAAAAGAAATAAAGAAATGTCTGCCACTAACACCAACAGGGTGAAAGAGCTCATTGAGAGCAAGTGAACTGCAGAGCAGGGACCAGGTCATAGAGCTGTGAAATCTGCTCCCCTCCCCCGCTGCCTCAACTAACAAGAGTGGAGAGTAATGGTCTCTTAGGTGCAAACTGCATCCTTTTATACATTTTGTATATCCACACATACACCCACATCCACACTTCAAGTGTGAGATACTCTTATCTCCTTCTAGTCATTGCTTTACAGGAGGAGTCAGAAGAAGGAAACCAGAGCAAGGAGACAGCTGGGGTGTCACCTTGCCCGCAGCAGCTGAAGGAAGGCAGGCAGTCGCTGGTGAAAAGCGGGTGAGGCTCACCCACTCATGCTACTTCCCTGTGGCTCTCAATGTGTCTACTACCCCCATCTAACATCAGATCTCACCACCCACACCGAGAGTCAAGTTACCCAATAAGGTAAGCATGGGCTTACTTATGCTTACTTAGTAATCTGTAGTGAACGACTTTTTACCACATCAAAGATTCTGCCCTACAGCCATCAAGTTGATTCCAATTCATACAATCCCCATTAGATTTCAAAGGCTGTAGATCTTTACAGAAGTAGATTGTCTTATCTTCCTTCCTTAGAGCAGCTAGCGGGTTTGAACCTCTGACCTTCTGGTTAGCAGACAAATACCTATCACTGCACCACCAGAGCATCTTTGACAGGGACAGAGTACCCAATAAGCAAAGAAAGCATGGGTTTACTTGGGCTTACTTACTAATCTATATGAACATGGGTTTCACCATAGTACATAAGTATGCACAAATAAACCCATGCTTACCTTGCTGATTTGGTAATCAGCTCCCACCCACAGTTGTAAAGTCAGGGAGCTGAGGCTATATATTTAAATAAAGCTCACACACATGCACACGCACACACACACTCAAATACTCATACAAACTAAGGAAACGGAAGTAATTATTTACTTCCTTGGACAAAATATTTTTGACTCCAAGCACATATGGATAGTCTTAGAGGATATACAGCCCCTCGTTCCTTTACTTTGGGACATTTGATGAGAGGAGGTCCTGTGGTTAGCTAAGAGGCAGTACCATAGGAAGAAGCCTATCTTGGACCACAGCAGGCACCCAGGGACTTATTCTTGTATCCATTGCCCAGGGACTGGTTCTTTTATCAGTTTATGACAAAGCAACCCAGTCTTCAGGCCGTATCATTGTCATACGAGTTAGCATATCTTGAGGAAGAACTGCTGTTCTAAGGCTTGTAAGATGAAAAGTTCAGTGTTCTTTCCAGAAATCTGGAGACATCTGTTACAACAAAGTCCAATATTTTCTCTAAAATGTTTGCTGCATCTACTCTTTTACAAGCATTACTCTCCTTTTAAGAATGATTATTCTTCTCTCCATACGCTCAAGCACAATTGAACAGTAACGTCAAAGAGGTAAGAGGTAGGAACTGGGTGGTACAAATGGTTAATATGCTCACTGCTGACTGAAAGTTTGGAGATTCAAGTCCACCTCGAGGCATCTCAGAAGAAAGACCTGGTGATCTCCTTCTCAAAACTGAGCCATTGAGAACCCTGTGGAATGTGGTTCTACTGTGACATCAAGTCTACTCAACGGGAGCTGGTGGTGGTAAAGACTGCACTCAGTTGCCCTGTAAACAAAGCCTTCTTGGCTTTTGGGAGGACTGTTCCTCTCTGGGGGTTCTGGTTAGCAGTCAAATGCCTTAGATACTACACCACCAGAGCTTCCTTTCTCTGGGGGTATAAAGAGTGTATTACAAATACAGAGGGAAATTAAATATTCATCATGTCAAGGATAGAACATTAATTAAAAAAGAAAAATGTTCATGACCCTTGTTCCAAGTGTGTGATCAAAGCAAGTTATATAAAGTGTGTTCTACAATGGAAAGAAGAAGGATGGCTATACACAAAATAGAGAAATTAGAATGAGAAATTGGGCTTCTTTTCTAGGCTATCCCAGAGATTCTCATCCTGCATCTCCCCAGGCATTTCTGAAGCAAAACCATCACCACTGAGACCCCAAATCATCCCCCTATAGGGTGTGAGTACTCCTTAATGCTCAGTTACTGAAAAACAAGAGCATCTCTCAGATAAAATAGAGACAGTGGAACAGGGCTAGAAAGCAGAATGATCATTTCTATGTTGAGTTGACTGCACAGAAGCAATTTACATCAGACTGTCCCTCTCTTTCCAATGCTCTCTCTCTCTCTCTCTCTCTCTCTCTCTTTCTCTCTCCTTAATTTTATTGTGGTAAAATTACACTGTGTAGGTTGTGCAACCATCACCATTATCCATCTCCAAGTTTTTCATCACCTTAAGAGAAACTTCCACAACAGTCAGCATGTCGTATGTAGTGGCTAGTGTGTTGCTGTGATGCTGGGAGCTATGCTACAGTGAATTCAAGCCTACAAATCAATGATCAGGAAGATGGCACAGGACCAGGCAATGTCTTGTTCTGTTGTATCTGGGGTCGCCATGAGTCAGAGGCCAACTTCCTAACAACTAACAACAACAACAAAACATAAACTTAGTACTCCTTCAGCAGTAACCCCAGCTCCTAGTAACAACTATTAAACTTTAATCTCCATGCATATCTAGATATTGCATGTAAGTAAAAGCATGCAGTATTGTCCTTTTGTGTCTGACTTATTGTACTCAGCATAATGGTTTCAAGGTTCATCCATGTTGTAGTATGTATCAGAACTTTGTTTCTCTTTATGGCTGAGTAATGTTCCATTATATATATATATACGTTTTGTTTATCCATTTGTTGGTTGATGGATGTCCTCTCAGGCTCTTGATGTCCCTGTCACATCCCATTAACCCTGAGAGCAGGGTAAAGTAAAGGAAAGCACTTGGCCTTGGAATCAAGAGGCTTGAGGTTCAAGTTGAGCTTTGCCACTATGTCAGTTAGATTCTCAGAAAAGTTAGTGTTCTGGGACTTCACTTTCCTCCTGTGAAAAATGTGTGGCTTGGTGGGCCTGGATTGAGACGGTCCCTCTAACTCTCACATTCTGTTGCTTGGCCACCTTTCACAACACAGAAGTGACAACCACTAAGCCCTGCGCAAGCAGCATGGATTCCCAGCGCAGCAAGGTTTTCACTCAGTGGCACCACAAGGTACAACACATTGTTGCTTACAACTTCAGATGGGGGAGAAATCTGTATTCTCTAGAGGCAAGAATTAATGAGTTGGGAAGCAGTGATGTGGGTTTTGTCTTTCTCCGTAATTGGTCCTTGTCCAGGGCAGGGATGCTTTTGCCTGGAAACTTTTGTGATTCTGAATGCTCAGGTATGCCGCCAAACCCACGCCCCTTCTCACACACACCTCTCCCCTGGAGGCTGCTCTGGCTTGGATTGCAGCCAAACCTCTAGCCAACTCCCAATTAAATATATCATACAAGTCCTGCGACTGATGGAGAAAGCCCACCCTTGCCAGGGGGCTTAGATCAGTGACATGTGCTTGCCAATTTTCCCCTCCCTATCACATTTACTGATTAGCCTTTTCTTTTTCTTTTTTTTTTAGAAAAATTACAGCAACTCATTATTTTTAAAGAAGTCTTGACAGGAGTTGGCTCAGATACAAAACAATATTTCAACTGATGACAAAGAACACAGATCATTTCAAAGAATAAAAAGGCAGACACTTACAACCCCTAAGTGAAGGTTAACTAATAATATTCAGTGTCCCTATATCATAGCCTGTCCTAGATCACCTCCAAGCACCTGCAGAAAGTAAGGCATATGCATGAAAACATTTCTAATTGTCAGGGGATCTACTGCTTTCCTCTTTTCTTTTCTTTTTCACTAAAT
The DNA here is from genome assembly GCF_000298275.1 of Orycteropus afer afer. Classification (NCBI taxonomy): domain Eukaryota; kingdom Metazoa; phylum Chordata; class Mammalia; order Tubulidentata; family Orycteropodidae; genus Orycteropus; species Orycteropus afer. The sequence goes on along the minus strand of NW_006921592.1, from coordinate 22,990,755 downwards.
AACATCAGCCACCACCTGTCTGTCAATTTGTCGTACTATGATGGCTTACTTGTTGCTAGGATGCTGTAAGCTATGCCACTGGTATTTCAAATATCAGCAGGGTCGCCCATGTGGACAGGTTTCAGTGGAGTTTCCAGACTAAGACAGACTAAGAAGAAAGGCCTGGTGATCTACTTTCAAAAATCACCCAGTGAAAGCCATATGGAGCACAACAGAATACTGTCCCGTATGGTGCTGGAATATGAGCCCCTGGGTTGGAAGCAACTCAAAATACACAGTGGCCACAATAATGGACTTGATCATGATGAGGCCACAGGATCAGGCAACTTTTCATTCTGTTGTGTGTACAACATGGGGCCACCATGAGTCAGAGCCTACCCAATGACATCAAGAATAGCACTTAACACTAGCAACTTAAGTATATCCAGTAGTGGTTCCCTGGTAGAATTCTCCCCTCCCACGCTAGAGACCTGGATGCGATTCTCAGCCAATGCACTTCATGCCCAGCCACCACCTGTGTCAATGGAAGCTTGTGTGTTGCTATAATGCTGAACAAGTCTCAGTGGAGCTTCCAGACTGGGACGGACAGATCGTGGTGATGCTGCAGGACCAGGCAATGTTTAAGCTTTCTGAGGAGAAGAACTGTATCTTAAATGTGATTGTACCTCCAGCATTCATCTCAGTACTTGGCTCATAGTAGACGCTCAAATGTTTGTTGGATAAATAAATTAGTTATTAAAGATCACTCAACCACAATTAGTATCAGAACCCTAATCATGGATCTCACCAAGCAGGACATGAAACTTAGAAGTAATGAAAAGATTTTTTAATGAAGAAAAGATGCACAGAAAAGGTCAGGTAAAAATTAAATACTTCTGGGTTTCTGGATCCAAGATAGAGGTCTAGGTAGACAAATTACCCAGACCCTCTACAA
>NW_006921592.1:22980450-22989721 GCF_000298275.1 Orycteropus afer afer | reverse complement strand
ACAACGACAACACACACACACACACACACACACACACAGAGCTACAGATAACTATCTTGGATTCCAGAACTTCAAAGAAAAGGATAAGCAACTAGATCAAATACCAATGAGAGGAAGAGACTGAAGGAAAACAATGAACAAGGCGAGGTAAATTGCTCACCTGCACAGTGCAGCCATTTGAATTATTGCAAAAATGTTCTGATCAGAGCAGGAACCTGATAACTGGCTCCACCTGTCCAGGACTGTACCACACTCACATGGTGATCAGGACACCAAAGAGGTGTGTTCTCTCCACTTACGCTCCACAACCTCCTGGTGACCAGAATGCAGCTCTGCCAAGCCCCCACACACGATGTGGCCAGTCAAGCTATTCCACACACACATACCCTGACAGTGCCAGACCACTCCCCACCCCCCTCCCCCCACCCCCCCCGCAATCTTTCTGCTTAGTTCTTCCATCTTCCCTGAAAAGCAGGAGGCTCTCCCCCACTGTCCATGCAGGTAGCGGCTCCTGTCCCCACCCCACCCCCGGTCAGAAGTGCGCACTGTGGTGCAGCTGTGCTTGGTGGCACTTTCTACAGTAGTGGGATGCTTTTATTTCTTTCTTCCTTTGTCCTCCTCCTTAGTCCCTCCCTCTTCTCCCACTGTCTTCCTTTTCTTTAATTTTCTTTAATTTCTTTCCCTTCACCCTATCTTTCTCTTTCACTGTCTTCTTTTCCTTCTTTTTGTTCCTGCCCACACCTACGGTGAGCAGCACTTGCCTCTACTCTTCTTTGGATGGCAGTGTGAGCTCTCCCAGAGTGAGCTCCACGTTCCTGCCATAGCTGTGCTTGGCAGCGAACATTTATAGCAGGTTTTTGTTTTCTTGTCCCCCTCCTTCTTCTCCCTTCTCTTTTTTCTGTTCCTTTCTTCCCTTCCTCTTGGTTCTTCCTTCCTTACCCTCTTGCCTTTTTTCTTTATCTTTTCTCCCATTTCCCCATAGCACTATTTTTCCTTCTTCTTCCTTTTTTTTTTTTTTTTTGATAGCTAAGTAAATACTTTGCCCCCCCCCCCATACCTGCATAGTTCAGTAGTGCCACCTTGACCCTCTATATTCAATGGTACATGCTACCATGGAGCAAGTGCTTCACTTCCAACACAGCTGTGTTTGGTGGCTGTCACTTGCTACTTATTTCATGTTTTGTTGTTGTTGTTGTTTGTTTTTCTTCCTTTTCTCTTTTTTCTTTTCCTGTTTCCTCTTTTTCTTTCTTCTTAGGTCGCCCCTCTTCCCCTGTATTATTTTCCTTTTCCTTTTTTTTTTTTTAAATCTTTCCTTTATTTTTCCCTTTTCCCTCCTATGCCCTCTCCCCTTCTTTTTTTCTTTATCTCTTTCCCCAGGAGTAGAGAGCCAGTGAACCCACCCAACCATATACAACTACACCTGCTACTCTACCCACTGGGGAAGTGACACCACTCACTCCAGCACTACTGGATGAACAATAGAATGCAGCCAACACTCATCCTCCCCTCAGCTTCCCTGTACCATTAGTGATCAGAGCTCACACGCACACTCCCACCTGACACCTAATCTGCCCAAAGATAGGTGAAGAGTGCCCTGGTGCTACCAAACTAGTGACCAGAGTAATATGATCACCCTGTTGCCTGTATATATTAAAACAGAACAAAACAGAAAATCAGGGTGAAGCAAACCAACATATAATCAATAAATTAATACAATAACACAACAGTGTCTCAGAAAGACTAAACAAGTAAAAATCATACAGAAACACAGGACATGATGCCTCAAAGAAGGGAGGAAAGTACAGGGCCAGATAAACATCTAGAGGAAGATATGCTAGTGTAATTGTCTGACAAAGAATTGAAAATAATTATATTTAGGTACTGTCAGTGGGTTGAGAGAAAGCTTGAGGAAACCACAGACCAAATCAAGGAAAATAAAGATAAAACTCTAGTAAAATTCAAAACAGTACAAGAAAAAATAACAAAATAAATGGAAAATTAGAAAACATATAAAAACACCAAATAGAAATCCAACAAAATTAATGCTAACATTTCAGAAATAAATAATTCATTGGGAGTACAAAGGGGTAGAATTGACTCAATGGAACCAGAATTAGTGAGATTGAAGACAAATCTCTCAACACCAATCTGTTGGAGGAACTATCACCTAAAAGAATTGAACAAAATGAAGAAAGCTTAAGATTCATTTGGGACACCATCTCAAACTCAAAACTCACTGCCATCAAGTTAGATCCAACTCATAGTGACCCCTCCTTGGGTTTCTGAGGCAATAACACTACGGAAGTAGATTGCCCAATCTTCCTTCTGAGGAGTGGCTGGTGGGTAAACTTCTGCTTAGCAGCCAAATGCCTTAAGCACTGTGCCACCAGAGTGCATTAAATTAGAATTCCAGAATAGGAAGAGACAAAAAAGAGCACCAAGAATATTGTAGATGATTTATTGGAAGAAAACTTCCCAAATATTTTGGAAGATGAGAAGATATGCATTCAATGAACCCCAAAAAGAATAGACCCCAAAAGAAAATCATCAAGACATATCATAATCAAACTTTCAAAATCAAAGACAAAGAAAGAATCTTGAAAGCAGTTTGGGAAAAATGAAGGGTCACTTACATTTTAGTCATAAGACTAAACTCTGATATCTCAGGAGAAACTATGCAGGCAAGAAGGCAATGGGATGACATAGATAAAATGCTGAAAGAAAAAATTTGTCAACTAAAAATTATATAAAAATAGAAATAACAAAAATAAACTAAATCTACATGATGGAAAGTAGGGAACTAGAGATACCAATTTGTAAAGGATGATAACTACAAAGCAAAAAGAGGGAATAAATGATGTAGTTACAGAACTTCCAAGCACAGAGGAGGTCAAGATAATGTCAGGAGAGAATAGACTGGTTTAAACTTGGGAAGATAATAATAAATTACAGTGTAACCACAAAGAAAATAAATAAAAAAGAAGAAAATAATAAAGTCTCAGGAAACACTAAAAGAACAGCAACAAAAGAAATTAGAAGTAAGTCCATAAACAAAATGAGCTCAGCAATAAAAAGTATATAGAACAAAGAAACTATCAACACCTCCCCACTACACACACACACACACACACACAAAAAGATAAAAATAAGCTAAAAATCAAAGAGATACAAAAAATGTATACATATGTATACAAAAAATACATATCGAGCAAATGGCAACCAAGAAAAGCAGGAGTGGCAATGTTAATTTCTTACAAAATAGACTTTAAAGCCAAAACCAGGAAAAGAGACAAGGACATTATTTAATGATTAAAGGGTCAATGGAACAAGAGGATGTAACCATAACAAATATTTACGCACCCAATGAAAGATCTCCAAAATACAGAAATCAAACTTAAAATTGGAAGGAGAAATAGACAACTCCACTATAACAGTTGTTGTTGTTGTTATGTGCCATCAAATCAGACCCAACTCATAGTGACCCCTCCTTGGGTTTTTGAGGCAGTATCGCTATGGAAGTAGATTGTCCCATCTTCCTTCCAAGGAGTAGCTGGTGGGTTTTAACCACCAGCCTTCTGGTTAGCAGTCAAATGCCTTAGGTACTATGCTACCAGAGCTCCCACAATAATAGTAGGAGACTTAAAAACTAAAAATAAAAATACTTTCAATGAAGGATAGAACTAGAAAGAAGCTTAACAAAGACGGAAGACTGAAAAATACAAGCAACCAACTAGACCTTATAGATGTACACAGAATACTCTACCCAACAACAGCAAAATATACATTCTTTTCCAGTGTACATGGAACTTTCTCCAGAATAAGTCATAGGCCACAAAGTAAGCCTCCATAAATTCAAAAACATCAAAATATGACAAAGATCATAATGCTATAAAATCAGAAATCAACAACAGGATGGTCAAGGGAAAAAAAAAAATTTAAAAAGAAAAAAGAAATGGAATAATCCCCTGCTCAAAACCTACTGGGCAATAACACAACAAAATGCAACCACTGCTGTGGTGTCAGATCCGACTCATAGCAACCCCTCCATTGGTTTCCAAGGCAGTATCACTGTGGAAGTAGATTGTCCAACCTTCCTTCCAAGGAGAGCCTGGTGGGTTTGAACCACCAGCCTTCTACTTAGCAGTCAAAATGCTTTAGGCACTTCGCCACCAGAGCTCCTTACTAGGCAATAGAAGAAATTATAAAAGGAAATTTAAAAATTCCTTGAATCAAATGAGAATAGAAGCATAACATGCCACAATCTTTGGGACACAGCAAAAGCAGTGCTCAGAGGACAATTTAGAGTAATAGATACACACATCAAAAAAGAAGAAAGAATCAAAATCAACATTTTAATGAAAATTTCCAAATTTTTTAAAAAAGAATAACAACAACAACAACAAAAAGGCCCACAGTCACCAAAAAAAAGGAAATAATAAAGATTTGAGCAGAAATAAATGAAACAGAAAAACCACAGGAAGAATGAACAAGACTAGAAGTTGGTTCTCTGAAAGGGTTAATAAAATTGACAAACCACTGGCAAACTTAACAAAGGAAAAAGGAGAAAATGCAATTAACATGAATAAGAAATGAAGTAGGTGATGTCACATAAGAACCTACTGAATAAAAAGGGAATAACAGAACACTACGAAGAACTGTACTCTAACAAATTTGAAAACCTAGAAGACATTAACAAATTTCTAGAAACACACTGCCTACTCCAACTAATATAATCTGAGATAGAAGATCTGAACAGACCCATAACAAAAGAAGAAATTGAACAACTCACAAAATAGTAATAATAATAATAATAATGAGCTCCCAACAAAAAATATTTGGCAAATATTACCAAACATTCAAAGAGTTGACACCTATTCTATGCAAATTATTTTAGAACATAGAAAAGGATGGAACACTATCTAACTCATTCTATGAAGCAAAAGCAGGCAAAGATACCACTAGAAAACAAAATTAAAGACCAATATCTCTCATGAACATTGACACAAAAATTCTCAACAAAATAGACTAGCCAATAGACTCCAACAATATTTTAAAAAACTGATACATCTTTACCAAGTGGGATTCATATTAAGTATGCAAGGATGGGTCAATATTAGAAAAGTTACCAACATAATCCACCACATAAACAAAGGAAAAGAAAAGAAAAGAACTACATGATCATATCAATTGATGTAGAAAAGGCATTGACAAAATCCAACACCCATTCTTGATTTAAAAAAAAAAAAGTTCAGCAAAATAGGAATAGTGGTAAGTTCCTCAACATAATTAAGAGCATATGCACAAAACCAGTGGCCAATATTCTTTTCAAGGGAGAGAGAGTAAAAACATTCCTGTTGTGAAAAGGAACAAGACAAGGATTCCTTTTACTCTTATTCAATATGGGGAGTCCTAGCCAGAGCAATAAGGCAAGAAAGGAAAATAAAAGGCATCCAAATTAGCAAAAAAGATGTAAAACTACCTCTATTTGCAGATGATATGATCCTATGCAAGAAAATTCTAGAGACTCAACAAGAAAACTACTGAAACTGATAGAAGGTTTCAGTAAAGTGGCAGGGTACAAATCAACATACAAAAATCAGTTGGATTTCTCTATAATTAACAAAGAGAACTCTGAAAAGGAAATCAAGAAAACAATACCATTTTTCATAGGCACCCAAAAGATGAAGTATTTAGTCTTATATCTAACCAGAGATACAAAATATCTAGGCAAAGAAAACTACAAAATATTTCTTCAAGAAACTGAAAGGAGCCTACATAAATGGAAGACTATACCATCCACATAGACACAAAGACTTAGCATTGTAAAAATGACAGTACTACCCAAAGCAAGCTGCAGATATAATGCAATCCCAATCCAAATTCCATCATCATTCTTTAAAGAGATGGAAAAGCTAATTACCAACTTTACATGGAAAGGAAAGAGACCTTGGATAAGCAAAACACTACTAACGAAGTAGAACAAAGTAGGTGGCCTCCCACTCCTCTATCTCTATGCAGCCACAGTAATCAAAACAGCCTGGTATTGGTACAATAATAGACACATAGACCAATGGAACAAAATTGAGAACCCAGAAGTAATTCTACCCACCTGTGACCAACTGATCTTTGACGAAGAGCTGAAACCCATTAAATAAGGAAGGGATAATTTCTTTAACAACTGATGCTGGCAAAACTGGACATTCACTTGCAGAAAAATGAGACAGGATCCATATTTCACACCATATACAAAAACTAACTCTAGATGGATCAAAGACCTAAATGTAAAACCCTAAACTGTAAAGATCATCAAAGAAAAAATAAGGGTAAACTGATGGCATAGTGCCTAAGGCATTTGACTGCTAACTAGAAGGCTGGAGGTTCAATCTCACCAGCCACTCCTCAGAAGAAAGGTTGGGCAATCTACTTCTGTAGTGATACTACCTCAGAAACCCAAGGAGGGGTCACTATGAGTCAGATCCAACTCGATGGCAGTGAGTAATAAATGGCATAAATACACTGTCAAACATGACGAAAAACACACAAACAGTAAAAGACAAACTAGATCCCTAGAATCTCCTAAAAATTAACATTTATGTGCATCAAAAGACTTTGTCAAAAGAATAAAATGAGAACATAAAGATTAGGGAAAAAAATTTGACAACAATATATCAGACAAGGGACTAATCTCCAAAATTTATAGAAATCTTCAACACCTCAGAAAAAAAAAAGGCAAGCAATCCAATTTTAAAAAATGGGCAGAAGACATGAACAGACATTTCATGAAAGAAGACATTCAGGCAGCCAACAAATACATGAAGAAATGCTCATGATCATTAGCCCTTAGAGACATGCAAATCAAAACAACAAGGTATCATCTCACTCCAGCATTAATAGCATATTTTTTTAAAAAAAGCAAATGCTGCTCAGGGTATGAGAGAATGGAACACTCATAAACTGCTGGTGGGATTGTAAAATGGTGCAATCAATGTGGAATGTGGAATATGGTTTGGCATTTCCTTAAGAAGCTGGGAATAGAAATACCATATGATTCAGCAATCCCACTATTAGATATACATATCCTCAAGAAATAAAAATCATAATACAACAGACATATGCTCACCCACGTTCATTGCAGCATTATTCACAATAGCAAAAAGATGGAAACAACCTAAGTGTTCATCAGTGGATGAATGGATAAACAAATTGTGGTACATACACACAATGCAATGTTCAAGAATAATGATGAATCTGCAAACCACCTCATAACATGGATGAACCTAGAATACTATGCTGAGGGAAATTAGTCAATCACAAAAGGACAATTATTATGAGACCACTACTGTGAAAAGTTAAGAAAATATTGACACAGAGAAAGAATTGTTCTTTGAAGTTTATCAGAGGTGGGGGTAGGGGAAATTACCGATTAGAGGGTAGACATATATTAACTTATGTGAAAGGAAAGGCAATATACAAATAAAGGGGAGATCAGCACAAAATGATCAAGGTAGTGGAAGAGATAAGGAGAAGCACAAGAGTTAAAGGCAAAAAAGGTGAATATTATTACATATACAATCCTGCAATAATAGTAATAACAATAATTTAGGAGAGGATGCATAGTCAAGACACACAGGCTGAACAGCTGTGGGAAGGAAAAGGGGACTACACCTATGACTATATATAGGTTTGACACAGTCTATCTCTACCTATATATTAATTAATATGTGTTGTAAATATATCCATGAATGTAGTAGAGCATACTCAAACCAAAACCAAAACCAAAACTCACTGCTATGAAATCGATCTTGACTCATAGGGACCTCCATTGAGTTACCAAGGCTATAAATCTTTATGGAAGCAACTGCTTCATCTTTCTTCCATGGAGCAGCTGGTGGGTTGAAACCAACAACCTTTTGGTTAGTAGCCAAGTGCTTTAACCATTGCACCACCAGAGCTCCTTTAATAGAGCATACAGGAGACAAAATTATGAAAATATCTTAGTCATAACCAAATACCTTGAAAGAAGAAGTTGCTATGTATGGAGGCTCAGGACTATAGTCTCAGGGGACGCTAAGGTTGATTGGCATAACATAGTCCACACAGACAGTTTTCTACATCCTTGGTGAGTAGCAATGGGTCTTAAAAGCTTGTGACGTGCAACTATTGGTCTCTCCTTCTCTGGAGCAAAGAAGAGTGAAGAAGATCAAAGACACAGGAAAGAATTAGTCCAAAGAACTAATGGAGCATGTGACCCCAGCCTCCATGCTCCATGACCAGAAGAACTAGATGGTGCCCAACTACCGCTGCTGATGCTCTGAAAGGGATCACAATAAGAGGTCCCACACAGACTGGGGGAAAACGTGGAACAAAAGTGAAAACCAGAAAGAAGACTGGGTTTACTAGTCTGATGAAGACTGGTGGAATACCTGAGACTATGGTCCTTAGACACTGTTCAAGCTAGGAACTGAACTTAACCCATGACTCAACTGGCAGCCAAATTATAGACAGACCTATAAGATGAACCATTCAGTATCCTCTTGCTCTGTTCTAACAACAGCCTCCTGGTCTATGTACAGGTTCCTCATGAGTACAGTTAAGCATTCTGGAATTCCCATTCTTCTCAATGTTATCCATAATTTATTATCCACACAATCAAATACTTTTACATAGATAGTCAATAAAACACAGTAAACATCTTTCTGATATTCTTTGCTTTCAGCCAAGGTCCATATGACATCAACAATGATATCCCTAGTACCACGTCCTCTTCTGAATCCAGCTTGCATCTGGAAGTTCCCTGTCAATATACTGCTGCAACAATTTTTGAATTATCTTCAGCAAGATTTTACTTGTGTGTGATATATATGATAGTGTTTGATAATTTCCACATTCTATTGGATCACTTTTCCTTGGAATGAGTCGTATCCTTTCACTATACTTATTCAATCTCTGTGCTGAGCAAATAATCTGAGAAGCTGACTATATGCAGAAGAACATGGCATCAGGATTCAAGCAAGACTTATTAACAACCTGTGATTTTCAGACAACACAACCTTGCCTGGTGAAAATTAGAATGAGTTGAAGCACTTACTGATGAAGATTAAAGACTACAGTCTTCAGTATGGATTATACCTTAACATAAAAAAAAAAAAAAAAAATCCTCACAACTGGACCAATAATCAGCATCACAATGGAGAAAAGATTGAAGTTGTCAAAGATTTCATATTACTTGGTTCTACAATCAACACCAATGGAAGCAGCAGTCAAGAAATCA
>NW_006921592.1:22977119-22978165 GCF_000298275.1 Orycteropus afer afer | reverse complement strand
AAATAACAACAACAACAACAACAGTGCTAATAAAAGAAATGAACAATCTCTTATAGAATTAGTGGATGTGTAAATCAGTACAACCTTCCTGAAGAAATGGTAATTTGTCAATAGTCATCAATATTTCAAATGTATACTTCCTTAAATTCCATAATTGCACTTTTAGGAACATGTGCTACAGAAAGGAGCCCTGGTAGCATAATGGTTAAGAGCTTGGCTGCTAACTGAAAGGGTCTATCCAGTGGCTTTGCCTGGGGATCTGCTCTTGCAAAGAACATTGTTATTGTGTGCTGTCAAGTGATTCCGACTAACAGCAACCCTATAGGACAGAGTAAAATTGCCCCATAGGGTTTCCTAGACTCCTCGGAAGGAAGGTTGGGCAATCCTACTTCTGTAATGATACTACCTCAGAAACCCAAGGAGGGGTCGCTATGAGTCGGGGCCGACTCGATGGCAAACAACAACAACAACAACAATCTTTATAGGAGTAGATCACTTGACACCACCCTCCCATAACACAGAAAGCCAGTGGGTGGGTTCCAACTGTTGACCTTTTGGTTTGCAGCCTAGTGTTTAACGATTGCACTACCAAGGCTCTTCCTGTAAAGATTATGGCCTAGAAAACTCTATAGGGCAGTTCTATTCTGTCATAGAGGGATGAAATGAGTTGGAATCAAGTCAATGGCACACAAAACCTACATACTACAGAAATATGACTACCATCTATACATAAAGATATATGTACAAAGATATTCTCTGCATTATTTATAATGGAAAAATCATAGGAAAAAATATTAATCAAGAGTTGAGTGGTAAAATAGATCTTAGAACTTTCCAAACTATGGATTTATTAAGTTTTATGAGTTCATTCTAGATGTGTTAATATATCTATGTCATAGAATTGAAAAATTAGATTGCCAAATAATATTATAATTGATTCAATTTTTCAGAAAAAAATGCATATGTGTTTGGATAGTTGCAAACCCACCCATTGCCATCGAGGTGATTCCAACTTCTACTAACACTTTAGGACAGAGTACAATTGC
>NW_006921592.1:22975014-22976159 GCF_000298275.1 Orycteropus afer afer | reverse complement strand
AGTTATGTCAATCATTTAATCCTTTCAATGATCTACTGGACTGAGTGCTGCTATGTAAACATTTTGCTTGTATTTTCTTTTTTTTTTTTGGTAGTTCAAACCCATCCAGCAGCACCATGAAAGAAAGTCTTAGCAATCTGTTTCTGCAAAGATTACAGCCAAGAAAACCCTACAAAGTAGTTCTACTCTGTAACACACGAAGTCATCATCAGTCTGCAGAGCTTGGCAGAATACAAAACACAATTTATTATGGGCAAAAGGAACTCTGGTTTGAGAAAGATGCACCCCTAGGAATTCCTTTCCCTTCTCTCCCTTATGCCTTACAAAGGGGGAGTTTCTTTGATAATTGCTTGACCAGTTGTAAATTTTATTGGAGGTCCCAGTGTTTGGCTAACAAAACAAAATGACATTGTCTCTTCCCTTGAGGAGTTTGCTATCTACTGGGGAGACTAACACTCAATATATAAATTATATAATCCATAAAGGAGGATGGTACACAGTATGATGGGACCTGGAAGGTCAAGCAAATGAGTCTGCAGGAAGACAGAGAAGGCGTCACCAAGGAGGAAATTTATAAACTGAGGCTTAGGCAATGAGCAGGAATTTTGCAGGTAAATAAAAATGTAATTTTACATAAATAAAAATAAACAAGATTGTTATAACCATAAAAGAATTAGACAAGATTAAATGAAATAACAAAAGGTGAGGGAGTGGTAGGTAATTTCTAAAGTCTCTTCAAGCTTTAAAAATGTCCATTTTGATAACTCAAAACATTCACTGAGCACTGCAAAGTGTTCAGATCTGAATTGGACACAAGGGTAGGGGAAGGAATGAAAAAAGAGTATGTTATGGTCTCAAAAACCCTAAGAAGCTTACAATCTTGGTTAAAAAAGAAAAAAAAAAAAAAATACAAGCAAAATGTTTACAAAGCAGTGCCCAGCCCAGTAGATCATTGAAAGTATTAAAGGATTGACATAACTGGACACTAAATTGGATGGTGTTGCCTCCAGAGATTTTTATATTTATGTGCAGGTTAAGTTTATGTGGTGGTTAAGTTTGTGTATCAGCTTGGCTGGGCCTGGTTGAGTGGCTGGGCAGCTGGATGTAGTATTCCCCTTGATGAGACTGGTAATCAACTCCATGGT
>NW_006921592.1:22972717-22973784 GCF_000298275.1 Orycteropus afer afer | reverse complement strand
ATAGAAAAAGCTGGACTTGAGTTGGGCCATAGGGCAAGATGGTGACAATGGAAGATTAAGTCCAGGTGGGAAATATGCCACCATATAGGATTCTCTTCCATTCTGAAATATTTTGTGAAAGACTTAATGATCCTACACTGTTCTGTTCCTCTTTTAATTGTCCATAAAATGGATAAAGTTGTTTTTTGGGAAAATCTTTGAAGATGGAATACAAGTTTCATGGTTTTCAAAGGTCCATCAAGAATGATAAAAATTCCCATAGATTACACATTTGAGAGTTCAATATTTTTATTTTGATTCTAATTAGTCTGAATTGTATATCCTTTGTTTAAAAAAAGAAAACAGAATTATGAAAAAATATTATTTCCAAAATTCTTAGATACCATCCCAGGGACAGCAAATGGAAGTAGATTGATGTAAGCTAGAACTTTGGAATAGGCAGCGGGGAAAATGAACTGGAGGAGATTGAAGGAAGGAGGGAAAACCAGCTCTCGTTAAGTTTACGGCCAATTAACATTTGCCATACTTCAGACTCCAATGTTTAGCAAGGGCTTCTCTATATTAAAGTCAGTTCTGAACAATAGAGTCCTTTTTTTCTGAAGTTCACAGCTGTCAGAGATCATTTAACTCCCTATATATTTCCAAAAAGTGATGCCTTTAATAGGCAGCATAAACACTGGGGTTAGAGCACTGTGAGGTTTGACTTAGATGCATGGTGTTAGGGCATAGCTTACATCTGTCAGGATTTGGAAAGGAGGCCTAAGTAAATAATGCAATAAACTACATTTAGAAAAAGAAGGAAGAAAAGAAAGAAAGAGTGGGTGGAGTAAGGAGATGAAAGATGAAGAAGACACATAGAAAGAGAAGGAAAGTCATGAAAGGACATGAGAGATTAAACTTCTGCCAGGGAAGCTGAACATGTATTCATTAAAAACTTCAACTGCCTTCTTAAAATGATCTCTTCTCTTTCTAATGTAAACCTAGTCTTAAATGAACATGTTAAATCTGACATGTGAGACCTAAATAAATTGCCTAGTTGTTAGCAATTCCTACTCTTATTATCTCAA
>NW_006921592.1:22968756-22970094 GCF_000298275.1 Orycteropus afer afer | reverse complement strand
CAAATCTCTTGGCATAACTGAGTGAGTGCCTCCAGCACAGAATCTGTTTGTTGAAACATTTCAATAGGTATTCCATCAATTCCTGGAGTCTTGTTATTCACCAATTCCTTCAATGCAGCTTTGACTTCCTTCTTCAAAACCATTGGTTCTTGACAAGCCACCTCCTGAAATAGATGAACATCGATCAGTTATTTTTGGTACAGTGACTCTGTGTATTCCTTCCATCATCTTTGGATTGCTTTCTTCATCATTCAATATTTTGCCCATAGAATCTTTCAATATTGCAACTAAAGGCTTGAATTTTTCCATCGGTTCTCTCAGCTTGAGAAATGCTGAGCATGTTCTTCCTTTTTGGTTTTCTAACTCCAGGTCTTTGTACATATAATTATAACAATTGACTTTGTCTTCTTGAGCTGCTCTTTGAAATCTTCTGTTCAGCTCTTTTGTCATTTTTTCCATTTGCTTTAGCTATTTGCCATTTAAGAGCAAGTTTCAGAGTCTCTTCTGACATCCATTTTGGTCTTATCTTCCTTTTTAATGACCTTTTGTTTATTTCGTATATGATATTCTTGACATCATACTACAATTCCTCTGGTTTTCAGTCATTGTTATTCAGTGTGTCAAGTCTGTTCTTCAGATGATCTCTAAATTCAGGTGGGACATAATCAAGGTCATATTTAGGTTCTCATGGACTTGTTTAAATGTCTTCAGCTTCAACTTAAATTTGCATATGAGTAATTGATGGTCTGTTCTACAGTCAGCTTCCGGCCTTGTTTTGGCTGAAGATATTGAGCTTCTCCAGTGCTTCTTTTCACAGGTGTAATCAATCTGATTCCTGTGTATTCCATCTGATGAGGTCCATGTGTATAGGCATCATTTATGTTGTTAAAAAAAGGTATTTAGGATGAATAAGTCAATGGTCTTACAAAATTCTATCAGGCAGCCTCTGGTGTCATTTCTATCACCAAGGTGATATTTTCCAAGTACCAGTGATTCTTCTTTATTTCAAACTTTTGCATTCCAATCACCAGTAATAATCAACACATCTTGATTGCATGTTTGGTCAATTTCAGACTGAAGAAGTTGGTAAAAATTTTCAATTTCCTCATCTTTGGTTTTGGTGGTTGGTGTCTAAATTTGAATAATAGTAGTATTAACTGGTCTTCCTTGTATGAATATGGATATTATCCTATCACTGACAGCACTGTACTTCAGGATATATCTTGAAATATTCTTTGTGGTAATGAATGCCACACCATTCCTCTTCAATTTGTCATTCCCAGCATAGTAGATCATATGGTTGTCTGATTCAAAATGGCCAAAACCAGTCCATTTCAG
>NW_006921592.1:22961651-22967931 GCF_000298275.1 Orycteropus afer afer | reverse complement strand
AGAGAGGTAGAGATGTCTTGCCCCACATTATTCTATAAAAATGCAGGAAAATACTTTTTAATAAAAAATTTAAAAAGTTTTGCAGTTTAATGCAATAATGGAAATTGGGTGGATGTAATTGTGCATCTAGTGAGAATAAGAGAACACATAATCTTGTTGGCACTTCAGATTTTAAAACACAGCAGGTCACTGGAGATGGAATTTGTGGGAGGCCTTGATGTGCTTACTAAAAGAAACCATGTAGAAATCTCTAACGGCTGTCAGAACAGGCCTCATAAGACAGGATTAAGGTACCAAATCAGGAGGATGGGAGAAATCATCTACATTCAACCTCTTAATTACCCAATTAAGCAGCAAGTGCCTTTTGAAATAAGAGGGATCTGAGAGTTTGCCTTGGTTCCTTAATTATTTAGAGGTAATGAGGGCTACATTTTCAGGATGACTTGTCTATTCCTCATGTCATCTCTGTTTAAATGTCTAAAGGTTACCTCAAACTCAGCATGTCAAAAGCCCAATATACCATATTCTCCTCTAAGTCTGCATCTCCTTAAGTCTTCCCTGGTTCAGTGAGGAGGCACTGCCCTCCTTTCAGTTGCATAGGCCAGAAATGTTCTCTTCTTTACCCCTACATCTATATCCAACCCACTTCAGTCTCTCCCACTCTCACCATCCTAAACCAGAATAAAACAGTTGCTGTTGAGTCATCCTTGACTCATGGAGACCTCATAGGTGTCAGAGTAGAAGCATGCTCCATAGGATTTTCAATGGCTGATTTTTTTTTAAGTAGATCACCAGGCCTTTCCTCTGAGAAAGAAAGGTTTGTTAAAACTGCCAAATTTTTGGTTAGTAGCTGAGTGCTCAAGCATTTGTGCCACACAGGAACATAGTTGCCCTTCTACCTACCATTATTTCTTAGGGTGACAGGTTGTGACTCTTCATCATTCCATTCTCTAAAATATAGAAATGTACTTATGAAACAAAACTTGCATGACTAAATGTTGTAATGAAATTTTTAAATTAGTGTGTGTATTTACCTTGAAAAGGCAGAGTTCTCAATTTTCTATGGAAATGAGATTCTCTCAGCAGGAAATGAGACCTAAACTAGGGATTAACAAACATTTCATAAAGGGTTAAATAGCAATTATTTTTGGCCATGCAGGCCATACAGCCACTATCCCAATTATTCAGTGCTGCCATAGAAGCACAAAAGGAGTCATAGGAAATACATTAATGAATGCACACAGCTGTGCATTATCTTATCATTAAATAAGAATCAACACTAAGCCGTCTTAAATTCTTCCAAACAAATAGAATAGAAGGGAACTTTCTAACTCATTCTACGAGGCTCACTAAAACCAAACTCACTGCCGTTGAGTCGATTCAACTCATAGTGACCACTGCTTGGATTTCCGAGGCAGTATCTCTACAGAAGTAGATTGCCCAATCTTCATTCCAAGGAGTGTCTGGTGGGTTTGAACCACCAGCCTTCTGGTTAGCAGTCAAATGCCTTAGGTACTATGCTGCCAGAACTCCCCTTCTGTGAGGCTAGTAAGGATCTAATATCCAGAACATATATATTAAAAAAAAAAAAAAAAAAAAAATCTCTTTCATTTGAACTACAAAAAGACAACCCAATTAAAAAAATGTGCAAAGGACTTAAATAGACATTTCTGTGAAGAAGATAAACAAATAGCCAACAACCATAAGAGAAGATGTTCATCATCTTTAATCATTCCAACCAAACAAATTCACAGCCATCGAGTCGAATCTAACTCATAGCAGCCCCTCCTTGGGTTTCCAAGGCAGTGTCTCTATGGAAGTAGATTGTCCAGTCAGGGAGATATAAATCAAAACCACAAAGAGATACTGCTTTATACTCACTAAAAAACCCATTGCCATCAAGTCAATCCCGACTCATAAGAGACCCTACAGGATGGTGTAGAACTGTCCCATACAGTTTCCAAGGCTATAATCTTTCTCCCATGAAGTGACTGGTGGATTCAAATTGCCAACGTTTCAGTTATCAGCCAAATGCTTAAACACTGGGTCACCAGGGCTCCTTTCATTAGTCACTAGGAAGATAGATGAAAATCAGAACTATGAAGAAATACTACTTTACATTCATGAGGATGGCTGTAACAAACAAAAAAGAAAATAACAAGTGTTGGACAAGATGTAGAGAAATCAGAACCATCATGCATTGCTGGTGAACATGTAAAATGATTCACCCTCTATGGAAAACAATCTGTAGATTCCTTAAAATGTTAAATATAGACCTACCATATGATTCAGCAATTCCATTCCCAAGTACATGCCCAAGAGAATTAAAAACAGGTGTTCAAACACAAGTACACATGTGCTCATAGCAGCAATAGTCAAAATGTAGAAACAAACCAAATGCCCATCAATTGATGAATAAATAAGCAAAATATATGCATAT
The DNA here is from genome assembly GCF_000298275.1 of Orycteropus afer afer. Taxonomy (NCBI): domain Eukaryota; kingdom Metazoa; phylum Chordata; class Mammalia; order Tubulidentata; family Orycteropodidae; genus Orycteropus; species Orycteropus afer. Next base: position 22,965,491 of record NW_006921592.1, on the reverse strand, counting down.
ATGCATACAATGGAGTATTATTCAGCCATAAAAAAGGAGTGAAGTATTGATATACGCTACAATGTGGAACCTCCAAAACATTAAGCTAAGTGAAAGAAGCCAGATATAGAAGATCACATATTGTATGATTTCATTTATATGAAATATCTAGAATAAATAAATCCATTAAGATGGATAGATCAGCCATGAAAAACCCTGTGAAGTCAGTTCTCTGACACACATGAAGTCACCATAAGTTGGGGTTGACTTGATGGCAACTGGTTTTATGATGTGCCAGGCTCTGAAAGGACACTGGAGCTGCAAAGATAAATGATATGCAGTCTATGCCTCTTGGAGCCTGTGGTCCAGTAGAAGAAATAAAGACATATTCTGAAGGTGAGATTATTGGTGGAGCCCATACAGGTTGAACAACTACATGAGTTGGGATGAAGAATGTGAGGTGAGAAGGTTTCAAGGAAGATTAGTGGTTGCTGGGAGCTAAGAGTAGGGGAAAATTGGGAATGACTACTAAGGAGTACAGAGTTTGTTTTAAGGATGATGAAAATGATACAGGTAGTGACCTTCTATGTGACATCAAGGCAACCAGTTCTAATTGCCCCAGGCATCCTCCCTTCCAGGAAGCCATGCTTGACTCGTTCTCACTTCCAACCCCTCACCCCAACTCATGTAGTTATTCAATCAGTATTGGCTCTACCAATTATCTCACCTTCAGAACATGTCTTTATTTCCTCTACTGGACCACAGGCTACAAGATATATAGACTGCATTTCATTTATCTTTGCAGCTCCAGTACCCTTTCAGAGTCCCATCAAATCAACTCCAAGTTTTGGTGACTTCATGTGTGTCAGAGTAGAAATGTCTCCATAGGGTTTTCAATGGTTGATTTTTCAGTAGTAAATCACTAGCCTTCTGGGTAGACTTGAGCCTCCCACCTTTTGGTTAGCAGCCAAGCATAAAAATTGTTTGTACCACCCAAGGACTCCATAGGTATCCAGTAAATGTTTATTTAATGAATGAGTGAATGAATGAATAATTATCAAAAGAATTTGACCTTTCTGATCCTTAGTTTGTCCACATGTAAAATGGAGAAAATAAGATATCTTTCTTTCTTTTCTTTTTTTTTTTTTTTCCTTCATAATACTGGTTAATTATATCATTAAGCCATTCACTCTCTGCATGAATCAAAATCTAGTCCACAATTATATACTGCATGGTTAACCCAAGCCATTTCACTAAAATGTGTCATTGATGATAACAGAAACAAACAGTTGCCAGAAAAAAATATTATATCTGTCAGTTGATTAAAGCCTATTTTAAATTTTTTCCACTTGAATTTTTCTTCAATTTTTCACAGTAATATATGTACATAACAAAAATACACAAACTTGTATTCAGAAGAATATTGAAAATTACTCTCTTGTCCCACCTCCACCTATATCTCAGCCCACTACCCAAAGTTATTCTTCTGTATTTTCTGTTTTCATAACTATGAATAATGTGCTTAGATTCTTTATCATGGTCCTAAGGGTTAAATAGTGTTCTTGCCCAAGAAGATCTTTTTTTCCCCCACTGGGACAAATAGCCAAGGGAGTCATTGTAATAATGATAAAGGTTGTCCACGATATTCTTATTATAATATTCTTTGAAGAAAAGTTCCCTACTATGACTTAAGCCATAACAAAATGTTCTATCTTTCTACATTCAGTCAAGTTTAATTCAGGTGACCACAGAGCTGATAATGCCCACAAGTACACACAATACTCATACACACACACCTGGAGAGTTGTAGATTTTCCTCACTTAGTTGGACCACAGAGCAGGATAAAAAGAGTAAACTGTCCAGTAATCCAAGTCAGGATAATACAGAAAGTTAATGTTTAAATGAAAACAGAAGAAAATGAACATTTCAGAAAGCTTTAAGTCTTTCCAGAAAAGAGGACATAGATGTATTTTAGAGTTTTGAGCAACTGCTAATAATTACAGACTGTCTACAGCCAGCCCATGATAATTCTTACAACTGGCTGCAATATTTAGTGTGCAGATATGACAGCATTGTCATAAAGACTTTCAGAGACTTTAGACTCAAAGTGCAGCCTTTATATAGTGTCACTTGCCTACCTTCCTATTCTGTTGAGCACAATATTCTCAAACACTCCCTTGCCCAAGACAGAAACCTGAGAAACATTCTCAACCCCTCTCTCTTTCTTTCCCCTTACCCACTCAATCATCATGTTCCTATCTTCCTCAATCTCTTCTAAATTATCGATTTCTGGATATTCCCCTTGCTACCATGAAAATTCAGTACAATTATTCCTCAGCTAGACTGTTGCAACAGCCTCCTCTTTCATCTTTCTAACTCCAAATTTTTCACTCCAATGCCCAGCTTCAGTATGTTTTCTAAACAGACACAAATTTGAGATTTACAGTTTAATGGTTAAGACTCAGGGGCTGAAGAAAGACTGCCTGGGGACAATTCTGCACTCCTCCATTTTCCAGTTACGTGACTTTGGACAAGTTACCTCTACTCTCTGAAACCATCATTTTTGCATCAACCAAATAAAAAATTATAACATCTACCTCATAGGCTTGTTGGGAGAACCAAATGAGATTGTGTCTATGTTGTACCTAACATATTGCCTGTCACATACTAAGCTGTATGTCCAAGTGAAGAAGGAAATAATGATGATGATGTTAACGCTCTGCCTCAAAGTCTTCATGGCTCTGCATTGCCCTAAGGAGAAATTCCAAACTCCTTAGCTTGGCTCCTAAGGCATCACATGATGCAGACAGTATGTGCCTTTCAAGCTCATCTCTTGCGTGTGCTGCAGTCGTTCTAAATTGCTTATAGTTACCCCAGAACACCATACTGTCCTGTGGTTCCAGGCCTTTCTGATGTTGCTCTTTCTCCCTAATGACTTTTCCTCTAGCATTGCTTATTCTGTCCCCATCAGCCCCATTTCAGACCAACAGTTCAGTTCCCATGTCATCTCTTTAAGAGATCTCTCTCTGCCCAATTCTAGGCTCTGCTGGGATAGGTGCCTATCACATTTGCCTCTACCACCCACTGCCATGGAGGCAATTCCAACTCATAGCAGCCCTATAGGATAGATTAGAACCGCCCCCAAAGAGTTTCCAAGACTGTAAACCTTTACAGAAGTAGACTGCCTCATCTTTCTCCCATGGAGTGGCTGGTGGGTTGCAACTGCTGATCTTCCAGTTAGCAGCTTTAACCACTGCACCATGAGAGCACCTTTGCCTCCACAGTACCTTATATTTAATTCTACTACACCATCCATCTGGTAGCGTAGTGCCTAAGGCACTTGACTGCTCACCAGAAGGCTGGCAGTTCAAACCCACCAGCCACTCATCAGAAGGAAGATGGGGCAATCTACTTCCATAGTGATACTGCCTCAGAAACCCAAGGAGGGGTCACTATGAGTCGGGTCCAATGCAACAGCACATAACATCAACAACAACATCCATCTGACCTTCCCAGCAGGCTGTTTCTTTGGGGATTGTTTCCAATAAATTATTAAATCCCTACCAAAGATCTCTACATGAGATGTCGTTAGTTGAAGTCAATTCCGATTCATGCCAGCCTTACATATAACAGAATGAAACATTGTCTAGTTACGTGCCATGTCCATGATCATTGGTCTGCTCAAGCCCATTGTTGTAACTATTGCCTCAATCCATCTCACTGAAAGTTTGCTCATTTTCACTGCCCCTCTACTTTACCAAACATGATTTCCTTTTTTAGTGATTGGTCTTTCCTGACAATGTGTCCAAAGTAAGGGAGCCAAAGTCACGCTATCCTCACTTCTAAAGTGCATTCTGGCT
>NW_006921592.1:22960233-22961434 GCF_000298275.1 Orycteropus afer afer | reverse complement strand
TCCGAGGAGTGGCTGGTGGGTTTGAACCGCCAGCCGTCTGGTTAGCAGGCAAGTGTCTTAGCCACTATGCTACCAGAGCTCCCTTAAGTACTATAAACTAACTTAAATACTTATTAAATATTTTGAATGAATGACTCTGACCCTGTGCCATCAGTTGTGCTTCTAGTGGGTGTTTTGCCGGCTCTGTCCCACAATACACTCAACAAGAGCTTGACAATGCAGGACGAAGCATGCCCAGGTGCCAGAATTCAAGACTAAGTCTCTGAATAACTACATGTTTCAAAATTATTGCAGGAGGGAAATAATGTGTTATATTTGACAGGAGAAACCCCTATGTGCAAATAATATGTTTATGTAAGCTTCAAAGAGGTGACTGCAAGCTTGTATGAAGAAGAGATTGAAGTGTGTTCAGTAACTCTGAGGAATTTATTATTTATTAGCACAATCCTAACATTTTGGCCATCAGGCATTTTTCTCAAATAAAATACCAAGAATGTGCCCAAGAGCCATAAATACTTCTTATTTGCAGGTCCATTTCTGTGCTCTTGATGGGAAGGTAGTGCCCACCCACCCACCTACCCCGAGATGTGTCTTGCATGTTCCTCACCCTCCAGCCTAGAGGCCATTCACTAAGCCCTGTCCTTGTACCTCTGCTGCATGTACCATCCATTGGGAGACAGACCTGGAGGAGTTCCTTCTTCACTCAGCCATTTCTTCAAGTAAATGCCGAATCAGTCACTCTGGGAGTGGAGGCTTTATATCCCTCCAAAACACTTGCATGATGTTACATTTTTTATTCAAATTTTATAGGAAATTTGGGACTGACATGCTTTCTTTCAGAGTCCCTGGGTGGCACCCACAGTGAAGCACTCAGCTACTAACTGAATCTACCCAGAGGTGCCTTGGAAGAACACCCCAGTGGTCTACTTCCAAAAGATCATAGCCATTGAAAACCCTACAAATTATAGTTCTGCTCTGCAATACATGGCGTCTCCACGAGTCACAGTCGACTCTGGCAATGGCTTTTTTTTTTTTTTTTTTTAATGCTTCCTTTCACTAATATGTTCCCAATTTTGCCTGGACACCAAGAAGTTGAGAATAACAGTAAATATCCAGTCAAAGTAATTACATTAGCCAGTACTATCATTTCCTTCTCTCCCTCCTATATGATATTGAATTGTCAGTTTGTATTTTAATATTC
>NW_006921592.1:22955568-22956503 GCF_000298275.1 Orycteropus afer afer | reverse complement strand
TCCCAGACCAAGTAAACCTGCAGTGGCGATGGAGTCAGTGGCTGCAACTGTACAAGAAGCAGCAGAGACAACGAGCAGCCCCAGACAGTGGCAGTAGAGTAGAAAAACTGAACTCCAGCCAAGAGCTCAGAGAAGCAACCAATAGCTAAGTCTACCAAGTGTTGTAATTGAGTTACCTATGTGAAAGTTTCCTGGTGGGTGAGAATGAATACTGGTTTTCAAGAAGGGTAAGCAGGTCTACTTTGAGATGTAAGGAGGTTTCTCTTAAGACATTGATGCCTCATATGGGGACACTTCTTGAACCTTGACCTTCACAAATCTTCATTTCTGTTTATATCTCTGTTATTCAAATTGTGATTGCAGTTACGTTGTTTCCATCAGTTCTGTGACCATTCCAATGAATTCTCAATAAAGAAAGAGTACCATGAGGGGCACAAACAACTGGTGTTAGAAAAGCAGAGAAGTTGAAAAATAGGGGTATATTTTACCTTCATTTCATAGTTAGCCAACTTAGTATTGATTCCATAGTTAAGGTTATCCTTTCAGTTGGTGTTCAAGAAAGTTTTTCTATTAAAATTTGAAATGAGCCTTGAAGGATAGATAACATGGGGATTTGTAAGGGATGGAAAGGGGGCACTCAAGGTTCAGTGACAAAATTCTCACCTTCCGCGTGGGGAGACCCAAGTTCAATTCCGGGCTGTGATAGTTGGAGCTGTATGTCAACTTGTCTGGACCACAATTCTGTGTGGTTTGAGCTGTTGTGGTGTGATTGTTCCCATGATGGGATCAGATGACTAAGATTTGAGTAGCTAATCTGTTGAAAGGGAGTTTCCCTAGGGGTGTGGTCTGCATCCAGTATATCTGTGGACATCCTAGGAGAGGAGACATTCTTCTGTGGATTGGGATTCTGTTGTGCTGCCTACAACTGTCCATGA
>NW_006921592.1:22953339-22954203 GCF_000298275.1 Orycteropus afer afer | reverse complement strand
GCCTTGGAAACCCAAGCAGGGGGTCGTATGACTTGGGTCCAATTCGATGGCACATAACAACAACAACAACAACATGTTCTTTCAAGTTCTACAAAACCTCAAAGAATGTTTAAAATTCAATACAGCCTTTATGAGATACTGTATATATTGTATGTCATTCAACATCAATAATAAGCAGTATCTGCAAGTTTTTTCACCATCTTCAGTGAGCTCACAAGCCAATCCATTTTCTGGTACTTTGATATGGGCATTTTCTGTTTCTTTGGGTTTTTATTCATCCTAGGGAGTGATGAAAAAATAGTGTAGTTACAGAACTTCACTTTGACCACATGTCCTCACCCTGGTGGAGAAATGTGTCTTTACTAAAACTATAATTTGCTAGAGCCACAACGAAAGACATGAACATACCAATAATCATGAAGATGGTCCAGGCCCAGGCAACCTTTCATTCATACATAAGGTTGCCATGACTCAGAACCAATTTGTTGCAAACTAACAACAAAAATAATTTACCACTTCGGGGTCCCCCATTCTCAACAAAATAGTGACTCTACAAGAAATATTTCATTATGCAACCTTTTAGGAAAAGAAAGAAATCATATTTAAGTAATTTTAATTTAGTGCTAAGAATCCTTGCTGGAGACAATGATACAGATATGATTTCTAGTTGAAAGAATAAGAAAGAAATGTGACATCATGCCCATGTGAGTAAGATAAAGACTAAACAGAATTGACCCAGAACTCTTAAAAGAGTATTCACATTTTGAGTATTATGAGAGTCATCAGTAGGTAACCTACATGGCAAATATCTGTGTTTGGGTTCATTTTCAGGAGAAGGAACAAGATGATTCATAACCACAGCTA
>NW_006921592.1:22883118-22928781 GCF_000298275.1 Orycteropus afer afer | reverse complement strand
ATCCTACTTCCGTAGTGATACTGCCTCGGAAACCCAAGGAGGGGTCACTATGAGTCGGGGCCGACTCGACGGCACATAACATAACATAATCACTACGGAAGTAGATTGCCTCATACTATGCTACCAGAGCTCCCAAAGAGTGTGGTAGTTCAGGTTATTGTCAACTTGTGTGGGCCTGGTTGAGTGGCTGGGCAGCTGGATGTAGTTATTCCCCATGGTGAGATTGGTAATTAAATCCATGGTGGAATCTCCTGGAGCAGCGGAGTAGCTGCTTTAGGGATGTGGGCTTTTTCCAGTATATACAAGGAGCAGCTTTGAGGAAGATCTCCAGCATATGACGTGCTTGAACCCTGCGTGTAGCCGAGTCATTGTTCAGCAGTCTGCCGTGTTACCCTGCCAATCTTGGGACTTTTTCAGGATTTGAATCAATTGCCTGCTGTGTGGTTTGGTAATAATTGAGACTGTGCCTTTTCACTCGTCGACCTTGAGTTTGTCAGCCTCAGTAGCCAGCAGCTGCCTGAGTGAAGAAAAGCCTCCAGCTTCAATGGGCCTGGAGCAAGAGGCAGAGCTGAAGCACAAGGTCAAGGGGCTTTCACCCAGCCCTCAGAGCCTGGCAATTTGAACTTGGACTTCTGGACTCCAAAACTCTAAGAGAATAAACTCCTGTTTATTAAAACATTCCATTTGTGGTATCTTCTGTTAGGGTAGCACTAGGTAACCAAAACAAAGCACTAGGTAACCTAAACTGTTATATAAACCTTCATTGAAAGCACAATAAAATATTATTTTAGAAAAAGAAATATAATATTTTTAAAATTTTAAATAAAGAAAACCCTATGGGACATAGCTCTACTCTGACACACACAGGAGCACCATGAGTAGGAAACAACTCAATAGCAACTGGTAGAACAGGTACATAATTTATAAATAGGTGCAATGCATACATAGAGGAACATGCTTTCATTCTTTTTTTTTTTTAATTGACTGGCATGTACCACATTAAAATGTTCAAAAAATTAGGAGCATCTGCTTCTAGGCTTCCAAGTCAACTCCTGAGCATCTAACCAAAACCCACTGCCATCGATGGAGTTGATTCAGACTCAGCATCTAGTAGCCCCCAAATACATATCTATTGTCTATTGTTAACAGAGAAACTGTTGAGCCATTTTGAAAGAGGCCTCCCTCCCCTGCACCCTCCTTGCTCGTTGAAATGGCCTATTTTTTAAAAGCCATTCAGTAAACCCCATGGCTTCAGGCAGTTTCAATCTGTTCAAATTCCTAAGGACACTTAAAGGCAATAGCTTCATTTAGAGAAGCTTTTCTTGAGGGTTGTAGAGAGGATAAGTGAGTGAGAAGGCTAAAGATCATGACCCCTGCTTGCTAGAGCACCTGGGCAGTATTTTTCTATGAGCTCACTAATGTGAGTTTATTTTGGTAACTTTCTGGAGATGAATCAAGTTCTAATTGAAAAGCAAGCATTTTTATATTGGGAGAGAGGAAAGACAACAACTGGCTAGAATAAGCCACACAGCAGCATTATGACAGAAAAGTTCTCTGCTAAAGCCAAAACTCACATATTTGTCCAGCTTGGAATATGTAATTCAAATCAAACATTTGTGATTTCTTACTAAAAATGCAACACAAAACCTTTTATGTGAGGGATGAAGTCAAAGTTTGAGCATTTTGGATAAATGGTATGAAAGAAAACTGACTGCTGGAATTAAATGCACTTTTGTTTCTATTCATTATGGAAACAAATTTTAGTTTAAACAACTTAACAGTTTGCTCTTAAAAAAAAATAAAAGAGGTAAAGCAAAATATTTCATTGATTGGCTTGTTCTTCCCCTCAAACTGACATCCTTGATGATGTTGACTATCAATTATGTTTTACTTTTTAAGAATAGTCTATTTAGGAAAATTATTGCTCTCTTCGCCAATGTTTTGATAGCCTAGAGAATAAAAAGAGTAAACTCTGCCACCTCACAGTTAAGCAAAAATTTCAAAATCTTTAAAAATAAAAATAAAAAAGTTATAATCATCTGGATGTTTTGTTGTTTAAAGTTGCCAACTCTGTAAGTGTTTCTCAAGAAAAGAGTTTTGATTACAGAATTCACCAAAGCAATTAGTAGTTTTCAGTAGTTTATTCCTCTACTCTGGTTCTATTTTATCAATACAGTCAGATCAATTGAAAGTAGAAATATGTTTATGAAGAACTGTTCAGAAAACACTCCTGGAGAGCTACAGATGTCCCCACACCTGTTGATTATACCCCAAATCCAATCTCTGTCCCTTCTACAGGAAATTATTATTATTTTTTCCTAGTTTCCTTCCTGCAGTCAGAAATGTATCAAGCAATGACAGAGTAAAGTATGCAACCACATTTACTCATCTAGAATTACAGTATGTGGAGAATGTGTTCCCAGTGGCTTAGCCTCCCCTATGATCTCACGAACATCTGCCAGGTGAGTTAGGGATCAGGACAGCCAAAATACTTTCCCCAAGGGCAGGTGAGTCAGACTCCTCTCTGGGAGACATTTAGATTCCAAGGCAGAAAAAAAAGCATGGAACACATTTTAACATCTAATAATAATCCTTAATGACAGCTTACACAGAGTTACGTGAATGACTTGAATATGGTGAATTTTGTCCTGTCAAAATTCAAATGAAACTTTCAGTCTAAAAATATATTTCATATAAAAATCAATCCTGTATCTTTATTTGTGAGTTGAGTCTCTAAGATCCTGAAAATCTAGATGAAAACTTTAAAATCCATCCATCATCAATACATTGGCCTCTGTACCTGGGTAGTGAAAAACAGCTTATGCTTCAGAATTGACTTTGACAGTAGCTAACAACTAAACTAAAGGTTGGCAGTTCAAACCTAATCAGTGGCACTGCAGAAGAAAGGCCTGACAATCTGTTTTTCTAAAGATTACAGCCAAAGAAGCCCTAAGGAATAGTTCTACTCTGTAACACATGGGGTCACCATGAGTCAGAACTGACTCAACAGCAATTGGTTAGAATTGGGGGTTTTGGGCCTTTTTCTAAGAAGTGTGAACCAGGGATAGAGGCAAAGAAACTAGCATTGGTTGGACTTTAGTAGAACTGCACAGTTAAAAAGGTCTCTGTCCTGAATGATAAGGGGGGAAAGGAACACTGAGAAATAATATTAATCAGTGAAAAGATTATTTGAGATCTTGAGTCAAAAAACAAGAAATAGGATTTGGCTAATACAATGCATTCTAGTTGGTGAAGATACAGGTAGTCCCTGACCCACAATGCATTTCCATTCCAACATCTACTTTGTTGTAAGTTGGTTCTTATGTAAGTTGAATACCTCATTATTTTTTTTTTCATTTTCATTATTATTGCCTTTTATTATCTTTACCTTTATAAATCCAATCCTTATTTGTCATTGGGGGTTGGAAACATTGCATCTGAGAATGATAACATCAACAAATTATGCATTACACCATTATATGTAGTATATATTATTAAGACCTATACTTAACACACACAAAGGATGGTCATAAGTGCAGTACGTCATAACTGCAATACATTGTAAGCTGGGGACTACTTTGTTTGTTTTTATTTTTGCAAATATATTACCCTTCTCTGGCCAGTTAACTCAGCTATTTGGAGCTTAGTGCTTAACATGGCCAAGGTCCAGGGATTCAAATCCCAATGACTCAACTAGCAGTAAACACACAATGTGAAAGATTTCCTTCATTACCAAAGATCGATCTACTCTCCCTAACTAGTGTTCTGCTGCAATATGACCTAGTTTGCCAAACAAAAGAGTATGATTAATATAGGGTAAACTTCCAAGCATAATTAGAAAAAAGAAGTGTTCTCTGTGACCTTGGCCAAAATACTTAACCTCTCTGAGACTTAGTGCCCTCATATTTAAAGTGAAGCATCCTCTTTTGTGAAAGCGCTACCTGACGAGAATCAAGAGACCTGACTGTCTCAGTCACCTGGTGCTGCTATAACAGAAATACCGTAAATGTGTGGCTTTAACAGACAGACATTTATTTTCTTACAGTGCAGGAGGCTAGAGATCTGAATTTAGGGGCTAGCTCTATTGGAAGGCTTCCTCTCTCTGTCAGCTCTGAAGGAAGGTCATTGTCTCTGAGCGTCTGCTCCTGGGTTATCTTCATGTTGTTTGGCATCTCTCTTCCCCCACTGCTGCCACTACACTGCTTGTTTAATCTTATATCTCAAAAGAGACTGACTTAAAACACACCCTACACTAATCCTGTCTCATTAACAAAACCAACCCATTCCCAAATGGGATTATAACCACAGGGTAGCATTTACAACATATATATTTTGGGGACAAAATTCAATCCCTAACACTGACACTGGAGTTTAACAAAGTGGTTCAGAGCAAGAACTAACAGTTAGGCAATAGGGTTCAGTGGGTCTTCATCTGACCAAAAAGAAAAATTTCCTCAAAGAAGCCTAAATAAAGCCATTCTATCAAAAGTGTGTCCCACCCACCAGCCACTCCTCAGAAGGATGATTGGGCATACTTCCATGGTGAAACAGCCTCGGAAACCCAAGGAGTGGGCGCCATGAGTCGGATCCGACATGGCAACAGTGAGTTTGAGTCTTTTTGTTTGAGGTGGTGCAAAAAGTTAAAGCAACTCAATTGCTAGCCTAAAAAGTTGGTCTTGAGTCCACCCAAAGGCTTTTTGAAAGAAAGGCCTGGCAATCTGCTTTCAGAAAACTAGCCATTGAAATCCTATGGACACAACTCCACTCTGACACACATAGGGTCACCACGAATCAGGCAGCAATTGGTTCGGTATTTTAGTTTAATGAAAAGTGACAGAATTTAGCAGCAAAACCTTATTGAAGACTTACTTGATAAATAGTAAGAACAGCATGTTATCTAGAATCGACATTTTAGACATTTGGACTTTTCTTGAGGCAGAGAGGTAGTGGTAAGAATACAACAATTAAGAGTCTCTCCCATCTTGAGGAAAAGGAATTTCTTTGCAGGAAGAAGCCTTTTGCTATAAATCAAACCAAAACCACACTTACTGGCATCGAGTCGATACCAACTCATGGTGACCTCCATTGAGTTTCCACAGCTGTAAATCTTTATAGAAGCAGAAGCAGACTGCCTCATCTTTCTTCCTTTGGGTTAGCAATCCAATGCCTTAACCACAGAACCACCATGCTGCAAAAAGTTCTTATTTGTGTAATCTGAGGTTACAGGTGGAAAGACAAAATATATAAGTCTGGGAAAAAAAAAAAAAAGTTACTTTAGATCTACTTCCGCTTGTAGATGGCAATCCGTATGTGTCATAGTAGACCTGTGCTCCATAGCATTTGTAATAGCTGATTTTTCTGGAATAGATCACCAGGCCTTTCTCCTGTGGAATCTTTGGATAGCCTAGAACAGCCAACAATTCTCTTAGCAGTGAGGCCCATCAACATTTGAGTCACCCAGGTACTCCAAAGTGAAAAAGATCTGCCTAAAAAAACATAAATTTCTGTCAGCATATTTCCCTAGGATTCCACCACTTCTCAGAAGTGAGAGCACTTGTCTGTGGGGAAGTGTAGGGGTGGGTGGGGGTAGTTGGGGTGGTTGCTGAATTGGCTGATGGGATCAGAAGCTAAGTAAACTTCCTCTGCAACAATAAAAACCTGCTAAACAAAGGATTATCCCCAAGTGGGAAAAAAAGGATGTCTTTTACTGTCACTCATTGTTCCCTTCAGGGAAAAAACCTCGTGAAAGCCAGGCTCAGATGCTTACAAATAGAGCGGCTTTCCCAAATCTGATTATGAGCCCTTTGGGCTTTGGAAATTATGGCAGCTTATGAAGAGTAACCACAGAGTCCGCTGTGGGTGTGGAGTAGGGCCCAGGGGTAGCCCCAGGACCTCAGGTCTATTTACCAAATACAAATAAAAAGCAGTCCATCACCATTTGTAACTTTGACTAAAAAAAAAAAAGGAAATTCTTTCTGTTGTTGTTTTGCTTTGCTTTGTTTTACTCATGTAGACATTTGTGGTTGATATAAAATAAGGTCTCTCCTAAAATTACAAAGTCTGCAAATACAATATAAAATAGTACAAACAAAGGATGATTTAAGAGCCCCTCTTCATAACATAATCTTAACGAAAATGTGGTGTGTGATTTTTAAAAAATCATAAATTGTGGCCGAGCGCTCAAGGCTGAGGTCGGGATGCCAAACTCATGGCACCACTGCCCTGCTGTCACAACAGCCCTTGCTAATTAATCAAGGTACTGTTTCTCCTAAACCAAACATTCCAGGCATTTACCTTTCCATCAGAGATGGTGTGGAAGTGGAGACCAAGTTGTGAAGGTATCCGGAAATCACTGAATGAACTCTGAAGGAAAACATTTAAGTCCCTGAGTAGTGTAAACAGTTAATGTGCTTGGCTGCTAACTGAAAGGTTGGAGGTTCCAGCCTACCTAGCCGCACCTCAAAAGACAGGACTGGCCATCTACTTCTGAAAAATCAATCATTGAAAACCCTGTGGAGTTCTGGTCGCGTAGTGCCTAAGGCACTTGACTGCTAACCAGAAGGCTGGAGGTTCAAACCCACCAACCACTCCTCGGAAAGAAGGTTGGGTAATCTACTTCCGTAGAGATACTGCCTCGGAAACCCAAAGGGAGTTCGCTATGAGTCGGGTCCGACTCGACGGCACATTACAACAATAACAACAACATGGTGTAACACAATTCACAAAGGCAATGTTCTACACACTACAGTACTGAGTAACAAGTAGGTTCTCAAAAGCTAACGAGCAGCCATCTAAAAGCAACTAGTAGTCTCTTTCCTGGGAGGAACTCTGGTGGTGTAGTGCCTAAGGCATTTGACTGCCAACCAGAAGGCAGGTGGTTCAGAAGCCGACTGCCTTATCTTCCTTCCACCAGCCACTCCTCAGAAGGAAGATTGGGCTGATACTGCCTTGGAAATCCAAGGAGGGGTCACTATGAGTCAAATGAACTTGATGGCAGTGAGTTTGGTTTATTTTGGTTTAGTCTTTTCCCATCCAGAGGAAAAAAAGGTGAAGAATATCAAAGACTCAAGAAAATACTTAGTCCATGAACCGCAACTGTACTACCCTGAAACCAGAAGAACTAGATGGTGCCCAGTTACCATGACCAACCACTCTGATCGGGACCACAGAGGGAGAAAATATAGGACAAAATTCAAAATCATTAAAAAAAAGAGAGAGAGAGAGAGAAGACTTACTGGTCTGATAGAGACTGGTGGAACGCTCAAGACTTTGGCCCTTGACACCCTTCAAAACTGAAACTGAACCCACCTCTAGGGATCACCTTGCAGCCAAAAAAATGGGCCAATAAAGTGAGCAAGAATATTGTGAGGAATGTATTCCTCAGAACAATCAACCATATGAGACCAACAGGGCAGCATTTGCCCAAAAACAAGGCTCAGAAGGCAAAAAGGGGCAGGAAAGATGGACAAATGGAAATAGGCAACCCAGGGAGGAAGTAGGAAAAGTGCTGGTTATCTTGAGGGAATTACAATCACAAAACAAAATGTGTATAAATTGGTGGATGGAAAATTAATTTGCTCTGTAAACTTCCACCCAAACCATAATTTGGGGAAAAAAAGAAAGAAAGAAAGAAAGAAAAGAAAACCCTATGGCACATAGCTCTACTCTGACACACACGGAGGTGCCACGAGGTCTCGACTCCACGGCGACTGCATTTTTTAGGCCAGGCATCATACCAAACCCAACCAAACCCATTGCCTTCAAGTAATCACTCTATAACAGAAAGGCAGAGGGAGATTTGAAAACAAAAGAGGTGGAGTCCATGTGACCATGGAGGCAGAGATTGGAATGAAGCAGCTACCAAAAGCTGAAAGAGGCAAAGAATTGCACAGCACTGCCAAAACCCAGATTTTGGCCAGTAAAACTGACTTCAGATCTCTGACCTCCTGAACTGTGAGAGAATAAATGTGTGTTGTTTTAAGCACCAAGTTTGTGATCACTTGTCATAGAGGTTCTAGGAAACTGATAGAGATCATTGAAGGTTCTTAATGGCATATCTATCCCTTATTAGTTTGTAACCTTAGGAAAGTCACCTCATCTCTCCAGGTGACTTTAATTTCTCCATCTATAAAATTATCCCTATGGCTCCTTCCATTCTTTCTATAATCTAATTCTTACTGTTAGCGCATAAGCCACATAAAGTGAAAATAATTTTGAAAAGTGCAGAATCCCAGCACTTTTCAATAATAAAAATAATGGCTAACATTTACTCATATAAATAAATGTGTGCCAGGTAGAGTGCTGGCCATTTACATGAACTATCCTCGTGCATGAGTAAGTGCCATTAGCATCCTCCTTCTTCACAGGAAATTAAGCCTCTAAAAAATGTGTAACTCGGTACAGACTCAAAATTGAGTCTCTAGGAAACTTGGAAGTAATTAGGTATATGTCTAAATTGCAGAGGCCCAGTGTCTTAGTTCCCTAGGGCTGTCATAACAAAAATACCATAAAGTGAGTGGTTTAAAATTTATTTTCTCACAGTTCTAGAGACTAGAAATCAAAATCAGGGTGTTGGCAGAGATCTTTCCTTGACTATTCCAGCTTCCAGCACCCTCAAGCATTTTTTGGTTTTCCTTGGCTTCTCACATTCTGTCTTCCCTTATGTGTGACTCTGTTTCTCTGTCTGTTCTTCTCTTTTACAAAATGTCACTTCAAAGTGATTAGGATTAGAACCCACCTTATTTTCAATGACTTTATTAACTTAACAGATAACATCAGCAGAGAAAAACCCTATTTCCCCAAACAAGGTCATGTTCACTCGTGTAAGGGTTAGGCCTTCAACATATTTGATAGGGGAGGAGGACACAAGTCAATCCGTAATACCAAGCTTATAATCACTATGCTATTTCTCCTTCCCAAATGTTCTAATACCAGAGTGCCAACTAAACAGCATTCTACCAGAGGATCCCAAACTCAAATCCCCTCAATTCTCTGAAACATATCTGCAAAGCCATGCCATCTACTTTGAAAGACTATATGATACAGAGTAACAAGATAATGAACTGGAGAGAATCCAAACTATATGTGGCCTTTTTCAAATTAAAACAAACACTCCAAAGTACATTGAGTAGAGACTAGCTTCTAGTGCTAAAAATGGGGTTCAAGGACCTATATTTGGACGTCGATTTGGAAAACCTGAAGTCATTTACACCAAACTGCAATCTCTGGAGCCAAAAGAAACCTAAGTGAGCTAGGGTTAAGGATTCAGTATCTCGCCATATTATTTTGATCTAAATTGTCACAAAGAAGACAAAATGTACCATGTAAAGCTGTTGTTGTTGTTGTTGTTACTTGCCGTCGAGTCGGCTCCGACTCATAGCGACCCCTCCTTGGGTTTCCGAGGCAGTTATCACTACGGAAGTAGGATTGCCCAACCTTCCTTCCCAGGAGAGGTTGAGAGTAGAGCCAAGGAAAATAAAAAATAACATTAACGTCCTTAATTAAATTAAACTAACATCCTTAAGCTTCTTGGTGTTGAGTCAATTCTGACTCAAAGCAACTCTCTAGGACAAAACATAACACCTTAGCCAAAGGCAAATTCACCAACTCTATGTTATCCATTTTAAATGCAAAATAATGCAATAAAGCTAGAATAACCAAAACACCAAAAACCAAACTCACTGCCATCTTGGATCTGACTCATAGAGACCCCTCCTTGGGTTTCCTAGGTGGTATCACTATGGAAGTAAATTGCCCAATCTTCCTTCCGAGGAGAGGCTGAGAGTAGAGCCAAGGAAAATAAAAAACAACATTAACGTCCTTAATTAAATTAAATTAACATACTTAAGCTTCTTGGTGTTGAGTCAATTCTGACTCAAAGCAACTCTCTAGGACAAAACACAACACCTTAGCCAAAGGCAAATTCACCAACTCTATGTTATCCATTTTAAATGCAAAATAATGCAATTTGCTTCCTATATAAAATATGCTCTCCCACCAACTCTGGGAATGTGTCCAAGAAAGAGGAGGGGAAGCTGAATTTTGTATACCATAGCTAGTCTCCTGATTTGTGGAGGGAAATCACCTACCAACATTAAATAACTTCCTCCAATGACTCTTCCTGAGACTTCCCCTTAGAGTTAGTTGCCCATGTATGAAGTAGCTCTCCAGTTAACACCTGGCGTAGGCTCATCTGCTTTTGTGATTTTTGATCTGGGGCTCATATTTGAAACCACTGTTTGTTTTCTTGGTTCAAAAACCTCTCAAATAAATGTCATGTCTCTCTGTATTCTAGAAGCTGATTACCTATATTTTGAAGGCAATTCTTTGGCCACACTGTGCCCAGTAGCATCATGTCTGAGTATCTGTCTGTGGTAGGCTGAATAATGGCCTTCAAAGATCTCCCAGTCCTAATTGCTAGAACCTGTGAATGTTACATGGACAAAGTGTCTTTACGATGTGATTAAAGTAAGAATTTTGAAATGGATTTTGCTAGGTTATATGAGTGGACCCTAAATACAGTCACAACTGTCATTATAAAGTGGATGCAGAAAGAGATTTGACCACAGAGAAGGGGGCATTGTGACCAAGGAGGCAGAGATTCAAATGAAGCAGCCAAGCGCTGAGGAATGCTGGCAGCCCCCAGAAGCTGAAAGAGGCAGGAATGTCTGTGGTGGTGTGTACAGCCGTCACAGAAAACGAATAAAACCAAAAAAAAAAAGAAAACCATGGCCATCGAGTCGATTCTGACTCAGTATTCGTATAGGACAGAGTAGAATTGCCCCATAGGCTTTCCTAGGCTGTAATCTTTACAAAAAGGGACTGCCACATCTTTCTTCCACAGAGCAGCTACTAGGTTTGAGTTCAACTGAACAAAACAGATTGCTTAACCACTGTACCACCCGGGCTCCTTTGAAAAACTAATACACTGTATTAAATCTGAGGGATGAATATATAAATGGACAATGGCCATATAATAGGTGACAATGCAACTCTGTCCCACGTCCGCAGATCTTTTCAGGATAAGCTCCTCTCAGGATTCTGCTGAGATAGCTATGGGACACCATCCTTCAGCTTCCTGGTGTTGAGTCAATTCTGACTCAAAGCAACTCTATGACAGAGTAAAACTGCCCCACAGGGTTTTCTAGGCTGTAATCTTTAGAGGAACAGATCACCAGGCCTTTGTGTGATTAAATACTCTGACCCTTTGACTTTTCTAAGGTTTCAGCAGAAGGCAATACACTCATGACATTGTTAGCTGTCTTCGACTCTTCCCCCAACTCATGTAGACTCCATGTACAAAGGAACAAAATGCTGCCATCCCAGCATGATGCTGCCATGATCAGTTGGGGAGTGGACCATTGTGATCAATAAGGCTTTCACTGGCTCATTTTTGGAAATAGACCACCAGCCTTTTCTTCCTAGTCTCTCTTAATCTGGAAGCTTCACTAAAAGCAGATCAGCATCACAGTAACACATAAGCCTCCATTAACAGGTGGGTGTTGGCTGTCCATGATGTGTGTTATTCAGGAATCAAACCTGAGTCTACCGCAGGGAAGGCAGGAATTCTACCACTTATGTACCAATGCCCTCAATGTACACCATGTCTTTCACTTTTTCTCTAGAGCATGTTTCTCTGATGTTAATGCTCATAATTTTAGCATCTTTCACATCCAGAAAGGTTGAAACTTTTCGAAGTCACCAAGTTCTGGTTCCTTTTTTGCTTAGCAGTTCTTTCCTCAATGTATCTATTTCCTCTTGCATTTTATTATAAGCAAGAAGAAGAAATCAGGCAACACCTCAACACATTGCTTGGAAACCTCCTTAATTATATGAACAAGTCCATCATTTACAAGTTCTGCAAGAAACAATTCCACTAAGTTTTCTGTCAATACATAACAATGATTCTCCTTTCCTCCACTTTCCAATAGCATGTTCCTCACTTCCTTTTGAACTCTCACTGGCAGCACCCTTAAATTATAGATTTATACTAACAAAGCATAATAGGCTTTCTCTATCATGTACCTCAAAAACGTTTAGCCTCCACCACTGCATAGCTGCAAAGCCATTCCTATGTTTCTAGGTATTTGTTACTGCAACATTCTCCTCTCAGTTTTAAAATTGGTATTAGTTATCTTTTCCTGCATTTAAAAAAAAAAACTAATTTAGCAGCTTAAAGTAACACACATTTATGATCTCACAGCTTCTGTGGGTCAGGAGTCTAGGCACAGCTTAGCTGGATCTTCTACTTAGAGTTTCACTGGCTGCAATCAAGACTCTCATCAGCAACTCAACTGAAGAAGTATCCGATACCTTCTTACATGCGTTTTGGAAGCATTCTGGGTTTTTGTTTTTTGCAGTTTTAGGATTCATAACAGCTTGCTTCTTCAAAGCTAGCCAAGGGAGAGAGAGAATGTGCTACCAGCAAGAAAGAATTATACAATATACAGTAGTCAATATGATCAATGTATGTAATCAATACTGATGGAAGCAGGGGTCAATAAATCAAACAACATAATGTATTGGGCAAAGCTGCTGTAAAAGCGATCTTTAAAGGTTTGAAAATCAAAGCTATCACTTTGATGACTAAGGTGCACTTGACCCAAGCCATAATCTTCAATTGCGTCATGTGCATGTAAAAGGTGGGCAATGAAAAAGGAACACAGGACAAAAATTGATGCATTGATTCAAACTGGAGTGTTGGTGAAGAATATCGAATATACTGTGGACTGCCAGAAGAACAAACAAATTAATCTTAAAGAAATATAACCAGATGTTCCTCAGAAGTGAGGATGGTGAGACTTTAACTTGCTTACTTTGGATACATCAGGAAAGACCAATCACTAGAAAAGGAAATTCAGTTAGGTAAAGTAAAGAATCCGGGAAAACCCTCAATGAGATGAATTGACACAACAATTACAACCATGAAGTCAAACATACTAATGATCATAAAGATGACACAGGAGCAGGTAATGTTTTATTCTTTTATACATAAGTTCTCCATGAGTTGGAGGCAAACTGATGGCAACTAACAATGACAACAGACTAATGGGAGAGCAAAAATAGTAAACTAATACAGAAGTAATTGTATAAATAACTTGTTTAAACACGCAGTAATGGAAAGACTAAGATGCTATATCTTTTAATGGGGTTATCTGAATAAGTGTATTGTGTGGGTCTTGTTGTTGTTGTTATTTGCCGTTGAGTCAGCACTGACTCATAGCGACCCCTCCTTGGGTTTTCGAGGCAGTGTCACTACAGAAGTAGGATTGCCCAACCTTCCTTCCGAGGAGTGGCTTGTGGGTTTGAACCGCCAGCCTTCTGGTTAGCAGTTAAGTGCCTTAGGCACTATGCTACCAGAGCTCCTTGTGTGGGTCTTAGGAGACTGATTACACCAGTCACCAGATATTTCACAAGCTCCTTTTGAATACCAATGCCATCATATTTATCTTTGCCTCCCCACAGTATTAGCTAGTGGCATATAGTAGCAGCTCAATAAGTGCTCTAATAAAGAGTTACCAGGCTAAAGCACTTGACTGCTAACCAGAAGGCTGGCAGTTCAAACCCACCAGCCACTCCTCGGAAGGAAGGTTGGGCAATCCTACTTCCATAGTGATACTGCCTTGGAAACCCAAGGAGGGGTCACTATGAGTCGGGGCCGACTCGACGGCACATAACAACAACGGGCCAATGCAATATAGAAGGTCTTACTCCCATCAGAGTCAATAAGAAGCTCTGGCCATATGCTTCTAAGAGACATAACCTGTGATGTTTGCTTTTCTTCATTTTCAAGGAAGAAATTCTATAGTTCCACACAGTTAAGAGAGGGCTCAAGGGAGAAAGTTTGTGTAGCTAATGATCCAGATTGGGATGGTTTATCTAAAGCTGGGGGAGTATTTGCTGTGTTCACTCTGTCAGCAGGGAACTGGCTCTGAAGATATGGGAGATTACAGGAGATTTCAAGACAAAGAAACATAAATCAAAAAGAATTAAAAGAAAACAAAATCCTTTATCCTCCTCCTGTTAACGTACTTTTAAAGTATTTTGCAAAGGAGTAGGGAGTAGGATGGCAAACAAAAGTTAAAAAGTTAAAAATGGACTATGGTCAGCAGTTCAATGGCTGAAGCCAAAGTAGTTTGAGACTTCTTCTCTTTTTTCTTCCCTTCCCCTCTCCTTTCCCTTCCCTTTCCCTATCATCTTTCCCTTCCCTTCTCTTCTCTCTTCTTCCTGTTCTTTCTCTTTCTTCTCCTCTCTTTCTCTCTCCTCTATCCCTTTACTTTTTTCTCTTACCAGTTACAACTCAAAATGATTAACTAGCATTGGGGGAAAAAAAATCACAGACATGAGCCATTTCCTCCCTCTTTTCCCCACTCTCATTTCAGTCACAAATAGTTAAACGCTTGACTACTTACTGAAAGGTTGGCAGTTCTAGCCCATTCAGAGGTGCCTGGGAAGAAAGGCCTGGTAATCAGCTTCCAAAAGAACAAAAACCGTATGGAGCACAATTCTACACATGTGATCACCATGAGTTAGAGTCAACCCTGTGGCAACTGGTTTGGTTTTAGTGTTTTGGTTTGGAAAGTGAGAGATATAGACATCCTTTAATGATGAATCAGAAAGAAGTTTGGACAATCTACTTCCATAGTGATACTGCCTTGGAAACCCAAGGATCCGACTTGATGGCAGTGTTTGGGGTTTTTTTTAATGATGAAATTGTTTGGGCTCTATTTGAAAAATCAAGAACAGAGTGCAATGTGGTAGTGAGGAGATGGATCAAAATATCTGAGACAGACTTGCTCGATTTTGAAAGAAACCAAATATACCTGATTTGGATTTGAAAATTAACTCTTCAACAAAGGTGTTCAAGAACTATGGAAGTCCCATCCCCTCTATAAATAGGAGACCAAGCCTAACCCTTCCCAGATCCCCAAAGAAAAAATTTCCTAGTCCAGAGCCTCTGGTAGGCTTCTGGCCTTCTCTGAGATGCATTACCAGAACTTCAGAGAGAAGCATTAATCCATCCAGTATTCCCCATCCCTTAAAACTTCCATAGGCAGTCTACTCTCTTACACTGAAAGAATAGGCAATTAATTCCTATGGTGATAAAATCCAGACTCACGACTCCCCTTTCCCAGTCCCTATAAGTTAATACATCACTATGTCCCCTAGATGCTCATGGCACATTGCACAGTACTCTGCTATCACATGTAATTGCACAACAAATATTCATTGAGCATCTACTATGTGGAGGTAATATTCTAGGCATCTAGGACACATCAGTGAACAAAATACTCAGAAATGCATGCCCTCAGAGTTACCAACACAAGTAGGGACAGGCACACCATAAACAAACTAAATAGGGAAATTATATGTTTTAAAGTGGTTAATGGTGATATAAAGAAAACAAATTGGGGAAGAGGAGTTGAGAATCGATATCAACCAAAAACCGAACTCACTGCTGTCGAGTCGGATCTGACTCATAGTGACCCCTCTTTGGGTTTCTGAGGTGATACCTCTATGGAAACAGATTGCCCAATCTTCCTACCAAGGAGTGGCCGGTGGGTTTGAACCACCAGCCTTCTGGTTAACAGACAAATGCCTTAGGAACTATGCCACAGACCTCCTAGAAATATCATAATGGGGATTATTTGTGGTGCTAAACAGTAAAGACTTGCCTGAGAAGATGGTATTTGAACAAAGACTTGAAGGATGTGAGGAAAGGAGCCATACAGATTCTGGGGGAAGGAAACAGCAAATCTTCTGCAAGGGGAGCAGTCCAGTCTGTCCTGGAACAGATGGAGGTGAGTGCAGCTAAGAGAAAAGGAGCAAGGGAGGGGACAGTTGCAGGAGATGAGGGCAGAGCAGTAATGGAAGGGGCAGCTCCTGTGAGCATGGCCTTTACACATTGAGTTATATAGGGCTGTGAACACCCCTCAGAGCAGGGACATTGCCTCATTTGCTTTGGTGTCCTGGCACCTCGCACAGTGCTAGACACATTGTTATTGTTGTGACCTACTGTCGAGTAGCCCCATATCATAGTGACCCCATGCAAAACAGAACAATACATGGCCTGGTCCTATGCCATCTCTATGATCAGTTACATGGCCAACAGTTGTAATCCATAGGGTTTTCACCGGCTCCAAGCCTTTCTTCCTAGTCCACCTTAGCCTAGAACTCTGCTGAAGCCTTTTCAGCATCATAGCAACATGCAAGCTTTGCTGACAGATGGGTAGTGGCTACACAGGAGGTGTGTTGGTGGGAATCAAACCCAGGTCTCCTGAATGATCGGCCAGAATTTTATCACTGAACCACCACTTCCCCTCATTAACACATTGTCAGAACTCACAAGATGTGGCTGAAGGTGAACCCAGGTTCAGTTTTCCAGTGAGCAAGGAAATGAGACATAGTTTTCTCTCTACAACTCTGCTGTGTACTTCTTCCTTTCTGTATTTAGAATAGAGAAGTGGGATCTCTGTCACTGGGTTGTGAGGAGGCCCAGACACACAGCACGGGGCTGCCTTACCCCACAGGCCAAAGAAGTTGGAGTTACAGTTGCCAGAATTCTGTGCTCAGCTCCTTTCTCCTGGCTTACCTGCTCTCTGCTGCCCACCTGCCCATCGCTCACTCTAAGAATCTTTCTCCACCTCATTCCATCTCCCTTGCTAAAAAGCCCTGGCAGAGCCTTCCTCCTTTCATTACCTGCTCTGTGCACAAGCCTTTGAAATCTGGAAATAAGGGAAGAATGTGGGATAAGGAAGGGAGGTGCAAGAAGTTGGGGGTGGGGCGGGGCTGAGGAGAGTTGAGAAACAGACCCAGACTGTTCTAGGGGAATGGGAATGAGAGAGAGAGGGCATTTTGAAGGCTGTTTGTTCCAGTGGACGGAAAGTAACAAAGGGTTAAGCCATTTGCATTACTGTATTTGTGTGCAGGCCTCGGAGGGCCGCCCCGGAGCTGCGCTTGGGTGGTCTGGTACAGTCTCTGGCAGCAACCTATTAGTGGTATCTCGGCGTGATTTATGCAGCTGTCAAGCTGGCCTTCAGCAGGACAAGTGAATTGCGGGCACCGGCCGGCAGCCCATGCTCCTTCCGAGAGGATAAGTAAATGGAGGCCGAAGAGAAAGGAAAACAGCCCAAGGTGCCCCCACTCATCCTCGAGTTCGCTAATGACGAGTCCCCTCTATAGAAAAACACCCGGCTGCCCACAGGAGACGGCGCGCACAGAGCCTCACTGTCTGAGGCCACTGCACGCGGAGGCCCCGCCAGGAGGCCAGAGGCTGGCAGAGAGCCACCAACATAAGCAATTTGAGAGGCCAGGCCAGGACCCAGAGCAGCCCCTGAGCATACCCACACGGAGTGCTTTTTACACGGGACCACCTGTTTCAGCCTGAAGGGGATGGCGACGTCATGTGTGACTGTTGTTTGGAAGGGCTGTCATGCAGACACCACTCCCTCCTGAGACCCTCAGTCTGGCGACTGCTCCACTCATGAAATGTGAAGCCTCCATGTGCCCGGCCTCCTTCCAGGCAACCATACCTCATTTTCCATTCCACACAGGTGTGGGCCAGCACACTAGGGCCTCTGAGGGCCTGGGAGGCAGCTCTGGAAACTCAGTCTATGAACTCAGCATCTTTCCAGAGTTCAGTGTGAGAGCCTGCACTGTGTCTGAGACTCCTGAGTATGACCACTCCTTACTATACCAGCCCATGGTCTGTCCATTCATAGCCACCAAACACACACCTCCAACACACACACACTCAGCACATCACTTGGCGTCCAATCATACTATGTGTATGTGTTTTTAAGGCTGTGATTTTTCAAAAACAGATCAGCAGGACTTTCTTCTGAGGCTCCTCTGCATGGACTCGAACCTCCAGCCTTTCAGTTAGCAGCTACACACTTTAATTGCTTGTAGCACAGAGGGACTACATGTACACATACACCCTACATACACACCTGTTAGCCTCAGAGGTCTAGTGCCCAAAGAGGGTGGGCTGCCTCTTTTATTCATTGTTTGATTGACAGTAAGCAGCCATGGACATGTGCAGATTTTTAGAGTCTAAGTGTGTGTGTGTATGTATCAGAGAGAGAGAAAGAAAACAAGCGATGGGCAGAACTTTACTTCTTAATAATTTTAATAATGTCTGGGACTTTTCCTTAATGGGCCTCTTTCTCTCCCTGCCAAGTGACATGGGGTGTATTGTGTTTGTGGTACAGCAGTGGAAGGCAGGTGTTTCATATTGGATTTGATTTCCAGCCAGACCATTTCAAAGATTGGAGGGGGGCAGAGATGCATTCCTGATTGCTGCTGAAGCAGAGGAAGAAGAGGAGAGCACTGCCTGCTTTCAGCAAACAATTTCCCTCCCTTCCCACTCAATACCTTTGCCTCCTCTTTACTCTGCAGGCTCCCACACTCCAGAATGTGGGTGCCCTGGAGAGGAAATCGCTTAGCTGGACTCAGATAGACACAGGTGGTAGCAGCAGCTGCATGTTCCCTGAGTTTCTTGACTTGGCATGAACCCCTTGGACTTGGTCTTTTAACAGCCCTTTCAGCACAGGCAGGAAGGGACAATGGGCATTTTTAATAGGCTTCCTGTTTGCTCAGATAGGAAACCACTAATGCCTTACTTCAAAATGGTGCCTGGAGGTAAATGTGCCAACTTAGGCTCCAAGCACCTGATCTGCCTCCTCTTTGCAAGAAGCCTTGAGTGCCCATTCAGCCGGAAGTTTACAAGTTTGACAGCTTAGTTCAGAGCATGGCAGGGCTTGTATTTCCCATTGCCAGGGGCCTTTTAAGGACCCTTGTGCCCTTCTGTTTTCCAGGGCACCATTCTTCTGCTCTGGTCCTGGATATAAAGAGAACAGCTGCACTGGAAGTTGGGGCTGAAACAGGCTTGGCCAACATTTCTTTTTATAATTCCCATCCTGGACCTCTCCTCCACGCCCCCACGTCAGGTCATTATAGACAACTCTCGATTCCTTGAGCTTGCTTCCAATTTTCAATCTAAAGCATTGACCTTCTGAGCTGTCCCCAAAAGGCCTGTGATAGATGCCCTCATGGAAATCCCTCACACCCCATATTTCCCAGGGGTCACACAGTACTAAGAGGCTTTTTGGATTTGTTTTCTTGAAAGTTCCCTGGAGACTCGACAGAGAAAGCTACAAAGAGGTGGAAAAGTGCCCTTCTCTTTTTAGTTGCTCTTTAGAAAGAAAAGGACTGACGACAGAGGCACAAACTGCTGTTGTGTGTCTGGTGCTTTTCTACACACATGGTTGGGGAGGCCATGCTTGGACACAACACAGGGCCCAGGGTGATTTCCTTCACTGATATCTTATTTAGGGTCCTTTCTAACAAATTAAGGCTACCTAGATGGCACAAATAGTGCTGAAATACTAATCAGTTTGAATTCACCCAGAGGCACCTTGGAAGAAAGTCCAGTACATCTGCTTCTAAGAGATCACAGCTTGGAAACCCTTTGGAGGCAAAATGTCAAACCACAGTCATATGCTTTCTTCTGCAGGAGCTGTTAAATCCATTGACCATCATCACTGTCCCTGCCCTGACTCAACCCCATCCTGTCTCAACCCCATCCTGTCTCATTTAGGTCACTGTAAATCCACCTTTTCTGTTTTCATTATAATCCTCTTTCTAAAATATAAGCCATATCTCATTTTCCCCTACTGTGAAATCTTTGCTAGCATCCTTGTCTTAATTAACTAGTGTTGCTATACCACAAATGGATGGTGTTAACAAACATAAATTTATTCTCTCACAAGAGACTAGAGGTCCAAATTCAGGGCGCCAGCTCTAGGGGAAGGATTTCTCACTCTGTTGGCTCTGGGGGAAGGTCCTTGTCTCCTTTCAACATCTGTGGGCCCAGTATTCCTCAGAGATCTCCATGTGTCTTGGCATCACTCTTCCCTGGGTCTAGGAGGTTCTCAGCACAGGGACCTTTGGTCCAAAGGATGCACTCTGCTTCTGGTTTTTCTTTGTTGCTATTAAGCAGGTTCCTCTGATTGATGCTCACTTCTTTATTCTCGTTTATATCTCAAAAGAGATTGACTCAAGATACAACCTAATCTGGCAGATTTTATCCTCCTTCATTAACATAACTGCCTCTAATCCTGCCTCATTAACAGCATGTTGTTGTTGTTGTTATGTGCCATTGAGTCGGCCCCGACTCATAGCGACCCCTCCTTGGGTTTCTGAGGCAGTATCACTATGGAAGCAGGATTGCCCAACCTTCCTTCCGAGGAGTGGCTGGTGGGTTTGAACCGCCAGCTGTCTGGTTAGCAGGCAAGTGTCTTAGCCACTATGCTACCAGAGCTCCCCATTAACAGCATAGAGGTTAGGATTTACAACACATAGGATAATTATATCAGGTCACAAAATGGAGATTAATTACATAATACTGAGAATCATGGCCTAGCAAGTTGACACATATATTCAGGGGACACTATTCAATCTATAACACATCTCTACTGCCTAAATCCCAAATTTTAGTGTGGCTTTCAAGATAGATCTCCATCTATCTTGCTCTATATCTATCTTGATATATGTCTATCTTCTCCCTTCAGAAGATACAAATGATATGTGTTAGTCTGGCCTACTAAGAAGCAGACACTAAGGTGGGATTAAAAGTGCAAAGATTTGATCCTTGAAGGATTTGAAATATCTATATAAAACAAAATGGGGAGGGAGCTAGAGGAAGTTGTGAAGTAAGTTTGATCCTAAACAAAGGAGAGCATGAGGGAAGATTGGGTAGAAGCATTCTAGACCAATGTATAGTCTAAGGAAATTTCAATAAAGCTATCAGGAAGCCCTTGAGCTAAAAGTTATACAGCAAAGAGTTCCATGTCATCTAGGAATGGACTGGTCTTAGTATCCCTGCTTTGTTCATTCCTTGAGAAGTAAGGCCTTGGTGAATACCAGTGATGGATTTCAAAGTACAGCAGCTGGGCCCCTTGGTGAATTATAATCCCTGTAGTTGGAGGTCTAGAAGCACTGATGGTTCAACAGTAGAATTCTCACCTTCCAAGCAGAAGACCCAGGTTGGATTCCTAGCTAATGTATTCATGCACAGGTACCACCCATCTATCAGTGGAGGCTTGTGTGTTGCTGTGATGCTGAGCAGTTTTCAGCAGAGCTTTCAGACTAGGATGGACTAGGAAGAAAGGCCTGGAGATCTACTTCAAAAAATCAGCCAGTGAAAACCCAGTGAATTACAACTATCCGATCTTCGGTAGATCATGAGGATGGTGCAGGACAGGCAGTTGTTCCCTCCATTGTACATAGGGTAACCATGAATCGGACGACTAGATGGCTGCTAATAACAGCAAATTGGAGGTCAGCATGGGGCATTCTCATGGGCATTTTCATGGCCAGCAGAGTCACAGCCAGCCAGAGAAGTTACTCTCAGCTGCCAGAGCACACTATTTAGTTTATATATGTTTTCCTCCTTATGTGTTAACACTTTTTTTTCCCTTTCCATCATCAAATGAAATTCTACTCATCCTTCAAGGCTCAACTCAAGTGCCATCTCTTCCATAAAACTTGTTATCTATACTCTGATGAGACAAAAATCATTTGCAACTCATCAATACTCAACAAGCAAATATCCAACTTCTTGGCATCTGGGACTAAACGATGGTGAACAGGAAACCAAGCAGAGCCACCTTTCCCAAAAGCATCATCAGATGATGCCTAGTTGGGCTGGTTCAGTCTCTAGTACAACATTATAATAAGGCAGTAAGCTGCATGTCCTTTTTCCAATATTTGAAGATATTTCTTAGTGATAATATAAAAAATATTTTTTAAATCTACAAGGAATACAAGAACAAATACACAGAATTACATGAGACTATACTTTTCTCATTTCAGATTATAGAGCAAACTTTAAGTAAGAACACACAATTTAAACAGCATACTAAATGATTTTGTCAAACACTATATCTTGGAAACAGAACAAACATTCTTTTCAAGTGTCTGTACAACCAACATCAGCTGTCCCTCCTACAGCACTCTCTGCTCTGCTGGGTTTGATGACTCATTTCAACAGTCACACAGAACTCACACAAAAGCCTGACAATTATGGGGTTTATTAAGGAAGTAACAGGTTATGATTCAGGGTCCAAAATGACTCGGGATATAGTTCTTCAATCAGGGCCTTTTTCTCAGCTGTGAACTCAGGCCTACCTCTCTGGCCCTCAGATGTTCGGTTCTGTGGCTTCTCAGCCTCTGGCGTGCTCAAGCAAGGGTTAAAAAGCTCTTTTAGCTCTGCTCATAAGTGTCTGGAAACATCCTACCCCACCAGTAAGCCTCAGTCAGAAGGCACTCAGCACTGTCACTCCGTGAGTCAGCACACCCCCCATGCCGCCTTCTGTTAGTCTGGTTCTGCTGCCTCTGTTGCAGCCATTTCACTGCCACTGCTTCTTGCTGTCTCTCTGGTGTTACAGCTTTCTCTCTGTCTCCTGGATCTAGAGGCTCCCAGCACAGGTACCCGGGATCCAAAGAATGCACTCTACCCTTAGCTTTTTTTCTTGATGGTGGTGAGGTTCCCCCTTTCTGCATCTGAGATGGCTCATTTTAAGCCTAGCGGGATGGCAGAACTGACCAATTCTCTCATTAGGGATCCATACACCTTATTTGCATGATCTTACCCCCACAAGGGTATTATGCACCTTATTCACATTATTAGAAAGCTATCCAATCCCCTTGGTGGGCTACAAGCACCTCATTTGCATAGTCCCATCCAGTCATTTGGTGGAAGTTTGTTTTGATCCTCCAGTGCTGCTGTAAAAAAAATACCACAAATGGGTGATTTAAACAAACAGGAGTTTATTCTCTTACAATTTAGGAGGCTAGAAGTCCAAGTTCAAAGTGCCAGCTCTAGGGGCTGGGTGAAAGCCCCTCAAACTTGGGCTTCAGCTCGGCCCCTTGCTCCCAGCCCACTGGAGGTGGAGGCTTCTTTTAACCCAGACAGCTGCTGGCTGCTGATGCTGACAAACCCAAGGTCAACAAATAAAATGGCACAGTCTCAAAATTATCAACCAACATGACAGGCCACTGATTCAAGCCCAGGAACAATCCTTAGATCTCCGCTGACAACATGGCAGGCTGCTAAATGAAGACTCAGGATCCAAGGGTCCAAGCGTGCCAAAAAGCTCCAGAGGCCTTTCTCAAAGCTGACTTCTTATATACTGGAAGCAGACCATGTCCCTAAGGCAGCTGCTCTAGGAGATTCCAACATGGAATTGATTATCAATCTCATCATGAGGAATAACTATATCCAGGTCCAGGCCAAGTTGATATATAACCTTAACTACCACTGAGTTATAAAGATCATGGCTAGAAGAGCCATATTAAGCAATTTACTGCACTGAACATAGAGATAATGTATGTAACCAATAATCAAAACCAAAAAGGAGGAGCACAGAGGTTAAGCACTCAGTTGCTGAACCACAGGTCTGTGGTTCAAAGCCACCAGTCACTCCATGGGAGAAATATGTGGCAGTCTGCTTCCATAAGGATTACAGCCTTTGAACATTCATAATAATTCTTTTTTACTACTTTTTTTTGTTATTATTCTTTATCCTTTTACCCTCCCTAAGTGATTTGATGGGAGCTCTGGTAGTGTAGTGCCTAAGGCACTTGACTGTTAATCAGAAGGCTGGAGGTTCAAATCCACCAGCCACTCCTCGGAAGGAAGGTTGGGCAATCTACTTCCATAGTGATACTGCCTTGGAAACCCAAGGAGGGGTCCCTATGAGTTGGGTCTGACTTGACAGCACAGAACAACAACAACAAATGATTAGATAAACTATGTATATTGAAAAGGACGTATGGAAATTTACAAAATCATAAATGAGAAAAAAATAGGATCCAGATCTTCTGGCAATTTCACTGTCACCATAAGCACTGTGAATATATATAAAGTTTATGTGCTGTTGGGTTATTGGGGCCCAGTAATGACAGGCTATAGCCTTGGTCTTCCATCTACTTATCTATGGTGACACTCTTAAAAACTTAGCACATTGACTACACTGACATTTCTTGACACCAGACTTGTTGCAAATTTATCCTTGCATCATTTTGTTGTTGTTTTTGTGTGCTGTTGAGTCAATTCCAACTCAATGGTTGCCCAATAGGAGAGTAGAACTGTGCATAGGGCTTCCTAGGCTATAATATTTAAGGGAGCAGATCACCAGGTCTTCTCTCCTGCAAAGTTGTTGGTGGGTTCAAACTGTTGACCTCTCAGTTAGCAGCTGAATGCCTAGCCATTGTGTCATTAGGGTTCCTTTGCATCTGTTTTAGAACCATGAATGAATGAATGAATAATATAGGACATCAGTAAAAGACCTGGAGAGAACAGATACATAGAGTAGCCTGGTTGTGACCTCTAAAATTAGAAATATAGCTATCTGCATGCAACCTCATTTTAATTTCAGCACAAGGTAAGAACTGAGGAGTTCTTGTTTACATTCCTCTTCATTCCCATTGACTTTTACTTTTCTCCACCTTTCTTGTAATTTCTGGCAAAACCCAGTACTTCCAGCCAAGTTCAAGTTTAGTTGGGGAATTCCTCACAGACAGAAATGTAGCAAATAGAGGGGCACCTCTGTGCAGAATTACCTTCTGGTTCTCTCACTCTCTTACTTCTTTTTCTTCTTCTTCTCCTTCTTCTTCTCTTGTACTCCTCCTCCTTCTTTCTCTGTTTAAACTCTTAGATGATCTCAGCCCTCACCAGAATCTTCACCAAAAGAAGGAACAGATATGTATATGGTGAACTTTACAGTTGTCAGTTTTGCAACTTGTTTGCAGTTCTAGAGAAGGAACTAAAATGACCTTCTTCATCTCCTTCAAGGTATTATCTAAGTTATATTGTTGTTGTTAGTTGCCATCAAATTGATTCCAACTCATGGCAACCCTCTGTGTGCAGCATATAACTGCTCCATAGGGTTGTCAAGACTTCTCTGGGTGAATTTGAACCACCAAGTTTCCAGCTGGTAGTTGAACACTTAACCATTTGTACCACCCAAGGATCTTGCCTCACTTAAGTTTTTGGTCCCTCAGAATGCAATATTGTGTTTTTCCTTTCAAGTACTCTCTTGAAAGGGGATACTGTCTTGAATGGGGTACTGTGTGATCTCTTTTTTGTCTAGATCACAGATATTAAAGATCTCATGAAATGGGACCAAGAAAGCATGGATAACAGTTCTAGAGAACAGACGAGGAAAGGCACATTGATCCTTGGAGTTCAAAACTTGTTTTCTCCTCTGAGGCAAACTATCCTTATAAAACCAAAGGAAGCCTCATAAAATAATTTCCTTGGGTGACTCAAAAGTAACATCAACATAAACCACACATATATTTGGCAGGCTTACTTTTTCTTAAATCACCTCGTATGATATGGCAGGCAATGTATTTTTTTAAGCCACCTCATGTCTCTCCAATGTAGTTTTACTCTGAATCACTTCATCCGGTGGAAAATGCAGTAATAAAATACTGAAGAAGAAGAAATGTCAGAAGGTGTCTCTGTCTCCTAGGTGTTTCCCCCTGAAGAGCTTGTTTTCACCATGTCTAGGATATCAGCACCACGGCTGCCTCTTCTTTACAACTCTGTGATGGGAGAACCCAGACAAAGTCTAGACTTTTGGTCATTTAATAGCTTAAACTATTTTTGAAATGTGTTCCTGTTTTCCAGAAATTAGTTGATCCCCTTTCTCCTAATTATACTAGCCTGCAAGTTAAACTAAAAAAAGCCATACCAGTTGCCATAGGGTCTATTCCAACTCATGGCAACCCAATGTGTGTCAGAGTAAAACTATACTCCATAGGGTTTTCAGTGGCTAGATTTTCAGAAGTAGATCAACAGGCCTTTCTTTTGAGGCAGCTCTGGGTGGAGTGGACTGGAACATCCAACCTTTTGGTTAGAAAATGGTCTCATTAACTATTTGACCCACTCAGGGACTCCATGTGCAGGTTAAACCAAACCAAACCGAACCAATCTCACTGCTGTCAAGTCAGTTTGGACTCACAGCGACCCATCTTTGGGTTTCTGAGGAGTACCTCTATGGAAGTAGATTGCCCAGTCTTCCTTCTGAGGAGTGGCTGGTATATTTGAATCACCAGCCTTCTGGTCAGCAGTCAAATGCCTTTGGCACTACACCACCAGAGCTCCTATCTGCA
This sequence comes from Orycteropus afer afer, assembly GCF_000298275.1. Taxonomy (NCBI): domain Eukaryota; kingdom Metazoa; phylum Chordata; class Mammalia; order Tubulidentata; family Orycteropodidae; genus Orycteropus; species Orycteropus afer. Next base: position 22,902,597 of record NW_006921592.1, on the reverse strand, counting down.
GGTTAGAGAGCGATCAAAATGACTTCAGGAATCCTGTCCATCTTTATACACATAAAACAAAGGAGTTTTGTTTATTGATTTATTTACACTTTTTTTCTGCCCTCCTCTATTTCCACCTGAAGTTTGGATCTGCCTAGGAAGGGTTTTATCTTTCCCAAAAAACAAAATTCTTTCCTACTTCAGGATTGTCCAAAAATATTTTTTGCATTTCAAAAGGTGTATTTTACAAAAAAAATGAAATAAATTAACCTTGTGGGCTTAATGCTACTTGAAATATGTAAGCAACTGGGTAATGAACTCAATAGAATCTGGAAGGAGAAAAGGGCTTGCTGTAGCTGGGTCTTCTCTATAGCCCCTCCATTTATGCTCCACAGACACTGTTTATGTCTCTGTTGACTTTGGAAACTATAAGTTCCCAAAGAGGAAGAATTCTGAGAGTATCAGGGTCTGAATTCCATCTGTGTCACAGGACTTCCTGCAAGTCATGCTCAGACCTTCCTTGCCCTTCAGCACTGCCCTGGGCCAGGTCTTGTTCTGCCGTTCAGCTCTGTAACTCCCAAGGGAGGATTGGACAAGGATCTCCCAGGCCAGGTGTGAACACTCCTCAGATTTCTCTTTCTGCATGCAGTGCCCCTAATCACAGCTCCCAAGCAATAATTTCTTACCCTTCACAAGATTCTGCAATGCCAATGGGATTATCTTTCTGAATTTAAGCCAGGGTGGAAGTGGGGGAAGTACAGGGAATATTTCTCATTTAGGGAAAAGGTATACCAAAAAAAAACCAAACTCACTGCCGTAGAGTTGGATCCAACTCATAGCAACCCCTCCTTGGATTTCCAAGGCAGTATCACTACAGTAGATTGCCCAATCTTCCTTCCAAGGAGTGGCTGGTAGGTTTGAACTGTCAGCATTCTAGTTAGCAGTCAAATGCCTTAGGCACTATGCCATCAGAGGCAATAAAGATGTATGGGGAATAGGTATGTGGATAGAACTCTCTGAAAGGGCCAAAGGAGTAAAGATATTTGTGTCTCATGTGAATGCCCACCAAACGGTGACCTTGACAGAGGAGGACTTTAACAATCAGGTGGAAAGGATGACATGTTCAGTGGAAACCAGCCATCATATTTCCCCAGCTACTTCTGTCATTGGTCAATGGACTAATGAACAAAGTGGCCAGGGATGGAGGTTATGCATGGGCTCAGCAACATGGACTTCCACTTATCAAGACTGATTTGACTACCGCCACTGCTGAGTGCCCAATCTGCCAGCAGCAGAGACCAACACTGAGTCTGTGATATGGAACCATTCCTTGGGGTGATCAGCCAGCAACCCAGTGGCAGGTTGATTACATTGGACCACTTCCATCATGGAAAGGACAGTGTTTTGTTCTTACTAGAATAGGTACTTATTCTGGATATGAATTCGCCTTCCCTGCATGCAATGCTTCTGCCAAAACTACCATCCATGGACTTACAGAATGCCTTATCTACTGTCACAGTATCCCACACAGCATTGCTTCAGATCAAGGGACTCACTTCACAGCAAATTAAGTGCAGCAATGGAGCTGTTGTTGTTGTTGTTGTTATGTGCCATCAAGTTGGACCTGACTCATAGCGACCCCCTCTTGGGTTTCTGAGGCAGTATCACTACAGAAGTAGATTGCCTAACCTGGAATTCACTGGTCTTACAATGTTCCCCATCATCTTGAAGCAGCTGACTTGATAGCACAATGGAATGGCCTACTAAAAACATAATTACAGCACCAGCTAAGTGGCAATACCTTGAAGAGTTGGGACAATGTTCTCCAGGAGGCTGCATATGCTCTAAATCAACATCCAGTGCTGTTCTCCAATAACCAGGATTCATGGGTCCACGAACCAAGGGGTGGAAATGGGAGTGGTACCACTCACTATTACCCTTAGTCATCCACTCAAAAAAATTTTGCTTCCTGTCCCTGCTACCCTATGCTCCGTGGGTCTGGAGATCTTAGTCCCAAAAGGAGGAACACTCCCACCTGGAGACACAATACTGATTGCCTTGAACTGGAAGTTGAGAATGCCACCCAGCCATTTTGGCTTCCTCATGCCTCTGGATCAACAGACAAAGAAGGGTGTTACTGTACTATCTGGTGTGATAGATCCTGATTACCAAGGAGAAATTGGATTGACATTACATAATGAAGGTAAAGAAGAATATGTCTGGAATACAAGAGATTCTTTAGGATGTCTTTTAGTACTACCATGCTCTGTGATTAAAGTCAATGAAAAATTACAGCAACCCAATTTTAATTGGACTACTAATGGCCCAGACCTTTCAAGAATGAAGGTTTGGGTCACCCCATCAGGCAAAGAACCACAACCAGCTGAGGTATTTGCTGAGGACAAGGGAAATATGGAATGGGTGGCAGAAGAAGGTAGTTCTGAATATCAGCTATGACCACATGACCAGTTACAGAAGCAAGGACAGTGATTGTTATATTTCTTCATTGGATATGTGCATCAAATATTTTTGTTTCCTTCTGTTATGAACTGTGAAATGTAGACAGGGTTAATGCGTTTTGGTTGTACATGTGTTAGTGTATCATGTTAAGCACAAATATGACTTTATAATTGTCCTTATTTAGAGATTATATATGGTTAAGGAGATGTGTGCAACTGCCAAGTTGACAAGGGGTAGACTGTGATAGTTGGAGTTGTGTGTCAACTTGGTTGGACCACAATTCTGAGTGGTTTAAGCAGTTGTGATGTGGGTTATTCTCATGATGGGATCAGATGTATATGTTTTGAGCAGCCAATTCATCGAAAGGGAGTTTCCCTAAGGGTGTGGCCTGCTTCTAATATATTTATGGACATCCTGGAAAAAGAGGCACTCTTCTGTGGATTGGAATCCTGTTGTGCTGCCTACAACTGTCCATGAGCGAACAATTCACCTTTCGGCCTGGAGATCTCAGATTTGTCATTTGTTGGAGTCAACAGCCAGAATATTGCCTGCCAACCTTGAGCTCCTCAGCCCCTGCAGCTGTGTGAGTCAGGAAAAGCCTCCATCTTGACATTTGATCCAAGCACTTGGGACTTGCCAGCTTCTATAAGAAATTTTCCTAAGGTAAATTTCTCTCTCTCCCTCTCCCTCTCTCTCTCTCTCTCTCTCACTATCTATCTATCTATCTATCTATCTATCTATCTATATATATATAAGTTTTAGGAGCTCTGGTAGCATAGTGGCTAAGACACTTGACTGCTAACCAGAAGGCTGGCGGTTCAAACCCACCAGTCACTCCTCGGAAGGAAGATGGGGCAATCTACTTCCGTAGTGATACTGCCTCGGAAACCCAAGGAGGGGTCACTATGGGTCAGGTCTGACTCGATGGCACACAACATATATAAGTTTTACTGGTTTTGCTTCTCTAGAGAACCCAGCCTAACACATTTGGAATGAGGAGGATCTGGGTGGTGCAATCTTTTAATGAAATCAGCTGCTGAATGGTTAGAGATTCAAGTCCATCCAGAAGTGCCTCACAAGAAAGGCCTGGTAATCTACTTCCAAAACATCAGCTGTTGAAAACAGCACAGTACTACTATGACACACATGGGGTCATCATGAGTCTGAGTCAACCTGATGGCAGCTTTTTTTTTTTTTTTTTTTTTTATTTTTTTTTTTTTTTTTTTGGTTTTTGTTTGTTTGTTTATCATCCAAGGAATTGATGAGATAAAGAAATACCTTATTTCTCATTTGTTGAAGTTGTCCAAATTCAATCCAACCTCTTTCTCATCCTACTGAAACTAAAATGAAAGATGTGCAAACAGAAAGTGAATGCTTTCTATCATGTAGAAATCAGCAGATCCCAAAAAACATACTGAAATCACACCCTGGGTTTGAATATCTACTACGCTTGAATGTGACACCAAGTCCTGGAAGTACAGCTTGCTTTGTATTATCAAGAAATACAGTAAACATGCCTTATTATTACAAGCTTTCTCTGCTTCATACTGAATTCTCAAAGGACTTCTCCATTAGATTTTGGATTGTATAAGATTCGGGGGAATACAAATAATTCGCAAAAATGCATCCAGTGCCTCAATAACACCATTCACTTTTTTTTCTTCTTCCCTTAACAAAAACCCTCTGAGATTTTCATTGACCTTGAGATGTGAAGAGGAATCTTGAAAGTTAATTGGCTGGTTCAGATTTGGTAACAACCAAGGCCGTTGGCATCCTACAGAAGCACTACAATGATGCACATAGTGTCCTAACCAACAGAGATGTTTTATACTACACTTCTTGGTGTCTGGAAAATTCTTTACTGTGACTCTTTCTAATAGAGTTTCCTTGCCTTGTACTCACAAGACTGTATTTCCATGCTTCTTTTGCAAATAGACTAAAACAAGATGGCTTGTTGTTTGCTTCTTTATAAACTTAACAGCAGACATGCAATCTTGAATAATCATCATGGTGTAAGCATGGGCTGTTTAGAGCTCATTGCTGTGCTGCTAACTCTGACACTTTTCTTCTCCTTGTACGTTATGGATTGAATTGTGTCCCTCAAGAATTATGCTGAAGTCCTAGGCTCTAAACCTGTGCATATGACCCTTTTTTAAAGTAAGAGTTTTCTTTTCTTACATTAATGAAGTCACACTGAAGTAAGGTGGGTACTAAGCCTAATCCCTTCTGAGTGGTGTGTAATAAAAAGAGCAGACATGTATACAGAAGAGACCACATGAAGCACTATCTATGGGCCAATGAACACCAAGAAATGCCCAGGGCTACTGACATGGAAAGACCTTTCCCTACAGCCAATGCCCTGATTTAGACTTCTAACCTCTAAAACTGGGAGATAAATTTATGTTCTTTCAAACCACCCACTTGTGGTGTTTTTTATTACAGCAGCATGAACTAAGACATTATATGTAATATATTGTACAATTGATGTACTCCTAATGTCTGGTCCTATTTCAGTTCTTCCTGCTTTCTGGGTGCATTATTCTCCCTCATGCAGAACCTATCATCTATTCATATTTGCACAGTTGCCACATGTGTGAGACTGATGTGACACAGGCAAAGTACACAGTTTCTTTAATGTACTTAAAGGACTCAATGAAGAACACACAAAGGGCTTCCCAGAGTGGGGCCCAGCAACAGTTTTTCCCCTGCTTCCCTGGCTTTCAAATCCCTAAGAAGGTATGCTGCTGCCAAAAGCGTCACTGAACAGGATAAGGATTCCATCAGATCTTAAGAGGCTCACTTTGGCCACTCCCAAGGGAGAGATTATACTCTCCTGGCCCTCACCTGGTATTTACATTACACTGTTGTGTGTTTACAACATCTGACCTACTCTACTGTAAAGGGGAAAAGGATATTTGAGACAGAGCAATGTCCTAAATGGTTGTTATGGATTGAATTATGTCACTCAAAAAAATGTATTGAAGTCCTAAACCCCAGTACCTGTGAATGTGACCTTACTTGAAAATGGATCTTTGAAGAGATTATCAGTTAAGGTAACCTGAGATCATCCCGGAGTAGGATGGGACGGTATCCAATCTAAGTGTTGTTGTTGTTGTTGTTTGCCCTCGAGTCGGCCCCAACTCATAGAGACCCCTCCTTGGGTTTCCGAGGCAGTATCACTACGGAAGTAGGATTGCCCAACCTTCCTTCCGAGGAGTGGCTGGTGGGTTTGAACCGCCAGCCTTCTGGTTAGCAGTCAAGTGCTTTTAGCCACTATGCTACCAGAGCTCCTACCTAAGTAGTGTCCTATAAAAAGGAGAAGAGAACAAAGAGACATACAGAAGAAAGATGGTCATAGGTACAGACCAGAGTGATCTCACTAAGGATCACTACTGTCACCAAAAGCTAGAAGAACATGATTCTCCCTCAGAGCCCTCAGAAGGAATCAACACAGCCGATAACCATATATTGCTCCTGAATTTCCACATCTCTCATCTAGTCAAGTACCCTACAGCTTCCCATATCCTGTTGTTCCCATTTTGTCTCCTCTAACTCCTGGGGCCTCAGACATACATCCCATGCTCTGATCCTGGCCTCTTCACTCTAGTTCTCTCAAATAGCCAAAAGATCAACTGTGCTGTGGTGGTTAATTTTATGTGTCACCTTGACTAGGCTCTGGTGCCCTGTTGTTAGCAGTCTAGTCTAGATGGTTTCTGTAAAAGTATTTTTCAGATGTGATTTACATTTACAATCAATTGACATTAAGTAAAGATTACCTTTCATAATGTGTGTGGACCTCATTCAGTCAGTTGAAGACCTTGGAGCAAAAACTGAGATTTCCCAGAGAAGAAGAAAGTCTGCCTCAAGACTAAATCCTGCCTGATTTTCTAGGCTGCCATCTGATCTATGGACATGCCAGCTCCAAGAATTAGCCATTTCCTTAAAACAAATCTCTTCATACATATGTGTATGTGTGTGTGTGTCCTATTGGTTCTGTTTCCTCTGGAGAAGCCTGATTAAGACAAGAGCTTTCTACTCAGGCTTTTGTTTTTCACTGTTTTCCACTGATCTTTAACAGACCAATCATTACATTGTGATGATAGCAGTTTCCATAATGCCTTGAGAAACAAGGTCGGTTGGTTACACCTTCCATACAATTGTACCTCGGCACAAGTCTAGCAGACTTTGTTGTTGTTGTTGTTATGTGCTGTCGATTTGGACCCGAGTCATAGAGACCCCTTCTTGGGTTTCCAAAGCAGATTTATATATTGCTTATATGTTCTATAAGGTTTGAAAGGCCCTTTCCCTTCTTAAATAGAAAACTATATCTTGTCAAAAAGAAAAAAGTCTGAAGCCCTAGAAGTTCAAGCTCAATTTCTGTTAGAAACAGACCACTTATTTTATTTCAGTGGAAGCTAAACTTGGGCAGGCCAGTCCTCTTACGCCAACCATTTACACCACAGGCACTTGAAATCATAAATGCTTTGAGGTACAGGGCAGCTTCCAGATGAGCTGGGTTTTCTGCATCTATACCCAGAGCTCTGTGTTCTCTCAGCAACCTCTTCGTAGTCAACCTACTCAGAGAGAAGTCACCTAGTGCAGGACCGACCACCCTTCAGGCAGAGGACACGCAGTGCCTTGGACCCACAGTACTTTTAGCGGTCCAAAAAAATGTCTTAATTTCTTTTAAAACCAGAAGACAAAGGTTAACTTTTGGGTCCAAAAAAGTATTTTAGAATATAACAATAATATATTCATATTTGTACCAACAGAGACATAAAATTTTATTTTTAATATTTTGTGTGCATATGAATGGGAGCTCTGGTAGCATAGTGGCTAAGGCACTTGACTGCTAACCAGAAGGCTGGCGGTTCAAACCCACCAGCCACTCCTCGGAAGGAAGATGGGGCAATCTACTTCCGTAGTGATACTGCCTCGGAAACCCAAGGAGGGGTTGCTATGAGTCGGGTCCAACTCAATAGCACACAACAAACAAACAAAACATGTAGTAGAAGTAGTCCACAAAAACAAAAGTGTCTAGCCCAGAAAAGTTATAACATGACCCTGCTTTTGTCCTTATAGGAAAGGGCTTGTCACTCTGCTGTCATCTTCTGGGATATGCCCCACTTGCTATTACCCTGTGGTGGTTATGTTTGTGTGTCAATTTGTCTGGGCCTGGTTGAGTGGCTGGGCAGCTAGTGGTAGTTATTCCCCATGATAAGACTGGCAATCAACTCCATGATGGGATCTACCACAAGCAGCTGAGTAGCTACCTTTGGGATGTGGTCTTCTTCTGTATTTAATGGGAAGCCTTGGGAATGGTCTCTAGCCTATGTCACGCTTGGACCCTGTGGGTAGCCGTGTTGTTGCTCAACAGCTTGCTATGCTCTGCCGACCTTGGGACTTACAATGGGCTTAAGTTAATGGCCTGCCGTGTGGTTTGGTAATATTGGGATTGTGCCTTTTTACTTGTCAACCCTGGGGCTTCTCAGCCTCAGCAACCAGCAGCTTTCTGAGTGAAGAAACACCTCTAGCTCCAGTGAACTGGGAGCAGGAGGCAGAGCTGGACCCCAAGGTTGAGGGGCTTTCACCCAGCCCCTAGAGCCTGGCATTTTGAACTTGGACTCAAAGCCTCCAAACTGTAAGAGTAAACTCCTGCTTGTTTAAACCATCCCATTTCAGTATACTTCTGTCAGAGCAGTACTAGGTAACCAGAACATACCCCAAAACTTGGTGGCTGAAAACAACTATTTTCTTATGCTCACAGATTTAGTGAGTCAGGAATTTGGACAGGGGACAGCAGGGATGCCTTGTCTCTACTCCATGATGTCTGGGCCTCAGCTGGAATGACTTGAAGGTAGAGGTTACTCAACCACTGGGGCTAGAATCATCTGGAAGCTCCTTCACTCACGTCAAGGTCTTAGACTAAGGGCACTAGCACTGCCCACCAGGGGCCACCCTAACTTCTCTGTGCAACTGTGCCTCTCATAGTGTGGTGGCCACAGCTGAACCAGACAGGTAGCTCAGGGATCCAAGCTTAAAGGCTGAAGAAAAAAAAGGCAGAAGCAACATTGCCTTTTTTAAAAGAAAAAAAAAAAAAACTTTTTATCGTGATTTGAGTAAAAGTTTACAGAGCTAATTGGTTTTCCATTCAACTGTTCATACATGTTTTGTTTTATGACACTGAATGAAATCCCCACAATGGAATAGCACTCTCCCACTTTCTCTCTGTGGTTCCCATTTCCCTTTGTCCTTCCTTCTTACCCATTCCTGCTTTCTGAATTTCCCTGGGCAAGTGCTGCCTTTTTGATCTTGTATGGTTGGATTTTGTAAACAGCACATACCTCCCTGCTGTGAATATTCACATTATAGGCCAATTATTTGCCTGAAAGTTGAGCCACCAGGGTAAATTCAGTTCCAGACCCAAAGAGTGACTAAGGGCCACAGTCTTGGGGGCTCTACCAGTGTCTACCAGACCAGAAGCCTGCTCCTTTTTATTATTTTAAATTTTGTTCCACATTTTTCTTCCCACCTTCTATTGTGATCTATATCAGAGTGGTTGGCAGGGGTAAACAGCCAATTGGCACAACATGGTCCACAAAGATAATGTTCTACATCCTACTTTGGTGAGTAGCAACTAGGGTCTTAAAAGCAACTATTTGTCTCTCCACATCCAGAGCAAAGAAGAGTGAAGAAAATCAAACATGCATGGAAACAATTAGTACAAGGCATGAGTGGACCACATGAACCTCAGCCTTCATGAACCTGAGACCAGTGGTTCCTGGCTACCTCTGCCAACCACTCTGAAAGCTACACTGTTTTTTATCACCCATCATTGCAAGCCTTATAGCATCACTTCAACTGTGTTGGTAGAACCACTCACAAGCCCACATAGATGTAAAGGAAGGAGACATGGATCTCAACAAACCCCAGAGAACTTGGATTTAGAAATCCTTGAAAGAAGTTTTGCTCAATAATTTCTTATTATGGGCATTTACACAAATGTACATGAATGCACTTACAACACACACCCAGTGAAGCTTGACATTTTCACATTTTTTATCTATCATATTTTAGCCTAAAAAAAATTTGAAATTCTCTGTATGAGTACACCACAGACATTGGCTGCTAATAAATGTCTCTCCATTTAGCATAGCAGTTCCAGGTTGCATTGAACATTAACCTGATCATCTATGTGTATATATATTTACTTTTATTCTAAAAACCACCTGCCCATCTAAACAATATAGTTTGCCATTACTGGAAGTAATAGAGTATATTTACCTTTCTGACTTTTCCTGATACAGAGGGTTTTTTTAAATTTTTTTCTAAATAAAGAATTTTTCTATTTCCTTGCTTTTCAAGGTAAAAGTTTCCAAAGAACTAATGAGAGAAGTGGCACTTTGTTGCCTAGGTGCTTGCCCAAATGTCTCCCCCGAGGCCCTGGGATCTGCCTAGCAGAGTCTGCAGTCAAGGGCACACAGCATGGATTCATGGATTTGTAGAAGAAGATAAAACAAAGCTGATACATTATCATCTTTATCTTGGTTGTGCCCAGAGGCTGTGGCAAGCAGGCACATCTGCCCATTGCAAAACAAATATAACTCACAGCCCTTTGAGTCAGCAGCTGGCCTGGCCCAGCCTGATGTGAACACCCATCATATGGTGCTGATCCTTAATTTCCCAGGGGTTAGCCAGCTCTCAGTTACAGCAGTGGTTTATCCCATTGGGAATAAGCCAAGCTCTCTTCCTTTTCTCCTATATCACTGCTTCATCTTTTGCTCGGCTCACATGGTTTGCTCCTGTCTCCACAGAAATATAAACAGGCCAGCAGAGAAATATAAAAAGGCAAGCCAGTCTTGCTGCTTGTTATAATGCCTTCCCCACCCCTACACTTAGCATATTCTTGAATTTCTTACTTCCCACTGTATTTGTGTATGATTTTCCCAAGGAATTATTTTGTAATGGCTGTCATTTTGCTTAGTAGATGATATCATGTTTGTTTGAAAAAAAAGATCACAGAGAGGAAAGCATTTGGTATATTATCTCAATTGGAAAACTAAAGGTCCACCTGAGGAAGACTAGAACTAGATCTGTTATCAATGAGAATTTTCCTAAGTGAGATTGAATGATTAGTCTAAATTCATATAAACAGAAGAGACAACCCAAGTCTGCTTCCATACTCGGTGCCTTTTTTCTTAATGCCCTTTTTATTATACAATGGTTTACTTCTTTACTCAAAGTACCTAGATTAACACTATGTACCCAGTTGTTGTTAGTTGCTATCAAGACATTCTGTGCCATCACCATGGTCCTGCACCCTCCCCATGATTAATTACAGATCAGACCATTTTGATCCATAGAGTTTAACTTGCCTGATTTTCAGAAGTACATCACCACGTCTTTCTTCCTAGTCCACCTTAGTCTAGAATCTCCATTGAATCCTGTTCAGCATGATAGCAACACACAAGCTTCCACTCACAGATGGGTGGCAGCTGTATGTGAGATGCATTGGCTGGGAATTGAACCTGAGTCTCCCTCATGAAAGGAAAGATTTCTACCACTGAATTACCACTGCCCCCTAAGAAGTCAATAAATGTTTGTCAGATGGGTTAGTGTAGTCTGTCTATATGGTTGAAGAAAATGATCTTAAATTTCCCATGCACCTCCAGCATTCTAGGACCAAAGGCTGTTTGCAATCATATTTCAGATTATATCATAATTTTCCCAATCCAACAGATTGTTCCTCATTAGGTTCTTTAAAAAATCATAAACATTTAAATTAGTTTTGCTCTAAATATCTTTTCCTTTCTAAGAAAGAAATGGCAAGTTGCTTATCTTCCTGTTGGGAATCTTAGATGTCTTTTTTTGTTGTTCTTGGCTACTCAACAGTTCTGACCTCCTTTTAAAAATGTAGACCTTTAGGTACACTTTTTCCAGCCATAAATCATGAGTGGGTGGGAGTGACTGGAATGTTTAATTGTGTTATAATTACTCTTGGGCAGCAACACCACCCCTTGCTTGGTCTTCCCAAGGAAATGATACCATCTCAATCTTTCTGGGGTGATTTATGATTACACTTAGTAGGAAGGTAATTTATCTGGTTAATAAATCCAAGACAAACCTCCCAGATACCTGACAGAGAGGACTGTCAACATTTGCTTTTCCTCTGTTATGCCCCATCCTCAAGGGGACAGTATGGACAACTCTTATTACAACCAAGAACAAATTCTACCTTCCATTGCACCATTATTTTCCACCTTCCCTTCACTTCCTAACCAAAGCTTTACAAGAGCCTCTTGTAGTTGTTGTTGTTATGTGCCGTTGAGTCAGACCCAACTCATAAGACCCTCCTTGGGTTTCCAAGGTGGTATCACTACAGAAGTAGATTGCTCAACTTTCCTTCCAAGGAGTGGCTGGTGGATTTGTACTGCCAGCCTTCTGGTCAGCAGTCAAGTGTCTTAGGCACTACGCAACCCAAGCTCCTATCAAATTCTTATGCAGATCATGGTTAAATACGGCTCAGAACAAATATCTTGTAGCCCAGTTTGGAAGGCTCACATTTCTATCTACTAGTTCTTCAAAAAAAAAAAAAAAAAAAAAGATGATTTCTCAATTGCTTGTGCAAGCCAATTCAAATAATATACCCATCCAGCTTCCAGGAAAAAAAAATGCACATTGCAAACTTGTACAATCACCACACTTTGATTAAATATCTTCAGTCCTACTATATGCTTTAATAAACTCCCTTTAGTTTTAGAACTGGCCTCACCAATGTACAATTGTACTCTATAATCTGTCAAAAGCCTCAAAGATCCATCTCAATAAATTACTATAGCATTAACATTGTGCATTCAACTAAGAAAAAGTGATAGTAACTCACAAGTGGGAGAACATACTGGCTACAAATTTACCCTGCACAACCATGAGAACAGAAGAATGAAATGGTGCCCTGCTACCACTGCTGACTGCTCTGAAAGGGATCACAATAGGAAGTCTTGACAGAGTGGGAGAAAAATGTGGAACAAAAGTCAAAATCATAAAAAGGACCACGGATACTGGTCAATAGAGACTGGTGGAACCCCTGAGACTATGGTCCTTGGTCACCCTTTGTACCTGGAGCTGAACTCACTCTCATGGCTCAACTTTCAGGCAAACAATAGACAGGTCTATGGGATGAAAAGTTAACACCAGAGGTACACACTCTTTAGAACCATCAACAATACAAGATCAAAAGATCAGCATTTGCCCAGAGATGAAGCTCAGAAGGCAGGAAGGGATACAGAAGAAGAACAAACAGAAATGGTCAACACAGGGAGGAAGTAGGAAGACAGCTGTTGAGTGTGGGGATTGTAATCAATGTCACAAAACAAAATGTGTATAAACTGTTGAGTGGAAAACCAATTTACTCTGTAAACTTTCACCCAAACCACAATAAAAAGTTAACCTAAAGATAGATAAGTAAATAAGCATCTGGCTCACTTTCAATTAGAGGAAGAATTACCGATTGGAGATAGGACTGCCAGATTTAGCAAATAATAATACAGGATGCCCAGCGAAATTTGAATTTCAGATAAGCAATGGAAAAAATTTTAGTCTCAAGTACTGCATGCAATATACTTACACTAAAAAATGATCCATTATGTTTCTGAAATTCAGAGTTAACTAGATGTTCTTTAATTTAGCTGGCAACACTATTTGGAGGGAAACTGGCATTGCATACAGTTGGGCAGTGGCCTCTTGAATTTCCTGTACCTGGAGACATACTTCTCTACTGAGGAAGGAGGAGGAGGAGGAGGAGTTCCATGGAACAAACACATGGTCTCAGAAAGTTCCATGGAACAAACACATGGTCTCAGAAAGAAAAATTCTAAAGCAATTAGGGAAGAATAGGAAACCTGCTTTGTCAATCAGACCAGCTCTCCTATCCCAGGGAGCTAATGGGATGATGGCCACATCTTCCTTTCCATTTATGAAAGTACATAGAACATGTGTATTCTTTATGTCCCAGATGAGTTCCTGAATGGAGTATAAATGAAATCACATTTTAACTGGAATTCAAAAGCATCTTTATTTTATATATGTGTGTGTGCATGTGTGTGTGTGTATGTGGAGTTGATTTCAACTCAGGGAGACCCTTGGCATGTCAGAGTAGAACTGTGCTCCATAGGGTTTTCAATGGCTATGACCTTTCAGAAGTAGATTGCCGGGCTTTCTTCTGAGATACATCTGGGTAGATTTGAACCACCAACTTTTTGGCTACTAATCGAGCACTTAACTATTTGCATCACCAAACAGCCTCCTTTACTTTAAACAAACCTTGAAATAAACTCACACACAGATATACATAGAGACCCACAAACAAAACCTCACCCTTTCTTACCACAAAAGACCACTCTCTAATTAAAACTATATTGCATACACACACACACACACACACACACAAACACACAAACACATACACACGTGTATGTATACATATCTTAATTACAGCCTGGCAAAAAAGACCACAAATGTTTTTAACTGTTTTCAATGGAAAAAAGAATAATAATAATCTGAATTCCTTCCTCACATCTCACTTCCACTAAGCATTCCACTACCACCTGCTTCTGTTTAAGCAAAGTTGCTCAATTTTCTTTTTTTTTCTCCAAACTGGGTTCAATTTAATTATGGCTTTTGTTTTAACCTACACCACTTGGTGATTAAGGCAACAGCAGACACCCAAAGAACCCTGGATGCTGGCATAAAGTTTTATTTCAAGCAATTTGAGAAGTATCTTCATTTCCATATATATATTTTTTTTTATACATACAACTGAACTACAACATTAAAGACCTTCCAGAGAAAATCTCTCTCTCACAACCACTTGCACATAAGTTAATATAGTGTCTCTTAGAAAACTTGAAAAGACCCTCGAAGCTCTCTTTAAATCAGAGTCTGGCTCTTCCTGATTACTTATGAATTACATCAGAACCATCTAAAATTCCATAACAAAGAGACGCAATGGAAATGCCTCTTTGCGTGCAGCTGGTTAGTGTTCATGGATTATTCATGAAGCACCACCATTCCAAATTGGTCTAAAGGAAACAACAGGACAAAGGACTCAGTGACCAGTCTGACTAACTGGAAATCTGATCAGATGAAGTTAGTGTAGTCATCAGAGCTAAGGCCTCCATCAGATCTGATCTCTGATGAGTTTCAGCTAAATCTGGACAGCAAATACAAAGCAGCTGTCATTACTGATGCTGTGATGGCTAAGGCCACTCTGTCAGAGAACCAGGTCTATAAGTTTTGAGTATTAAAGGACACTAAGTGACATGCCTTAAAAAAATTCATGAATATGAGCTCAGTCCCAAGCTGGCCTCTAATAAGTAGCCAACTCATTTTTAGTAGGACCAAAGACTAGGGACAAGTCATAAGTATGACTGAGGACTTAATTCCAATAGAAATTTGAAGAGCACAAGGTATTCCTCAAGGGAAATGGTAAAGCTAAGCATCAAGGACAGAAAATGACCTCTGGGTAAATACTATTACATACACAATACTGCATTGTCAGTAACAGCAAACACTAATCTAGAGGTGGATACATAGGTAGACAGGCAAGAAGATCAGGTACAGATAGGCAAATAGAAATACACCCATGACCACACATAGGTTTGGAAGATGATATTCCTACATATGTATTTGTATGTGCTATAAAATGTCCATATGCAGTTTAAAGCTAACAGGGGTCAAAGACAGGATAACTTCTTAACCACAACAAAGCACTTTGAGGGAATGACTCACTGGGCCTGCAGACTAGGGACCACAGTCACAGGGGACATCGAGCCAGTTGTCACAACATAATATACAAAAACACTGTTCTATGTGTTACTTCAGTGAGTAACTGGAGTCATAAAAGT
This sequence comes from Orycteropus afer afer, assembly GCF_000298275.1. NCBI lineage: Eukaryota > Metazoa > Chordata > Mammalia > Tubulidentata > Orycteropodidae > Orycteropus > Orycteropus afer. Next base: position 22,887,256 of record NW_006921592.1, on the reverse strand, counting down.
TTGTGAGTGGCCATCTAAGATTCAACTATTGCTCTCTCCTCATCCAGAGCAAAGAAGAGTAGAGATCAAAGATGCATGGAAACAATCCAAAGGACTATTGCACCATAAGAACCTCAGGCTACCAGTGCCAACCACTCAGAAAGCAATCAAAACTGGAAATTCTGGATTGAGTGGGAGAAAAATGTTGAACAAAATTCAGAATAATAAAAATCACCAGGCTTACTGGCCTGAAAGAAACTTGTGAAACCCCTGAGACTACTGCCTTGAGTCATCCTTTGGACTTGGAATTGAACTCCCTCCCCTGGCTTCACTCTCAGCCAAACAATAGACAGGCCTATGAGCCAAGCAACTACACCAGGGAGATGCTCTCCTTAGAACAATCAACCATGGGAGATCAGGAGGGCAGCTATTCTAACTTCAGAGCTCCCTGTGAGTTTAACTGAGGTTACTGTGGGCTGTATCCTGTCCACTCCTGCTTCCTTTTCTTCCCTTAGGGTTTTTCCCCTTCCTAGCCAAAAAAAAAAAAAAAAAAAAACCCCACCAAACCAATTCCATTGAGTCAATTCTGATTCATTGTCCATTCATACCCCATGAGTATCAGAGTAGAATGTGCTCTATTGTCTTCTTTAATGTTAAATAATGGCTGATTTTTCATAATATATCACCAGGTCTTTCTTCCAAGGCACCTCTGAGTGGACTTGAACTACCAACCTTTGGGACAGCACTTAACCATTTGAGCCACCCAGCGACTTTCTTCCTCCCTGAGGGTATGCTTTAATAAACATCCTGCATGCCAAACTCACTGCAGTCTTCCTCAGGGGACCCAAAGCATGACACCATTTATATCTAGACTTACCTTGACAACTTTCTAGGGTAAACTTGTCAAATCTCCAGGTGACCATTGAATTATGTTTGGACAATTAATTTCTCATGCCTGAAAAATAATTCACAAGAAACTGAGATCGTCAATTTGTTGAGGCATTCAACTCAAGAATGACATGTGTTTCTTGCATACAAGAGTTACTAATATTAGGATAAACTGTTATTAAGTGAAAAGGAGCAGCATTAAAGGTCAACATAAATAAATGTGGAGGCTGGGGTGAGGGTCCCTGCTGGTTTTCTTGAATTGTGTGAATCATCTCAGCATTGGAGACCTGGTGATTAGTCACAGATCTGAAGAATATTGTTCAAAATTTACTTGCTGTGCATCAGCCTTTGTTCTTACTCAGAGAGGGCAGGGAAGGAGGAACCTGTGAGCCTAGATGAAGGCAGAACCTTATTGCATTTGTTGCTGTTAGCTGCCATTGAGTCAGCCCTGGACCTCATGCAGAATGGAAATAAACGCTGCTCAGTTCTATACCATCTCATGATTGGTTGCAGATCTGACCTTAGTAGCCATAGGGTTTTCATTGTTGATTTTCAGAAGGATTTTGCCAGGCCCTCTTCCTAGTTTTTCTTAGTATGGAAGTCCTTCTGAAACCTTTCAGCATCATAGCAGCATGCAAGACTCCACTGATAGATGGGTGGGAGCATCACATGAGATACGTTGGCCAAGAATTGAACCTGAGTCTCCACATGGAAGGCGAGAATTTTACCACTGAAACACCGATGCCCCTCCTTTCAATATTCTTGTTTTCTCTAAAAAACAACTAAACTCACTGCCGTTGAGTTGATTCAACTCATAGCAACACTTCCTTGGGTTTCTGAGGCAGTATATCTATGGAAGTAGATTGCCCAATCTTCCTTCCGAGGAGTGGCTGGGGGGTTTGAACCACCTTCTGGTTAGCAGTCAAATGCCTTAGGCACTACACCACCAGAGCTCCTTTGTTTTCTCTGCGAGGTACAAATCTGAGCACTAACTTCAGAGTCAGCCCTGAGTTCTGAGAAGCTCAGCCCATCATTTACTTGGATCTCTCTTAGCAAGCGTGGGAAGGACTTTCCTTGACCACTGCCCAGTACACATAGCCATGGAAGAGTCAAAGCTCTATCTGTGGGTTGAAACCTGCTCTCATCATTTACCTTTTGGCCAGAACAGAGACACAGGAGTCTGTTTAGAAAGCAACACAGACTCTTGAAGACCACTGACAGATAAGCCAAATGTCCTTGAAATTAGGACAAGTCTGGAATCTGAGGTACTCCCAATGTTCAGACTGAGATCATCACTCGGAAACTGAGAGGCTTGGAGGGACCACACTTTGGCACTTGTTGTTGGAATATTCAGCCTTCTCTGGGCTCAGCCCCCTCACCACCTGTCACTTCCACAGAGAAGCCCTCAGGATATGCTATTCTTCCAGCATTTTGTTTTAAGGGATCACGTTTCTCAGATGGCTTTCAACAAAGGTGGTCTTCTTAGCCAACACTCCCAGAAGGACCAGTGTCAACCGAGATGATACAACCAAACAGTTGTGCACAAGTCACATCACAGCCCATGCTGCCAGAAGAGGGGGTGGAGGAAGACCATGAAAGAAGGGTTATGGAGACCAGAAGGCAGAGCAGGAAATGCTAGATCAAATTTCTCTTCCGCTCCAGCTGGAAGGCCTGCCTCCCCGAATGTCCAAGGGTGGGGTACAATTGAGCAATGGCAGTGGAGCCAGAGTAACAAAGATACTGTCTACCAGTAAGGCTCGTGAGGAATGAGTCAGTTACAGGACAGACATTTTGCACGTCAGGGCCAATTCCGTGGTCTCTGTGGAGCCAGGCCTTTCTGAATGTTAATAGTCTCTTCCCTATTCCTTTCAACTTTAGGATGTATAAGGATTACTCAGAATATTTGTTCTAAAAGCTGATCTACTCCTAGAGTTTCTGATTCGATTATATGAGTGAGGAATGGAGTGAGAGCTAGGAATCTATATATTTACTTTTTTAAAGCAAGCCATGTTGATTAGACACATGGACCACAGTTAGAGAAACAGAGCTTAGATAGATCGGAGGTTTCTTCTCTCATTTTTGCCATATGCTTCCTTGTCAGAAGGCCAATATAGATTACTTGCATAATGGGTAATCATGAATTCCTAAAACTCTCAGTAGGATTTGAAGAAACATCATCTCCCTAACGGGAACAGAATTGAAAGTAACAATTATTAAGCTCTGACTACATGTTGGAAATGTGCAGTTGGCCTAACCTACTATTGTTATTGTTGTTAACTGCCACAGAGTTGGCCTCATTGCAACGCCATACGCAAGGGAACAAAATGTTGCCTGACCCTGCACCACCTCCATGATTATTACAGACAGACCTCTGTCATCCATAGGGTTATAATTGGCTGATTTGGGGATCACTAGTCCATTCTAGTCTGGAAACAGCACTGATTTCTGTTCAGCATCACAGCAACATGCATGCGTCCACTGACAGACGGGTGGTGGCTGCACGTGAGGTGCATTGGATGGGATTTGAACCTGGGACTCCTGAATGGAAGGCAAGCATTCTACCACTGAATTATCACTGTCTCATAACCCACTATTTTTAGTTTATTTAATTCTTACAAAATCCCTGAGGGAAGAAACATCTCAGTTTTACAAACAGAGAAACTGAGGCTTTGAGAAGTTAAGTAAGTAATCTGCCAAGGATCACCAAGCTAAAGTGACAGGGCAAGGCTTTAAGCCCAGGTGTATGACTACAGAAACAAACTTATCCGAGCATAACAATCTTCCAAGGCACTGGTTTAAAATCCAGATTCTTAGTCTGCTCTCATGGTGAGTTTGATTCAGTTTCTTTGTGGCAGAGCCCTAGAATCAGTAGCTTTAATAATTTCAAATTTATCACAGATTCTTATTGCATGTGTTAGGTAAAGACTCTATTACCCATACTGCCCCTCAAAAGTACACATATATGTGAGCTCCTTCCAGTGGAATGAGGTGGCTCAAATAATTCAAGTCTTCACCTTTTGCTGTTAGGACAAAAGGGTTGCCTTTGCAAACACCTAATAGTTTCCTTCCAAACTTGTAATGAAAAATAAATGTTTCTATCCATATGTTTTCCTTCCCTATGATGTTTCTTTTCATAGAGAAAATCATTGGATTGGGATGGAGGAATTTTCAAAGCCATGTAATAACATGTGAAGGTGGCAACATTTTTGAATTGTTGTTGTTATGTGCCGTCGAGTCGGCTCCGACTCATAGCGACCCCTCCTTGGGTTTC
>NW_006921592.1:22881307-22883018 GCF_000298275.1 Orycteropus afer afer | reverse complement strand
GGGTTTGAACCGCCAGCCTTCTGGTTAGTAGTCAAGTGCTTTAGCCACTATGCTACCAGAGCTCCTCATTTTTGCATTACACCAGAACAGCAAGTGCTTGAAGAAATGGAGGTAGAATTCGAACAGCCACTGTGCTCAACACAGAGATTAATTAACTTCATTGGAAGATGATGGTTCTACACTCCAACATCCCAACATCCTCTAGCAGCTCTCAAACTTTAGGATGAATCAGAATCACTTGGGAGTGGAAAGGATTGTTAAAATGCAGATGCCCAGGCCCACCCCCTATCAACAAACAAACCATAAGAGTTAGTGGAAAACATTACTGTACTATCAGTACTAATTAATAATCCTATTAGTTAATACAAATAATTTCACTGTTGATTCAGGATTAATACTGAATATATAAGAAATATGACTGTACATATCCTCAGAAAAATACATATGCTTCCTGCTCTAAGTGTATGTATCTCTCACTTATGCAATAATACTTTGTGAAATAGTTATCTGAAGAAAATCTTATTTTCCCATCAATGTCCATGATAAAATTGAAGCTGTGCTTTGAAAGGAATAATGTATCCTTGGAATGTTGTTTGTATATTTTTAACAATATTATTGCAAGTGTGCCAGCTCCAGCTCTACTTCACTTAGCCTCACAATCTTTAAAATATTCTTTTTAAAAATATATATTTTAAAAAACTGAAAACAGTTCCATATACAGTCTCATCTTCTTGGCAGAGTAAGAGTTTAAGCGTTAGATCAAGATTTATTTCCATAACCAGCACATCCTGCCAATGGGTTTACCTTAGTTTTCTAACAAACCCAAGTTCTACATGAGACTATAGCTTAAATGAAAACAGGTCAGGCCAATTTGGCTTTCTCAAAGGTATAAGATTCGTTTGGTTTTAGGAAATCAATTTCATTCATTCATTCATCTACAAACATCTACCAAACCACTCTCTTAGAACAATCACTGGTATGCTATAAGTCAGTCATGTCTTTTATCTATGTTGGCAACCAACTACAAGTTTCTTCTCTACATGGAAAAAAAATTTGAGGCTGATTTATAGTTGTAATTTTGTAAATTTTGAAAAAAGAATCTAATGCTTTTTAACATACATTTTAATGTTTTTTATGACATGTTTTCATAGCATCATTCAATACAACTGAGTCCTTCCCTCTGGAAACACTTTTCTCTCATGACTTCTGGAACACGTGCTTTTTTTGCTTTTTGTCCTAACTCACTGGTGGCTCCATCTTGGTTTTCTTGGCTGGCTCACCTTCTTCTACCATCAGTGATCTCTAAATGCTCAAGTTCCTTAGGGTAGCTCAGTCCTAGCCCCTCCTCCTCTCTTTCTGTAGTCTCTCCTAGGCAACCATCTCTATGCCTATGGCTTTAAGCATCATCTATCTGGTGACAATTCCCCAATGTTTACCTTCAGTTCAGAACTCTCCTTTGACATCAGATTTGTATACAAAATGGCCTTTTATGTTTACAGTTGGAATTCTTCCAGGCATCCAAACAATGACGTATCTCTACTGAATTCTTGTTTCTACCTTCTCCCCACCAAGACTATTCTTTCCCCCAGGGTTCGTCAGCTGACAAAATGGCGCGGCCATCTGCCAAGTCATTCAAGGTGAACCTGAAAGTCGTGACTGATTTCTTTCTTTGACTCACTCCTTACATCCAATCAATCACCTGTTGCTACTA
>NW_006921592.1:22879735-22881166 GCF_000298275.1 Orycteropus afer afer | reverse complement strand
TAGTTGGACCTCTGCTGCTGCTGTTTTCTCTTTTCCTTTTTTTTTCACTGAAATATTCCTACATGTTTCCATTATGTCATGTATTTTGTAATTTTAGCTTAAATATCTGGTTTCTTATAAAAAAAAAAAAACAACCTCTGGGCCAGCAAATCTGTTTTGCCTTAGATAAGCCCCAAATTTGTAATGGAATAATAAGTTGGATGCACCTAGGGACCCCCCTTTTTTCTGTCCTACAAAGAAAACTCTCTGCAAGTTTTCAGGATACCAAGAGACCTTTTTTGCTAAAGTATTATGCAAATAGTAAAGATGCCTTTTCCCCCCCAAGGCCCTATGAATGTTTACAGACATTGGAGATTCCCACAATATCCTTTGTAGCAAGCTAGAGCTAGAAACTGTAGAGAGGGATGGAGGGATAGAAAACCTCCAGGCCTTAGGAATAAATTTCTTTTAGGAAAACATTCAGAGGATGATGTCTCCAAACAAAGCAACTGCTCTCAAAGTGCATGAGATTATGCTGAACCCTGAGTCAAGAGGCAGGTGTCCAGCAGGACTCCCGTGTGTGACTATCTTTGTATACATGTGTGCTTTTCATAGACATGGCCTTTGCACAGTTGTTCAGAAAATGAGTCAACAAACTTTTCTTTAAAGAGCCAGGTAGTAAATATTTTAGACTTTGCAGGCCGCATAATGGTCTCTGTGCATCTCTTTCTTTGTTTTGTTAGTTGTTGATGTTACTGTCCAGTAACTCATCATGACCCCAACTCAACATGACCCCAGGTATAGCACAATGAAATGTCGCCCACGCCTGCGCCATCTTCTGCTGGGTGGTATGTTTGAGTCCACTCTTGCAGCAATTATGTCAATCCATTTCATCCAGGATTTCCCCTGTTTTTGCTGGCCCTCTTTAAGAAACAAGATGTTCTTTCTTGGTTTTTGCAACTCTTTAAAATGTAGGAGATCCCTGAGTGATACAAACAGTTAATGCATTCAGCTACTAACTAAAAGGTTGAAGGTCAGAGTCATGCAGAGATACCTCAGAAGAAAGGCCTGGGATCTACTTTAGAAAAATCAGCATTGAAAACCCTGTCAAGCATGGTTCTACTGTCTCTGACACACCTAGAGTCACCATGAGTCAGATAAGACTCAATGACTCAGTGATAGGGTCATCTCTCAAGCCCTATTGAATTGGTACCTCCTTCAGAAAGCCTACAAGCCTGGGTGGTACAGTGCTTAAAGTAGTTTGCTGCTAACCAAAATGCCAGCAGTTCAAACCCACCAGACACTCTGCAGGAGAAAGATGTGGCAGTTTTTTTTCGTTCTATGAAGATTTATAGCCTTGGGAACCCTAAGGGGCTATTCTACTCTGTCCTATAGAGTTGCTATGAATTGGAATTGACTCATCAGCAGTGGGTTTGGCTTTTTTTTTTTTTT
>NW_006921592.1:22878190-22878814 GCF_000298275.1 Orycteropus afer afer | reverse complement strand
GGGTTTGAACCCCCAGCCCTCTGGTTAGCAGTCAAATGCCTTAGGCACTATGCTACCAGAGCTCCCTAACCACAACAATACTATTTTCAAATACATCAGCACATTTAATCTTTATAAAAAATCCTGTGAGGTATGTAATATATCTCCATTTTACAGATGAAAAAACTGAGGCTAAAAGGACTTGAAGAATTTCTGCAAGGGTCATAGTACATCCCAACCAGGCTCAAACAATGCCCACAAATACCACCTCAGGGATAATAACCATCAGACTTTTGTATACAGATGAATTTTATTCTGGCACATTTATGTTACTACTGCCTATAGCCAAAATATCAGGGAAGGAAGAGAAGGGTCAGCGCATAAGGAAGACAAGAAATATCTGAAGGCATCTCTTCCAGGAATTTTCTGGATAGTTTTTATGAGGCTCAGACCTTTTGTGGTATAAAGAAAAATTTTCCTTATCCTGATGTTTTTAATTTCTGTCTCTGCAAGGTTACCTTTGCTTCACCCCAACCACCTGTGGAGACTTGTAATGTTAAAATTTCATTTCTGAATCTGCTATATAAAACACTTTTGGTGGGGAGGGGGTATATATATGCATATATATATATATATATGTGTGTG
>NW_006921592.1:22876140-22878090 GCF_000298275.1 Orycteropus afer afer | reverse complement strand
TGGGGATTCAAACCCACCAGCCACTCCTCGGAAGGTTGGGCAATCTACTTCCACAGTGATACTGCCTTGGAAATGCAAGGAGGGGTCGCTATGAGTCGGATCCAACTCAATGGCAAACACAACAACAACAAATACACACAAACACACACACACATATATGGTGACCCTATGTACAATAGAATGAAACACTGCCTGGTCCTGTGCCAGCCTCATAATTCTTGTTGTACCTGAGCCCATTGTTGTAGCCACAGTGTCAATCCATCTCATTGAGGCCTTCCCCTTTTTTGCTGACCCTCCACTTTACCAAGCATGATATCCTTCTCTAGGGAATGATCCCTTCTGATAACATGACCAAAGTAGGTTAGACAACGTCTGGCCATTCTCACTTCCAAGGAGCATTCCACTGTACTTCTTCCAGGATAGATTTGTTCATTCTTCTGTCAGTCCATGGTACTTTCAGTATTCTTCACCAACACAACAAATCAAAAGCAACTCAATCCACATTTAATAGCTCATGGGAAAATCACATAAAGTTACCTAAAATGTACACCTACTTCTCACTTACTATCTTATCATTTTGCATTTACAACAATAGTAAAAAAAAAAAAAAAATCTACTATATGACTATTTTGTGTGTTAACAATGTATGTCTGCCATTAATGAACGTGGAGGCACTAGACAAATGTAACACTGGCTATGATGATTAAGGTTATTTATTAACTTGTTTGCGCCATGATTCTCAGTGGGTTGGTAGCTATATAATGATGTAATCTGCCAGCTATGTAATGGAGTGGTCATCATCCATTTTTCCATAACATCTATTTTCACATAACAACCTAGTCTTTGGAAACTAACCATGTTGATAAGTGAGGGGTGGGTATACATGTAATTTTCACATGGCATTGATTACACACATCAAGGTAAAACTAAAAAGATGTAACTATAAGAATAAAAACAAACTCTAAGTTTAAAAAGAAAAAGGAATGAGATAGGAACTGAAATTGCTTAACTGCTAGGAGATTAGTCAACCTCCAGACCCACCAACAGAAAGTGAGACAGGTCTGGAGTTGAGAGGTTGCCTTTTTTTTTTTTTATGATTTCCTCCAGGGAAATCATGAAGTGGGTTTACAACCTCTGATAGCCTTGTCCTAGATCAAAATTACCAAGTGGATAAATTTTGTCTTTAGGAAAATTTTCATGATGCTCATTCATTCATTCATTCATTCAAGAAACATTTAATGAGTTCCTGTTATGAGCTAGGCAGTCTGTAATATGCTGTGGAGTTATAAAGATAAAATAGATAGCCAGGTAATCTCATAGGAGAGACTGAACCTACCAGTGGTGATAGAAACAAGAACTCTCATTTGTGAAGTGCTCCCCATGTACCATTAATTATCCTATTAATATGCATAAATATTCCACAAGGTACAGTTCTTATGATACCTAGTATAGAAATGAGGATGGTCAGGAATTTTCCTAGCATCATGTCCAGTTCTCTCTCCCTCCAGGGTCCACCTTTACCTGCCATGCTCTCTATTCCAGCACTGTCTTTTAGAAATATAATGTGAGCCATGTATATAAATTTTAAATTTTCTGAGAACCACATTTGAAAAGAAGTATCAATAAATAGATGAAACCATTTTAATTATATATTTTCTTTAACCTGATATATCCCAAAACACTATCCTTCAATAAATATAAAAATAATTCATGAGACATTTTATATTTTCTTCATCTTCAAAACCCAGTGCAATACAATGGATTATTACTCAGCCATAAAGAGAAGTCCTGATACATGCTACAACATGGGTGAACCTTGAAAACATTATGCTGAATTAAATAAGTCATATACAAAAGGACACTATTATATCATCTCACTTCTAGAAAATATCCAGAATAGGCAAATACATAGAGAACAAAGTTAGTGGTTACGGGGGGGGGGGGGGGGGG
>NW_006921592.1:22873752-22875155 GCF_000298275.1 Orycteropus afer afer | reverse complement strand
TTCCAACCCATGGCAACCCTATGTGTTACAGAATAGAACTGCTCCATAGGATTTTTTTGGCTGTAATCTTTATGGAAGCAAATCACCAGGACTTTCCTCCACTGGGTAAGTCCAAACTGCCAACACTTAGGTTAGCTGCTGATCACAAACTGTTTGCACCACCAGACTCCTTATGGCTGATAAAGACAAAGAGCAAGGTAAGGATCAGCCTCTCTGAGAGCCTAAAGAGGAGTTGGTTACTCCAGCATGGGTAGGGGATCAGAAGAGAAGTTTTCATAGAGAAAGTGACTTTGGAGCCACACTTTGAAGATGAGGAAGGAGCTGATGAGTGCAGAGGAGAGAGGTCATCTCAAGCAGGTGAGCAGAGAAAGACAGAGAGGCCAGAAAGGGCAGGCTGTGAGCAGGGAAGGGGAACACCAACTCACTGTGCCTGGGCGTAAGATTCATGAGGGGGGCATCTTCCTTTTCACCATGACCCATGCTAGAAGATATATTTTGCACATATTTATACACATATAAATATACACTTAAATTTATACACATATAAATAAAGACTCATAGTCATAAGTCTTGAATAACCTATATATGGACATACACATGTATCTATATAAACTGAAACAAAAGTTTTACAAAACTAATCCTTACTACATGTGATACATTCAGATAGCATCTACTTTATTATGTTCCTTTCTATCATAATTTGCCTAAGGCATTTGACTGTTAACCAGAAGGCAGGCAGTTCAAACCCACCACCACTCCTGGGAAGGAAGATTGGGCAATCTACCTCAGTAGTGACACCGCCTCAGAAACCCAAGGAGAAGTCACTATGAGTAGGATGCAACTCACTGGCAGTGAGTTTGGTTTTGTTTTATCATAATTTTTCAGTGCTGGCTATGATTCACCTTTTTTTTTTTTTTTTTTCACAGCCCACTCTGGGTTGCAACTGACAGAGACTCTACCATGGAAACGAGTTGTCTGAATTTCTGGAAACCACTTCCCTCTCTTCTAGTAACACTACACCCACTTCCTCAGTGCAGGTATATCAATGGAGCGGGCATGTGACTCTAGCACGGCCCACCAGAGCGCTGCATCTTATGACCACCATGATTGGTTCAGGGATGAGTCTGTAACTAATTATAACCAATCAGAGCTAATTTCACAATTTTTGCTGCAGTGATCAGGCAAAAAGGAGCTTTTATTCTACACTTGGGAGATGACAGGAGACCCCCAAGAGGAGAGGGAATGCTGGGAGGAAAACCACAAAAGAGAAAAGCAGGTCTAAGAGCAAAGAAAACCAAGTGTGCATTTTTTTCATGGTGTCCCTGGTTTCTTTGTTCCATATTATTTTCTGTGCTGAGCTCGTTTTGTTTATGAATTGTGTTATCATTCCCGTTGTTGCTGTT
>NW_006921592.1:22824541-22872432 GCF_000298275.1 Orycteropus afer afer | reverse complement strand
GATGGAATTTCAGCAGTGTGGAGGAAAGGGAGGGAGATAATTTGGGAATAAAGTTTCACTTGGTACTTGCACTGAAAAAAATCATAAGCCCAGTTCTACACACAGAGACTGGTTTAAAAAATATTTTTTAAAAAAATCAGGTAATGGGTTCTTTGCTGAAACTTCAGGCTTCCCTCTGGGTTTGCGACGCTCCAAAAATCTCTACCTTAATTTGAAACAAAGCACCCACAGCGATATCGTGCAAATGCTTGGTCACTGGAGGGAAAATATGAACGCTTCAAAAATGAATGCACTGCCAATCTTTCAGAGCTGCAAAAGGTTGTGCCGAGAACTGTCAAACGTCAAAAATAATTACCAGGCAGAATGTTACTCACACATCTAGCGGGCATGATCAACACTACCTAATCCTTCCTGCCTTCATCTGTCTGGACAAAGTTTGGTAGGAAAGTTGCCGAGCCTGGCGCCTTCGGGCCTCCAAGATTTGGAGAGGGAGAGGCCTCGATCTAATTCTGGAACATTCTCTTAGCTGTCAGGGGTAATTTTACCTGTCCACTGGTCAGATACTGCTTTTGTTTGTGTTTGTTTTTATATACACACATACAATTTTTCATAAATGCACAAACTGATTTTAAGATACTTACCAGAATGTTTTAACATTTTTACTATGAAATAAAATATAATAAGACACAGAAAACTATATTAAATAAATGTAAATTTTAATGAATTATAACCACCAGCTAAGTCAAGAAATAGAACTTTTCCATCATCTTAGAAACCCCTGTATTCCCCGTCTCAGCCACCATCTCTCTCCTCCAAAGAGTAAGCATTACCCAGAGTTTTATAGAAATACCTTCCTTGTGTTTCCTTATAGTCTTACCACCTAAGTGTATACCCCTAGATACTATAGATGGTCATACTCATTTTTTAAAAATTTGTAAAGTCTTTGTCTTTTCTCATCTATAGGTTCCCCTTCTATCCTTCTCTATTCCTTAGAAGCTATCTGTCAAAGAATGTTTTTTCTAAAATTTCTTTTTCCTTTATGTTATTCCTTATCATTTCCTCCCCTATCTTCACCCATATTCCACAGCTTTCCCCCCTCAATCTACACCAAGTAACTCAAGCTAACCAAACATACATCTTCAGTCTTTTTCTCTGTGATTATAAGCCATATGCAGTTATGGATGTTTATACACTTACACAAACCATAATAATAATGAGAGTGTCTGGGTGGTGCAGATGGTTAATTAACATGCTCTGCTGCCAACAAAATGGCTGAGAGGTCCAAGTCCACCCAGAGGTGCCTCACAAGAAAGGCCTGGTAATCCACTTCCAAAGGATCAGCCCTTGAAAACTCTATGGATCAGTCCTGCTCTGACACATTGGAGTTATCCTGTGTTGGAATCAACTTGATGACAACTGTTTTTGTTTTGTTTTGTTTTGTTTTGTTAATAGCAATAACAGCTATACTTGGTGAGCACTTATTATATTCTAAGCATCATGCTTTGCATGCAATAACTAATTTACTCCTCATCACAACTCTATGTGTTAGACGGGGTTCTCTAGAGAAACAAAACCCGTAAAGTTTATATATAGAGAGAAAGAGAAATTTATCTTAGGAAAATGGCTCACACACTTATAGAAGCTGGCAAGTTCAAAGTTCTTGGATCAAACGTCAAGCTGGAGGCTTTTCCCTACTCTCACAGCTGTAGGGGCTGACAAGCTCAAAGTTGGCAGGTAGTATACCAGCTGTTGACACCAACGAATGACGAATCCAAGATCTCCAGGCCGAATGGTGGATTGTTTGCTCACGGACAGTTGTAGGCAGCATGACAGAATCCCGATCCACAGAAGAGTGTCTTTTTTCCCAGGATGTCCATAAATATACTGGAAGCAGGCCACCCCTAGGGAAACTCCCTTTCAATGGATTGGCTGCTCAAAACATATTCATCTGATCCCATCATGGGAACAACCACATCACAGCTGCTTAAACCACACAGAGTTGTGGCCAACCAAGTTGACACACAGCTCCAGCTATATCACACTGTATAAAACAGAGTTTCTGTCCCCATTTAATATATGTAAACCAGAGGCACAGAGAGGTTACATTAAATTCCCAGAGTCACACAGCTAGTAAGAATTGGAATCAAGATCGAACCCAGACACTCTGGCTCCAGAAGAAAATAAACACAAAATACCCCCATATCTATATTTTTGGTGCAAAAATAAGATTGAATACATGAGACATTCATTATATAATACTTTGTGGAAGTACTTCTAAGTCAACCACCTAGATTCATTCCGTTTTAACTGCTGCATAAAATGTATAGGATTCAGATGTATCCTTTTTTCCATCAACAACTGTCCTATCAATGGACTTTCATTTTGTTCCCAGTTTTGTACTCTGAAAAGTAATACAAATAATATCTCTGCACATATGTGTGGAGGTAATTGTAAATTTTATTTCTGGCGATGAATTCTCAAAAGTGGAATTGCTGTGTTGAACCACATGTATAGATTTAATAGTCATTGCCAGACCAAATCCTAAAAAGGGCTGCAATACTTCATAGTTCCACCAGCAGAGTGTGAGAAACCCCATCCCCACATCTCTGCCACCAAACAGAATTAGATATCATTCTATTTTTGCCAGTGCAATGGATATAGAGCAATACATTTTTGCTTTTCCAAATTATATTTCCCTTTTGAACTTTTTTTTTCCTTCTGTCATTTGGATTTGCTCTTCTTACCTTTACTCCTATTTCTATTGGGGGTGCTTGCACATTAGCAATATTAACTCTTTGTCTGCAGAGGTGTGCTTGATTACATAGCTAAAAATCCATTGCTGCCCAGTCACCTCCAATTCATGGCAACCCCATGTGTGCCAGAGTAAAACTATCCTCCTTAAGGTTTTTAGGGAATGATTTTTCAGAAGTAGATCTCTAAGCCTTTCTTCTCAGGCACCTCTGGGTGCCCTTGAGCTGCCCAACTTACTGTTAGCAGCCAAGGACATTAACCATTTACACCACCCAGGGACTCTGACTACATAACTAGCACATTAAATTCTGAAAGGAATGATTGAAGGGAAAATTAATACATTTTATTCTCTGGGTACCATGAATTTATGAAGGGTCTTGCACTTTTTCAAAACATTTATTCACTGAATATGAAGAGATGAAACATAATTTACATAAGAGGCAATTAATTGCAGAAGACTCCTTAAGTCTACATCCTCCTCTTCTAAATCTTTTCAAGGCAGGTAAATAGATGAGAATTTTCCATCTGAGATTTTATCGTGACAACTTTTCTAATACAGAGTTGCCAGATTTCACTCTGGAAAGAATCAGTCAGTTATTCAACTAATATTTATCTCACAAAATTCTGTGTTGGGTATATGAATTTTATCCAACTCTATCAAGTCCACATTGCTGTGTAAACCTTTCAGGATCCCTTTCCTAATTGGGTTTCCTAGAAAGGAGGGCTTGAGATAGGGGGCAGGTAATGCATTTGGTAGGTGATTCCAGGAAGCAGGAGTGAGAAGACAGGAATAGTGAAAGGACAGGAAGAAGGAAAGATGGTGTGGGTTCTTGATCTGGGTACCACTCGGTATCATTGTGGGTAGCCTGGCTCAACACTTCTCTAAGAGGAACTATGTAGAAAATGCATCAGAATTGTCCCTCAGAAGGATGCGGTGGAGCATTTGTCCACCGATTCTCATCCTCCTTGGTTGAGGATTGCCGATGGGGTGTGAACTCCTTTATACTTCAGGGACCCTCCTGAATGCAAGCTGAGTGATCTTCCTGAACCTGGAGGAAGCCCTGAAGCAGAATGATAGACACTGTGATGTGCACAAGAGGAGAGATGCCATCACCATGCAGGTAACTGAATGCCACTGTCATCACAGAAGAATGAAGGGGGACATGGCTCAAGGTGCATAGAGCGTCTGCTACTGTCCCTCTCTAAAAAGCTTGAATCCATGTTCCTGCTACATATCCCTCTCCTTCCCAAAAATGTCTAACATTCCTACCTCTGTCACCTTGCTAATGTTTTTTTCCTCCCCCATAATGCCCTCCACTTTTTAATCAGAGCCTAAAACAATCCTACCATCTTTTAATGTCCAGCTTCAGGTACTACTTTTGAAGAAATTAGAAGCCTTATGCACTGCTAGTGGAAATGTAAAATTGTACAGCTGCTGTGAAAAACAGTTTGGCAGTTCCTCAAAAAATTAAGTGTACAATTACCACATTCTTTTCTCTTCTTCTTAGGTGTCATCAAGTCAGTTCCAATTCATTGTGACCTTATTTACTACGGAACAATGCACTGACTGGTCTTGCACCATCCTCTTAATAGCTGCTGTGTTTGAGTCCAACGTTGCAGCCCCTGAGTCAATCCATCTCTCTGAGGGTCTTCCTCTTTTTCTCTGACCCTTTACTTTAACAAACATGATGTTTTCTCCAGGGATTGGTCCCTCTTGATAACATGTCCAAAGTATGTGAGATGAAGTCTCATCATCCTTGCTTTCAAGACAGATTTGTTGGTTCTTCTCGCAGTCCATGGTATATTCAGTTTTGTTCATCAATACCATAATTCAAACACATGAATTTTTGGTCCTCCTTATTCATTGTGCAGCTTTCACATATATATGAGGCAATCAAAAATACCATGACTTGGGTCAGGGGCATCTTAGTCCTCAAGGCAACAAATTTACCTTGTAACACTTTCAAGAGACCTTTTGCAGCAGAGTCAGCCAATGCAATATGTCTCTTGATGTTTTGACTGCTGCTTCCATGAGCAATGATTGATGATCCAAGTAAAATGAAATCCTTGACAATATCAATACATTCTTCCTTTATCATCATGTTAATTATTGGTCCAGTTGTGAGGATTTTTGCTTTTTTAATGTTGACGTGTAGTCTTTGATCTTCATCAGTAAATCCTTTACTTGCTTCTTTATTTTCAGCAAGCAAGGTTATGTCATTTGTCTATTGCATGTTCTTAATGAGTCTTCCTCCAATCTTGATGACACATTCTACTTTATATAGTCCAGCTTCTTGGATTATTTGCTCAGCATACAGGCTAAATAAGTATGGTGAAAGGATACCCTGACATACACCTTTCCTGATTTTAAATCATGCAATATCCTCTTATAATTGAATTCCACTCCGAGGTCTATATCCAAGAGACTTGAAAGTAGAGACTCAAATAGATACCTGTATTCCAATGTCTGCATCACTATTCACAATAACTAAATGGTGGAAGCAATTTAAATGTATATCAACAATATCCACAATACTGCATTACCATTAACACCAAACACCAGGCTACAGATAAACACATAAATATTTGAGAAGATCAGATGGGGGTCAGTGAACAGGAGGACTCTAGACCAAGAATAGAGTCAGCAGAGGCTAATCTTCACAATACCATTGATCAAAATAGCCACAATTCTTACAGAAACAACAGAAGACAGACAGAGACAGACACTGTGGGAAGAGATCCAATGGATCTACCAACTCAGGACCATAGTACTGGGGGACACCAGACTGAATTGCCACAACAAAATACATAAAAGTCTTGTTCCTCATCCTACATTGGTGAATAGTGACTGGGGTCTTAAAAGCTTTCAAGCAGCCATCTAAGATGCAGCTAATGGTCTCCTATTGTCAAAGCGAAGAAGAGTGCAAGGAAAGAAAAAAAGGGCATTTGGAAGCAATCAGCCCTAGGACATGATGGCCCTCAAGACCAGAAGAACTAGATGGTGCCCAGCTACCAATGCCAACCACTCAGGAAAGGATCAAATCTGGAGATCCTGGATAGACTGGGAGGGAAAACATGGAACAAACACCAAGAATTCAATAATGACCAGAATTACCAGTCAGATGGAGTCTGGTGAGACCCCTTATACTATGGTCCTGGGATACATTCTGGGCCTGGAATAAAACTCACCCCCAGGAGCTGGCCCTCAGCCCAATAGTGAACAAGGTGTACATGCAGACCACTCAACCCAGAGTGACGCATCCACATACTCTATGGAAATGCATCCCTTGGAGCAATTGACCATGGGGCACCAGAGGGGCAACATTCACATGGAGAAAATTCAGGACACACAGGAGTGCTTAGCTGTGAGAGGCACAGGGTGGGTGGGTTACTGGGCAGGGAGGGGAGGAGACTGGGTTAGGGTTGGCATGGTAATTGGGGAATGAAACCAAATGTACATGAAATGTTGAATGTAAAACAAACTGTGCTCTGTAAACTTGCATCTAAAGCACAATAAAAATAAATAAATAAATTTTAAAGCCTAGAAAGATAAATAATCATTTCTAGCAACAGGTGAATGGATAAACAAAATGTGGCATACCCATACAATAGAATTATTACTCAGCCAAGAGAAATAAAGTTCCAATACATGATAAAGCATGGATGAATCCTGAAAACAGTATGCTAAGTGAAATAAGTGAGACACAAAAGAACAAATATTGTATGATCCCATACAATATATCTACAAACTATCTAGGCTATATGAAATATCTAGAATAGACAAATGCATAGAGACAAGGCTGGGAGCAGGAAGGAATGGGAGTTAGTGCTGAAGGGGGACTGAGTTTCTATTTAGGGTGATGGAAAACTTTCGGAAATGGATAGTGGTGATGGTAACATAACATTTTTGTTGTTGTTGTTAGGTGCCGTCGAGTTGTTTCTGACTCATAGCGACCCCATGCACAGCAGAACGAAACACTGCCCGATCCAGCACCAGCTCCATGATCCCTGCTATACTTGAGCCCATCATTGCAGCCACCGTGTCAACCCATCTCGTTGAAGGCCTCCCCCTCTTTCATCGATCCTCCACCCTATGAAGCATGACATCCTTCTCCAAGGAATGGTCCCTTCATAACATAACATGGTGAATGTAATTAATGCCATGAATTATACACTTAAAAATGGCAAATGTTTTGTTAGATATATTTTACCACAATAAAATTTTTAAAAAAAGAAAAAGAAAAAAAAACACCTTTAAGAGGCAGCGTAACTGGAGGAGGGTTGGACTGTAGAATGGAACAGACCTCGATGTCAACTCCTGGCTCAGCCCTTGCTAACTAGCTGTACTTGAGACTTGAAAAGCTACTTAAGGGTCTTGGAGGGGCAAATACCCTCCCAGAACATAGACTCAGGTGAATCTGCCTCTGCCAGAGCCTCACTGAAGACAAGCATCTGCCTCTGGTAATGGTCTCCATGAAGCAAATACCCAGATCCAGAATGTTCCAGCCAGATCATCTCCACTTCCATGGAAACAAGGCAATATCTGCATGAAATAAAGCAGCAGAGTTGAAGGAGAATAACAGGCTTTGATATAAGGTGAAATTGGTCTCCAGTCCCTTAGCTAGGTACTCTGAACCCCAAAACCCCTTCCATCTGTCTTCCCCCAATCCCCTCTACAGTTACCGAAGCCTGAGTCTGAGGGAGATTGAATCACCAGTAAGAGATGCATCCCATCTGCATACAACTCGAGTTTCATCTAGAATATACTGGAAGATTAAAAATATTTCCTTCCACAGAAAAGCAAATGAGGGAGGGGGATGGAAAGAATTCACCTTCACTCTTGAAAGGGAAACTGTCCAGATTTGACAAGCTGGAGACAATTCAGGTATGTGCCACTGGTCATATTGTGTAAATGTCATCTCCCATTTGCCTCTGAGGCTAAAATATCAAAACTGACACTACCTCAAGGCTGGAGAGTGATTCCCTGTAAAATGACAACAAATAATTTTATCATAAACAAGTTAGCACAAAACTCCTCCCCTCCTTATTTCATGTCAGGAGAAATGATGCTAATCCTTTAATTATGTAGCAAGTTTATCTGTCAAACTGACTTTCATGGCTGAAAAGTACTTGGCTATCACAGAAGGCTATTAATACATATCTGCTCAAAGAATGTATAGTGTCTCTGCTTTAAAAAAAGAAAAAATTAAAAACACAGCAAAGAGTAGAAAACTTAATCCTTTTAAGAAAGCAAGCATTATTTAGACGATACCATCAACGGCCTCCATCATGCCAGCTTCCTGCTGGAGGAATCTGGAGCAGTTCTCAGGGCTGAGCAGGCTGGAAATCAGCTTCTTGTTGTTGCTAGTTGCCATTAAGTTGGCAACCCCATATACAACAGAACAAAACGTTGCCTGGTCCTGTACCATCCTCACAGTCTATAACAGACAATATTCTGTTGTGTTCTTTGGCTGCTTTTCAGAAGCAGATCACCAAAGTAGGAGGCCTCAGATTCCCTGACCTTAAAACCTACCATACAGCCATGGTGGTCAAAACAGCCTAGTATTGGTACAATGACAGACACATAGAACAATGGAACAGAATTGAGAATCCAGAAGTAAATACAGCCACTTATGGACAGCTGATCTTTGACAAAGGTCCAAAGCCCATAAAGCCCATTCAATGGAGAAGAGATAATTTCTTTAACAAATGATGCTGGCAAAACTGGATCTCCATCTGCAGAAAAACAAAATATCTCTCACCATATACTAAAACTAACTCAAGATGGATCAAAAACTTAAATGTAAACACTAAAACTCTAAAGATCATCAAAGAAAAAATACTTATGGCCCCTAATACATGGCATAAATACACTATCAAACATATATAAAAATGCACAAACAACAGAAGGCATGCTAGGCAAATGAGATCTCCCCAAAATTTATGTGCATCAAAAGATTTCACCAAAAGAGTAAAAAGAGAACCTACATGTTGGGAAAAAATGTTGGCAACAATATATCAGACATGGATCTAATCTCCAAAATTTATAGAAAACTTCACATTAAAAAAAAATCCAATTAAAAGATGGGAAGAGAACATGAATAGACACTTCATCAAAGAAGACATTCAGGAGGCCAACAAACACCTGAAGAAATGTTTGCAATCATTATGCTTGCAATGGATTAGCCATTACCTACTGTCATTGAGTAATTGACAATGAGTAAATTCTGACTCATGGTGACTCTATAAGACAGAGTAGAACTGCCTCATTTCAAGCTTGCAAATCTTTATGGAAACAAACTGCCTCATCTTTCTCCCACGGAGTGGCTGGTGGGTTCAAACGACCAACCTTTTGGTTAACAGTCCAATGCTTTAACCACAGTACCACCAGAGCTCCTTGGATTAGCTGGGTGCAAATCAAAACAACAATGAGATATTATCTCACCCCAGCGTTATAGCAAAGTTTAAAATACATAAAACAACCAATGGTGGCAGGGGTGTGGAGAGATTGGAACCATCATAGACACTGCTGGTAGGACTGTAGAATGGCTCAACCACTGTGGAAAATGGTATAGCTCTTCCTTAAAAAATTGGAAATAGAAATACGGTATCATCTAGCAATCCCACTTCTAGGTATATATCCTAGAGAAATAAAAGCCATGACATGAACAGATATATGCATATCCATGTTTATTGCAGCAGTATTCACAATAGCAAAAAAACAGAAACAATCTAAGTGCCCATCAGCAGATGAATGGATAAACAAACTATGGTACATACACACAATGGAATACTACGCAATGTTAAAGAGTAACAATGAATCTGTGAAACACCTCATAACATGGATGAACCTAAAATTCATTACCCTGAGTGAAATTAGTCAATCACAAAAGGAGAAATATTGTATGAGAACACTACTGTAAAAAGTCAAGAAAAGGATTACACAAAGAAACATTCTTTGGCGTTTACCAAGTGTGGGAGGGAAAGGGAGTATAAAGCATTAGCTAGAAGGTGAAACCCACTGCCATCAAGTCAGTTCTAACTCAACGTGACCAGACACATATTACCCTGGGTGAAAGGAAAGGTAATATACAGTAAAGGGAATGTCAGCACAAAATGATGAAGGCAAAGAAAGACACTAGGAGGAGCACAGGAATTAAAGGCAACAAAGGCAAATATTATTACATACCCAATCCTGCAACAATAGCAATGACAAGAATCTACAAGTGGATACATAGGTAGACACACAAGCTGAACAGGGGTGGGAAGGTGAATGTGACTACACCCAAGAGTATATATAGGTTCATCAGAGGATATTTCCACGAATGTGTTTATGTATGCTGCAAATATATCCCTAAATATAGTAGAGCATACAGGTGACAAAGTTATGAAAATTTCTTAGCCATAACAAATACCTGAGGGAATGAATGATTGGGCCTTGGGGCTCAGGATCACAGTCTTGAAACATCAAGGTCAATTGGCATAATATAATTCACAAACGATGCTCTACATCTTACTTTGGTGAGTAGCAACTGGGGTCTTAAAAGCTTGTGAGCAATTATTTAAGGTGCAACTATTGGTCTTTCCCTGTCCAGAGCAGAGAAAAGTGAAGAAATCAAAGGCACAAGGAAACAATTTGTCCAAAGGACTAATGAAACACATGAGCCACAGCCTCCACACCTGTGAGACCAGAAAAACTAGATGATGGTACCTGCCTACCACTGCTGACCACTCTGAAAGGGATCATAATAAGAGGTCCTGGATAGGGTGGGGAAAAATGTGGGAAAAAAACTCAAAATCATTAAAAAAAAAAAAAAAAAGACCCTGCTTACTGGCTTGAGAGAAGATAGTAGAACCCTGAGCTCTGGTGGCATAGCACCTAAGGCATTTGACTGCTAACCAGAAGGCTGGTGGTTCAAACCCTCCAGGCACTCCTAGGATTGGGCAAACTACTTCCAAAGAGACACTGCCTCAGAAACCCAAGGAGGGGTCGCTGTGAGTCAGAAACGACCCCATGGCGGTGAGTTTGGTTTTAGACACCCTTCAGTTCTCGAACTCAACTCACCCCCATGGATGAACTTTCAGCCAAATGATAGATCTATAAGGGGAACAATAATGCCAGGGAAGTACACACTTCTTAGAACAATCAACAATATAAGATCAAAAGGTCAGCATTTACCCAGGGATAAAGCTCAGAAGGTGAAAAGGCATAGGAAAGAAGGACAAATGGAAACAATGAACAAAGAGAGAAAGAGGGAAGAGTGCTGTTACATTGTGGGGATTGCAATCAATGTCACAAAACAAAATGTGTATGAATTGTTGAATGGAAATAAAAACTTTTACCCAAATCACAATAAAAAGTTTAAAGAAAAGAAGAAGTAGATTTCCAGGCCTTTCTAGACTGCTATAGTCTAGAATTTCTGCTGTTTCCTGTTAGACATCAAAGCAACACACAAGCCCTCACTAACAGATAGGTGGGAGCTGCACATGAGGTGTGCTGGCTGGGAACAGAACACGGAGTCTCCTGCGTGAAAGGTGAGAATCTTACCACTAAACCACCAATGTCCCTAGTGCATGTGATATTTTTATATGCTCAACCTTACCCCCGAGGAGTGGCTGGTGGGTTTGAACTGCCAGCCTTCTGGTTAGCAGTCAAATGCCTTAGGCACTATGCCACCAGAGCTCCTATGAAAGCACTTTGTAAATTGTAAAATAATTTTATGTTCTAAATTCACTGTCATCAAGTGGAATACTGACTCATAAGGAATCCCATTGGGTTTCCGAGCTGTAAATTTTTACAGAAATAGATTGTCCCATCTTCCTTCCACAGAGCAGCTGGTTGGTTTGAACTGCTGACCTCCTAGTTAGCAGCCAAATGCCTTATCCACCACACCACCAGAGCTCCTTAGCAATAGAATATTACTTGGCTACTCCAATGAATTGTTTTAGAGATGTGTGGAGCCCAAGTAAGCAATGCTAACTCATTTATCCTACCCTTTTCCCACATTACCAGATTCCTTTAAGTCCCATGAAAACTATGGGCATAGGCAAATATCTTTACTAAAACCACCTGCACATAGTCATATACATTCTAAAACTAAAATACAGGCATGCCTCCATTTGTTCAACTTTGCTTTATTGCATTTAACGGATACTATGTTTTTCAAAAACTGCAAGTCTGTCAGACCATTTTTCCAACAGCATGTCATCACTTCATGTCTCTGTCACATTTTGGTAATTTTCACAATATTTCAAACATTTTGATAATGCTATTGCTGACTTAATAGACTGCCAAACCAAAAAAAACCAAACTCACTGCTATCAAGTCAAGTCATAGCAACCACTCCTTAGGTTTCTGAGGGAGTATCTCTATGGAAGTAGACTGCCTAATCTTCCTTCCAAGGAGTGGCTGGTGAGTTTGAACTCCCAGCCTTCTGGTTAGCAGTCACAGGCCTTAGGCCCTATGCCATGGTAGTGTAAACATAGCTTTTATATGCACTGGGAAAAAAAAAGAAAATTCATGTGTCTCACTTTATTGTGATATTTGTTTTATTGTGGTAGTCTGGAACAAAATCTGCAATATCTCTGAGGTCTACCTATACTTAAACCATTCTGGTACTGGAGCATTATGAAGCATTGGTGGTTCAGTGGTAGAATTCAACCTTCCATGTCAGACCCCCGGTTTGATTCCCAGCCAATTCATCTCACGTGCAGCTACCATCCGTCAGTAGAGGACTGCTGTTGTTGTTGTGATGCTGAATAGGTTTCAGCAGAGCTTCCAGACTAACACAGACTAGGAAGAAAGGCCTGCAAATCTACTTCTGAAAATCAGCAAATTAAAACCCAATGGACCACAATGGTTTCATTGCAACTAATCACGGTGATGATGCAGGACCAGGTACTGTTTTGTTTCATTGTGCATGGAGTTACCATGAGTAGGGGCCAATATGGAAACAGTTAACAACAGCAACACTAGAACCAGGAAGAGAGAGGTCAATAGAATAGACTAAAACATCCCAAAAAAGAGATGAAGGTGGCATTTCAAATCAGTGAGTGCAAGATGGTGTTGATATTTATTTATTGCTTTTCCAGGCTTTAAAATACATATAAATGCTAACACTTTACAAGCTTTAAAGACTGAGACTTTCTTCTTGAATTCTATCCTAAATTTCTGTGCTGTGATTCCAGTAGATTCCATATTTTTCTGTCCTCAGTGTGAGTTGGTAATACTGATGGCCCAGTGTTTAGGGTCCATTCTTTTGTCTGCAGGTCATTACTAGACCACTGTATCTGACTGAGTTTTTCTTGTAATCATTATTGTCTGGTGACATTAAAATTAGAGTCTTGCACTGTACTTGGCACAGAATGGACAGTGAAATGAACCAGGTAAGCTGTTAGTATTTATCCCTTCCTGAATAGTCTTTCCCAATGTACCAATAATTGAGTGTTTGGGCAACTTAAAGTGAACTGATGACTTTTTCAACTTGGAGAAGTTATACATTTAGAGTCTTTTTTTTTTTTCTCTTTAGTAACTCATTTCAGAGTATAGATAGTCTCTCAACCTAATTTAAAACTCTCCTCTATAATTTTAGCCAACTTTATACAATTTTGTTCTTATAGTTATTGATAATAACTGTCATGTTTTCTTAAGGATCATTTGTGTATTTGTAGATCATTACTTTGTAAATTTTTAGCATGCTGTGTATTCAACAAATGTTTTTTTAATTTAAAAAAAAGACAGCATTGAGAAAAAAAGATAGAAAAAATAAAAAACAATTCATACCTTACTTAATGAATCAAAATTAATTCCAATGGATCAATAAATAAATCAGAAAAAGTGTGACTAAATATGCCTACAATTTTGTTAAGGATATTTAAATGTGATGAAAAGAAGTTGCAAAAATTTATATTGATAAATTCAACTACAAAAAAGAAATTCCAAAAAGAAAAGGGGAAAAAATTATATATACATGCATACACAACATACATATATGTGTGTTGTATGTGTAGCAATGGAAACAAAGCCAAAAGCAGATGATAAACTGAGATTTTAAAAAAAAAACTGTAACGTACCCTGACAGACAGAAAGTTTATATAAACAAAACCTTTTATAATAAGAAAAAGTTGAACAATTCAATAGGGAAAAATGTGGAAAGAGGCTAAAGATATAGTCCAGAGAAAAGGAGGTAGTTAATAAATGAATAATGAACTTTATATTAAATTCACATTAAAAATCATAAACCATCATTTTTCACTTTCCAAACAGAAGAAAAATGTTTGATTGTATCCAGCCTTTGTGAGGACTAATTCTTTCCTTTTTCAGCAACCAACCATTCTGGAAGGCTATTTGCTGAGATCTACATGTTGTCAGGAGGGACCAGTCCCTGGAGAAGGACATCATGCTTGGTAAAGTAGAGGGTCAGCAAAATAGAGGAAGACCTTCACCCAGATGGAGTGACACAGTGGCTGCAACAATGGGCTCAAGCAAAGCAACGGTTGTGAGGATGGTGCAGGACCAGGCAACGTTTTGTTCTATTGTACACAGGGTCACTATGAGTCAGAGACAACTTGACAGCACCTAACAACAGCTATAACAACATCAAAAATTTTTAAGCACATACTCAGCAATTGTATTTCTAGAAGTGCATGTTTCCTGCAGGTGTATAAAAAGTTATATGTACAAGGACTTTTGCTGAAGCAATATTTACTGGCAAGAAAAGGAGGAGTCCTAAATACCCATTAATAGGAGACTAGTCGATTAAGGTATGACGTATTCGTACGATGGAATACTAAACCACTGCAAAAATAACTATTTACACTGACATGGAAAAAATATCCATATATTGTCAAGGGACAAAAGATGTTAATCATAGAAATAGATGATTTATTCAGGTAACTCCAAATATATCTATACATATACATTCTTGTACATGCATAGAAAAGTCTATGATGTTACACAATTGGGAGTGAAATGTACAGGATTTGGAGGCAAAACAACTGTATGTGGAAATTCAAACATGAACCTGTATCATTTTTATATTATAAAATGGGAAAAATTACAATTCTATTGTATACACAGGCACACCTTGGAGATACTGCAGTTTCGGTTAAAGATACCACAGTAAAGCAATTGTCACAATAAAGCAAGTCATATGAGTTTCTTGGTTTCCCCGAGCATATGAAAGGTATGGGTATACTATACTGTAGTCTATTGAGACAGTTCCATTCTGCCCTAAACGGTTGCTATGAGTTGGAATTGGCTGGATGGCAGTGGGTTTGGTTCTAGTTTTTCGGACGGTCCATCTTGACATAAAACTCTCTGGAAGCACGTGAATTTTCTACCTGGAGACCTAAAGGACAATAAAATTATCTAGATAAATTGTCAAAATCTCCAGAAAACTTCTAGCATAAATATAATTGGCCTGCAGTTTTTCTTCAGTATAACTGTTTTTCTATTTTATTAATGTATTTGTGAATACCTTCATCTCATTTCAAAAAGAATTTGATATTTATTTAATTGTGTATAGTTTTATAAGATACAAATAAGTAAGAAAATGAAATGGAAGAGAAATATGATAATAAAAATAAATGAAGTCCGAAGTACCGTTAACTCAAAACCAAACCCACTGTCATCAAGTCGATAGTCACTATGAGATAAAGTACAGTTAAAACAAACAAAAAAAAAAACTCACTGCCATCGAGTCGATCCCAACCCATAGTGACCCCCTTTAGGTTTCCAAGGTGCTAAATCTTTTACCAAAGTAGATTGCCCAGTCTTCCTTCCGTGGAGTGACTGGTGGGTTTGAACTGCCAGCCTTTCTGGTTAGCAGTCAAATGCCTTAGGCACTATGCCATAAGACCTTCAAAGTACAGTTAAAACCAAAACTACAGTTAGTAGGGGGAAAATATGTGATAATACCCTGGTCTTTCACTAGCAGTGAGCTGTAATTGAGCATCTTAACATCCATTGAGCTCTCGTGGTATAGTTGCAGAAGGTTGGAGGTTCAAACCCAGCAGCCACTCTGTGTAACGAAGACTGGGCAATCTACTTCCACAAAGATTTACCACCTTGGAAACCCAAAAGGAGTTGCTATGAGTCAGAATCCACTCGATGGCAGTGAGTTTGGTTTTTGGTTTGAACATCCATGGAAAAGAGGGAAACAGAAGTTTCATACTCACAATGGCCACAAAATCAAAGTAAACCAATTACTTGTGAGTCCAGTTATTCAGAAATTCTGAGAGAAATTCTTTCAAGTTCTTATAAGAAAATATTTTGACACATTAACAAAGTTTTCCAAAAATTCCTACAAAAATTGGCTTCAAAGAACAGTATCTGTTAGATTATGGAAAACAGAGAAGAAAGACAATATTATTGACTTTACTTTCTAGCATGGAACCTTTTCAAAGCAACAAGAAAAGAGACATTAACTCCTACTTCACAGTCATGGTGTGCAATTTAGCTCACTAAAATCCTTAAGAATGCTAATTTTCAAAGAATTTTGCTGACCTGCTGTCCCCGGCACCTAGCATAGTGCCTGACACATAGCAAGCATTCAGTAAACACTTTCTAAGTGTTAAAACATGATTAACTTAGACTTTTTGTGGATAGTCTAAAACAACTTGCTTGGCTTTCTTCCATGATTATTTTAATCAATGAAAAACTCAACCACTAAGGGGAAAACACACAATAGAAACTTGGAATTTTTTTCAAAATACACTCCTTCCTTTCTCCACTTGCCTTAGGAATGGAGAAGTGGATGCAAAACAGTTAAATGATAAGTTTCTGGCATGAAACCAAGAATAGTTCAAAATGTGCTATTGTGCAGCTGTCAGCTCAAGGAACTGTGCGGCAGAACTAATAAGAATGATATGGGAAACCTGTGATTTAATCACCCACAGTACCTACACAGAGAAGCATCAATCAGGGTGTCAGGTATATATTTCATAAAGGGAGGGGCCATTTAGGAATTAGGGCAAAAGTTGAAGCTGGGAGCTGTAGTTCACCCAAGGACTTCTTACTGGTAGGGAACTTTACCCTGGTGGCAGTTATATGGCCTCATCACCTTTAAAAATAAAGAAGTAGATCACTGCACCCTTTGGTGAACCCCCACAGGGGACTGAGATACTTAACCTGACTGATACTTAACCTGTTCCTTTTTCACTCTCTACCGCAAAACTCGTTATATGACAATCAGATGTTTTACACTCTAAAGAACTAGTTTTGAATTCACATATGTAAGCTATCAAACCCAAAAAACAAAATCTGTTGCTGTCAAATCGATTTATCCTGAAAATATACCTCCAACAATACAAGAAAATGTATGCACAAGGCTATTCATTGCAGCATTATTTCTAGCAGCAAAATACTGGGAACAATGTAGAGGCCCATACATAGGAACTTTGTTGAGTAAATTATGGTACATTTACTCCATGGAGTACTATGTAGCTAGAAATTTTTTAAATAAAAAATATTTCTATAAACTGACATAAACTGATTTCCAGAACATATTATTAACTGATAAAAAAAATGCTAAAGACTGTATGTAGAATACTACATGTTATAGGATAAAGGTAAAACACATTATGTGTGTGTATAATCAAAAACTGAAGCCACAGCCATAAGTTCATTCCAACTCATGGCAACCTCATGTGTTACAGAGAAGAACTGCTTCACGGGGTTTTCTTGACTGTAATCTTTACAGAACCAGATTGTCAGGCCTTTCTTCCACAGCACTGCTCGATGGCTTCAAATCACTAACTTTTGGGATACAGTGAAGCACAAACCAGGGACATTTGTAACCTATCCAAAAACCAAACCCAAACCCATAGCCATCGAGTCAATTCCGTCTCATGGATACCCCCCTTGGGTTTCCAAGGCAGTAAATCTTTATTAGAAGTAGATTGTCCAGTCTTCCTTCCATGGAGTGGCTGGTGGGTTTGAACCACTGACCTTCTGGTAAGCAGTCAAATGACTTGAGACGACAAGTATGTAACTGTCTAACAGAGACATTTGGAGGAAAGGTGGATGTATCGTTTACCGATTTTCTATACTCATACTTCTTTACTTCTCAGCAAGATTGCAAGTCCACATCTTCTCTTACTTTTATATCTACATGATCACCAAGCAATACTAAATAAGCTAAAAATCATTTATAAATGCTTATCGATCTGATTTACAACTGGTCTGAGTATCCAATTTAACACATCAGGCTAGACCATACAGACCAATCTAAAAAGGAACTTGCCGTATTTTACAAGACTTCTAAAGAACAAAATTCCACAGATTTTATTCTGTGATCCAGCTCAAAATCTTGGACTTGAAGATCAAAATTCCAAAATACTATTACATAAGTCCACCACCCATCTATTAATTTGTCATACTGTAGTGGTTTTTATGTTATCGTGATGCTGATAGCTATGCCACCAATATTTCAAATGCCAGCAGGATCACCAATGGTGCACAGGTTTCAGTGGAGCTTCCAGACTAAGCCAAACTAGGAAGAAAGGTCTGGTGATCTACTTCCAAAATTTAACCAATGAATAACAAAAGAAAATTGTCCAATATAGTGCTAGAAGATGATCTCTTCATATCAGAAGACACTCAAAATACACAGTGGCTGTAACAGTGGAAGTGAGCTTAACAGGTGACACTCTATTGGTTGTACATAGGGTTGCCATGAGTCAGTAGCAACAAAAAACATCACATAAGTAAAGAAGTATAAAAGTGAGAAAATAAAGGAAATGAGAAAAGTAATAAAAATTAACTCCCTTTTCCCCAGATTAAGGATCATGCTGCTACCCCTTTATACATGAGAGAGTCAACAACAAAAGATGGAGGTATAAGAAGAATGGGCTGTCAGGGCAGGGCTGGGATTAGACTGTGAGAGTTTGACTGGTCAGTCCCAGTGTCCCTATTACCAAATGGCTTCCTCCTCTTTTTACCTGAGACCTGAGATAAATTGAGGTGTCACTGCTACCAAACACATTACAGATGCCCCAAGAAAGTTCTTTCTGCAAACAGTATCTCTTACTAGACATAAACACCTACTTTCAAAGCTTGAAATTTATTAGCATCCAAATGATGTTTATTACCTTGTGGCTTGTGATCCTGTCATGCATTCTTTCAACCAAGGAGACTGGATTAGCTCACGAACACAGGCATTTATAGCTCTGATGTTGAGCCACTGTTAAAAAGGAGAGCTGAAGACAGATGGAACTGATCTACCCACAGGTGGATGAGCTCCACTGGAACCGAAAGGGCCTGTGTGCTGGCTAAAAGAACACCCAGGCCCAAGGAGAGAATCCAAACTAATAAAGCAGGAAGGTACACCAAAGCCAGCTGCTAGCCACAAGTCATAACCAAAATAAGTGAGCCAACCACAGAGGAAAACTAACCAAATTCTGAGGTAGTATCATAACCGGCAATGAAATGCAGCAAGATTTTCATTGAAATAAAAATGAAAAAAAAATTAAGGACCTTTCAGTCAAAAAATAGATAGCCTATAAAGTGAATAATAACACTAAGAAAGAATGTACATCTGCCTTATTGCCAGAGCAAAATGGCAGCATCTGCCCCAAAACAAAGCTCAGAAGGCAGGAGGGGCAGGAAAGAAGGATGAATGGAAACAGGGAACCCAAGGAGGAAGTGGGAAGAGTGCTGTTACATTGAGGGGATTGCAAAATGTGTCATGAAACAAAATGTGTTTAACTGTTGAATTTGTTGCTGTTAGATGTCATCAAGTCAGCTCCAGCCCATAATGACCCTGTGTACAGCAGAATGAAACATTGCTCGTTGTGCACCATCCTCACAATCCTTGCTATACCTGAGCCCAGCATTGCAGCCACTATGTCAATCGTGTTGAAGGTCTTCTCCTTTTTCTACTTTACCAAGCATGACCATTCTCTTCTCCAGGGAATGGTCCCTTCTGACAACATGACCAAAGTAGGTGAGACAAAGTCTGGCCATTCTCACTTCTAAGGAGCATTTAGGCTGCACTTCTTCCAAGACAGATCTGTTAGTTTTTCTGGCAGTCCATGGTACTTTCAGTATTCTTTGCCAACACCACAACTCAAAAGCATCAACTCATCTTCAGTCTTCCTTATTCACTGCCCAGCTCTCACATGCACATGAGGCGATTGAAAACACCATGGCTTGGGTTAGGTGCACCTTAGTTTTCAAAGAGACATCTTTGCTCTTCAGCACTTGAAAGAGGTATTTTGCACCAAATTTGCCCAGTGTGATACATTGTCTAAATTCTTAGTTGCTACTTCCATTAGAGTTGAGTGTGAAACCAAGTAATATGAAATCTTTGACAACTTCAATCTTTTGTCTGTTTATTGTGATGCTGCTCATTGGTCCAGTTGTGAGGATTTTCATTTTCTTTATGTTGAAATGTAATCCATACTGCAGACTGTGGTCTTTAATCTTCATCAGTAAATGCTTCAAGTCATCTTCACTTTCAGCAAGCAAAGCTGTGTCATCTGTGTATCACAGGTTGTTAATGAGTCTTCCTCCAATCCTGATACTGCATTCTTCTTCATATAGTCCAGCTTCCCGGATTATTTGCTCAGCATATAGATTGAATAAGTATGGTGAAAGGAGACAGTCTTGACACATCCCTTCCTGTATCCCCTCCTTCTATTTGAATAACAGCCTCCTGGTCTGTATACAGGTTCCTCATGAGCACAAATAAGTGTCCTGGAATTCCCATTCTTCTCAATGTTATCCATAATTTGTTATGATCCATACAATTGGATGCTTCCACGTAGTCAATAAAACACAAGTAAACATCTCTCTGCTATTCTTTGCCTTCAGGCAATATCCATCTGACATCAGCAATGATATCCCTCACTCCATGTTCTCTTCTGAATCCAGTTTGCATTTCCAGAAGTTCTCTGTCAATATACTGCTGCAACAGTTTTTGAATTATCTTCTGCAAGATTTTACTTGCATGTCATATTAATGATACTGTTTGATAATTCCACATTTTTTAAGATCATCTTTCTTTGGAATAGGTACAAATATGGATCTCTTTCAGTCAGTTGGCCAAGTGAGTGTCTCTAGTGCCACACCCATTTGGTGAAACATCTCAATGGGTATTCCGTCCATTTCTGGAAACTTGCTCTTTGCCAATTCCTTCAGTGCAGCTTCGACTTCTACCTTCAATACCATTGGTTCTTGATCATGTGCCACCTCCTGAAATGAATGAATATCAACCAATTATTTTTGATACAGTGACTCTTTTCTTTTGATATTTACTACATCATTCAATATTTTGCCCATATGAGGAAAAAAAAGAAAATGAAACACACTGCAGTCGAGTCAAATCCAACTCATAGTGACCCCTCCTTGGGCTTCCGAGGCAGTATCACTATGGAAGTAGATTGCCCAACCTGCCTTCTGAAGAGTGGCTGTTGAATTTGAACCACCAGCCTTCTCGTTAGCAGTCAAATGCCTTGTTGTTGTTGTTATGTACTGTCAAGTCAGCCCCGACTCATAGCGACCCCTCCTTGGGTTTCCGAGGCAGTATCACTATGGAAGTAAGGTTGCCCAACCTTCTTTCTGAGGAGTGGTTGGTGGGTTTGAACCACCAGCCTTCTGGTTAGCAGTCAAGTGCCTTAGGCACTATGCTACCAGAGCTCCTAGTCAAATGCCTTAGGCACTAGGATATTTCAATATTGCAATTCAAGGTTTGCATTTTTTCTTCAGATCTTTCAGCTTGAGAAATGCTGAGTGTGTTCTTCCCTTTTGGTTTTCTAATTCCAGGTCTCTGCACATTTTATTGTAATAATTGACTTTATCTTCTCAAGCTGCTCTTTGAAATCTGCTGTTCAGCTTTTTTATCTTGTCATTTGTTCCATTTGCTTTAGTTACTGTCCATTCAAGAGCAAGTTTCAGAGTCTCTTCTGACATCCATTTTAGTCTTTTCTTCCTTTCCTGTCTTTTTAATGACCTTTTGCTCTCTTCATAGATGACGTTCTTGATGTCATCCCACAACTCCTCTGGTTTTCAGTCATTGGTGTTCAGTGCATCAAATCTAATATTTAGGTGGTCTCTAAATTTAGTAGGGATGTAATTGAGGTCATATTTTGGCTCTCATGGACTTGTTTTGTCTTCAACTTCAACTTGAGCTTGCATATGAGCAGTTGATGATCTGTTCCACAATCAATTCCTAGCCTTGTTTTGGCTGAAGATATTGAGCTTCTCCATTGCCTCTTTCCACAGACATAGTCAATCTGATTCCTGTGTACTCCATCTGGCAAAGTCCACGTGTATAGCTGCCTTTATGTTGTTGGAAACAGGTATTATCAATGAATATGTCGTTGGTCTTGCAAAATTCTATCATGTGATCTCCAGCATCATTTCCATCACCAAGGCCATATTTTACAGCTACCAGTGATTCATCTTGGTTCCCAACTTTTGCATTTCAATCACCAGCAGTAATCAATTCCTACATCTTGATTGCACATTTGGTCAATTTCAGACTGCAGAAGTTAGTAAAAATCTTCAATTTCCTCATCTTTGGCTTTGATGGTTGATGCATATATTTGAAAGATAGTAGTATTGAGTGGTTTTCCTTATAGGCGCATGGATATTATCCTATCACTCACAGAATTGTACTTCAAGACAGATCTTGAAACATTCTTTTTGATGATGAATGCCACACCATTCCTCTTCAATTTGTCATTCCTGGCATGGTAGATAATTTGGTTGTCTGCTTCAAAATGGCCAAAATCAGTCTGTTTCAGCTCACTAATGCCTAGGATATTGATCTTTATGCTTTCCATTTCATTTTTGACAACTTCCAATTTTATTAGATTCATAGTTCGTTCATTCCATGTTCCAGTTATTAATGGATGTTTGCAGCTGTTTCGTCTCATTTTGAGTCATGCCACATCAGCAAATGGAGGTCCCAAAAACTTTACTTCATCCATGTCATTAAGGCTGACTCTACTTTGAGAAGGCAGCTCTCCCCAGTTGTAATTTGAGTGTCTTCCAGTCTAAAGGGCTCATTTTCTGGCAATATATCAGACAGTATTCCACTCCTATTCATACAGTTTTCCAGTAATACATCAGACAATGTTTCACTGCTATTCATAAGGTTTTCACTGGCCAATTCTTTTAGAAGTGGATGGCCTCTTCCTTCTTCTGAGGCTGTCTTAGTCTGGAAGTTCTGCTGAAACCTGTCCACCATGGGTGACCTGTTGGTGTTTGAAATACTGGTGGTATAGCTTCTAGCCTCACAACAACAGGCAAGCTACAACAGCATGACAAACTGACAGATAAGTGGTGGAGTAGGTTGCTAACCATGTAAATTATGGTATATCCAAATAGTGTGTATGAATGTGTATATATAAAGACATACATATATAAACACAGAATGAATTTCTAGATACGTTTTTTAATTTTTTAAGAAAAATCAAAAGTGCAGAACAATACATGTAGTAAGTTACCATTTGTGTTTCAAAAGGGATATATTCTATATGCATATATTATACATGTGTATATTATATATTGTGTTGTTTTGATTATCATATATTATATACACAGACTATCTTTGGAGTAGTAGTTACTTCAGGAAAGAAGGATTAGAAGATTTAGACTAAAAGAGATAGGCAAGAGTTTTAAAATTTATATACATTCTCTTTAGAAGTGTTTAACATTGTTTACCATAAAAATGCACTACTCTTTTAGATTAAAATACTTTAAAGTAACATTAGTAAGTTTTGTTATTAAGTTATCATTCTAAGATATTTTATCCTTAAAGCATAATTAATTTATAGTGTATGCTATTAAGAAAAACTGTCAATTACATAGCAAAAGTAAACTGATGCTATTGCATTTCAAAATTACCCACTAAGGGATGAATATGCACTAGTGCTCCTTTGTCTGAGGAGGAGAAATTCCCAGACATCCAGTGAAAGCCTGAAAGCATGGATAATACCAAACCCTATATATACTGTGTTTTGTCCTACACATACAAACCTATGATAAAGTTTAATTTATAAATTAGGCACAGTAAGATATCAACAATAACTAAATAGGAGGGTATTGTATACGTGGGACAAAGGGATGATTCCCGTCTTGGACACGGCAGCAGAATGGCATGAGATTTCATCATGGTATTCATTTAATATTTTCAGACCATAGTTGACCCCAGGTAACTGAAACCATGGACAATGAAACTGCAGATAAGGTGGGCTACTGGACTATAAAATAATATCCCAGATGTACTCAGGTGAATTATAAGACAATTTGCTTTTACATAAAAAAGGTAAAGACACTACAGATAAACAGGTCAAATATTTCATAAAAAGGCCAAGTATTTATTCCCAGTTGTAATGTATAGTACTCATATGGTATCTTTCTAGACTCTCCTCTGGGATTAAATCTCCTTGCAGATAAAGAAAAGACTTTATTTATCTAATTTCTCCTGAAAGTCTAGCTTAATACCTGGCAAAGAGTAGTATCCAAAAAATTTTCATTGAATGAACAAATACATAAATAAATATTTAAATTGACTTCATGATACAATTTCTTATCTTTTCTAATTATATGAGTTTCTTCAAAGTGGGACTTTTCAAAACCTTTAATAAATAAGTGTACCTTATAAATTCAATGAGGCAAATATAATATACAGCATTTCCCAAACTTGTTTCATCATGAAAAAAAAAAAAAGCCTTTTTCCCACAAAGTACTTTGCAGTGCTAGTAGTAATGAAATCTAAATAATTAGAAATGGAAAACATTACATTGGCTTTTAATTTATGTCTAGATGTTACCTAAAAGGGAACTCTGGTGGTGCAGTGCTTAAGGCATTTGGCTGCTAACCAAAAGGTTGGTTGTTCAAACTCACCCAGCCACTGCACGGAAGAAAGATGGGGCAGTCTTCTTCTGTATTTACAGCCTTGGAAACCCAGTGGGAGTCACTATGAGTCAGAACTGACTTGAAGGCAGTGAGTTCAGTTTTTCTTGGCTACCTAAAAAGGAGCTCTGGTGGTGTAGTAGATAAGTCACTTGGCTGCTAACATTTTGGTGGTTCAAACCCACAAGCTGTTCCATGAGGGGAAGATGGGCAATCTTGGGAACCTAACGGGGCTCACTGTCAGTCAGAATTGACTTGATGGAAGTGGGGTTTTTATTTGGTGGATTGCCTAAAAGCAAGGGCAGCAGAGACCACATGAGCCCTCACTGAATATTCATGGACTTACTACATTTCCCATACTCCGTGTTGTTGGGTCAGGCCCATGGGACTAAGTTCTGGCAAACAGGAATGTGAAAGGAAGTGATGTACCTCTTCCATTTCAAGGTATGTGGGAGTCAGTGTGTCTCCTTCATCTTTCTCATACTTTGCTGGGAAAATTCTGTAAGCTGAGTGCTGAGAAGATAACCTCACAAGCTGAAGGGAATTCTTGAGTCACAAGATGTAAAAGACCCTTTATAACTCATATCAGAGTTTCTGTGAGCAAGAAATACATTTTTGTTGCCATAGTCATTGAGAGTCCATATTGTTATGACACTATAATGTAGCCTATCCAGACTAGCTGTATTAATCACCAAAGCATTCCTTCATACAACAAATATATAGTGCCAGGCACTTTGTAATAATATTTGTAACAATATATGAGGCATTTTATAACGAGGATATCCAAGACTATCAAAAGAGAAATTAATGAAACAAAACATGTAAAGGGAAAGTGGAGGGGTGAACATTCTACATCACTTGAAGAAAAGGTGCTACAAATGGTTAACAGCTAGGCTTGTTATTTCAGAAGAATTTGTCAAAAACTAAGCTTAAATATACTAAACCAAAACCAAACTCACTGCCATCAAGTCGGATCCGAATCATAGCAACCTCTCCTTGGGTTTCCAAGGTGGTATCACTACAGAAGTAGATTGCCCAATCTTCCTTCCAAGGAGTGGCTGGTGGGCTTGAACTGCCAGCCTTCTGGTTAGCAGTCAAATGCCTTAAGCACTAATTTACCCAAAATTAACCAGAATCTGTATGACTCCCTATTTCCCTAAAGACCAGATGTTTTCTACATAAGCTTAGGAATCAGGATACCCAAAACTGTTTTTGCTCTCTTGATATATCTATATGTAATTCTTGACTTAAAAAAAAAAAAAAAAAAAGCTATAAATTCAAAGGGGTAAACTGCAAGTGACCTGATGATATATACCAAAAGTTGTCTCTAGACCTTATCAATCAATGCTTTGGGCCTTTGTCATAATTAGGCAGAATCTGTATGAATTCTGGATTAAGGCTATTTAATAAATCAGGGTCTTTAATAGATTCACCATCTCCAATGAAAGAAATATTCATACATGTTTAAATTCTATTGCAGTGACATACTCTCTACTTTGATTCAATACCCATAACCTCCTTTTGATATAACAGTAAATTAGGGAGGAAGAAACTTGTTGGGAGACATTGAGGCAGAATGTATAGAAGTTCTGTTACTTTCCAGCTCATCATTTTGAGTTGAAACGTCAGAATAATGGGGGTTACTCAGGGTCCCATCTCTCTGGACCCCCAGGATCTCTTTCTCAACAAAAACAGGATTTAAACAATCACAGTAATCCACAAGAGTCTGAAATTCCAACCTAGATTGTCAAACCCCAACTCATGGGAAAACAAAATTTATCATTAATTTTCTGTCAAATGCCCTAATCAATTTCACAACTTCATCTGATGCAATCTCCAAAACCACATAATGTTATGTGTTCTTTCCTTCCCCTTCCTCCTCCTCATCCCACTGAAGCAGAAACCATTTTTTAAAGGCTATGTCAGAAAGGTTGTTCCCAGGTCTCTGTGTACTGGCCAGGATTTAACCTCTGGGTTTATAGAACTCCTGGGACTCTTCATGGAAGCTACAATGACAGTCCAAGTTGAAATTGGGTGTGCTGGGCAAGAAAACTACAAACCCTGTCTAGGCACTTTATCAGTCAGGGCCTGCCTTTGAAAGATAAGCCCCTCTGAGACAGAGATCAGGGTCAGACTGAGCTATTGCAGATTAGCTTTTCTGGCTGAATTGCACATGAACGAGGTGGGCTCTGACCCAGAGCGAGGTCTGGACATGAGCATTCCCTCTTAGCATTTTCACTCTAGCTCACTAAAAACTTATTTAGCATGGCATCAAGGTCCACTGAGGGAGCTAACCAGATCCTCTTCTGACAGCATTATCAATAGCCACCAAGCCCTAGATTACCATTAGTTTTCCTTTTTATTCTCCTTTTGAAAAAAAAAAAAAATGTTTTATTATTTTGAACTAATCTGATTCTTCATTAAATATTTTTTCAAATTGAAATATGATAAAAGCACAAAATGCATGAAGAAAAAAACTATCCAACATGCCTGTGTGCATCTTCCGTAACATTTGCTATACACATATACATATTTACAACTGTACACATAAACAAAAGTGTACACAGACACACACACACATGTTGAGCTGATAAGTTGATAAGCTCATTGTTCGTTGATTGGATAGTTCTGATTTTACAAAATAAAACAATATTATTCCCATTCCTCTGATGTTTTCTTGTTTTTAATATATATAACAATTGTCCCCATAAGTCAGTAGATCAAATTCTAACTCTTTCTTCCTATTCCTTATATATACCTGCATACACACATTGATTCTACAGTAGAAAATCACATATTCGATGGAGATCCATTTAGTGCCGTCTTGATCTTTTTGGTTTGTTTGCTTGTTTGCTTGTTTCTTGCTCCCTCATCTTTCCTGTCCCCTCTATCCTCATATGGCCGCCCAAGGCTAACCTGGCAATTCATTGTCACCCTGTGCTTTTGGCCTTCAATAATTATTAACACTCTCTTGTGATGTGCTTTTGGCCTTCAATAATTATTAACACTCTCTTGTGAATCAGTTCTCTTTACTCTGGGTGGTTTGAAATTACCAAGATCAGCAAATTAAAAACAAATATTCATATTGCCAAAGATTAAATATCTCAGTTTCTGAACATCTGATGATTACAACCAAATTTGTCATTCACCAATTAACATTACACAATATATTCTTGTTAACAAAAGACAGCTTTTGCAACAAGGACAACTGTCAGAACTCTATCCAAAAGAATGCCCTTGCAGCAAAAACCTCAGAAACCAACGCAGATACAAGAGGTCTATTAAGATTTTCAAGAAAATATTGGGAGGAGTTTTGGGATTATTTTCTCCATTTGGAACTTAACGAATATACTGCTAAGTTTTCCCATTGCTCTTGTCTCCTTGAGACTTTTCTCATCACATAAATCCATTAAAATCTCATTCTGGAATGAAATCCAATTTTTCAAGATTAATTCTAAATTAGGTTTCTGGAAAATATCCTTGGATTTTTCCATGAAGTAATTAATTGTAAGAAATACAAATTTTACTCATAAGATAGACGTTATCAGCACTGTACTACAGAAGGCACAAAACAGACCATCCAGCCCTTCTCAAAGGTTCTAAGGGGTGGACACTCAGTTGAAACATTTGCTGTGACTTCTCATTTTATTGTCAAGCCTTATTACATAAGGGTGATTTGTGTTTCACACTAATTAGCTAACAGGTTTGGACATTAATCCACTACCCAATAAACAGCCCTCTGCAATGAGGTAGTTTTTGAAAAAGACCAGTTCTGGGTTTATTGCTTTTGGATTTAGCAGGCTGAGAAGATGTGCACAACATGGTCTTTAGTGCCACCTTAGGACAGTCATACTCCATGCTTTTACACAGGGGACCTTGCCTCCTGATGTCCTATGTGCCTTGTGGGCATATCACTCAAGAGGACTCATCTTTGAAGAAAGTAAGGAATACTTTCATATGGAGAACATTAGTCAAAAGAAAGCCATGAACATGATCAGAATACTCGTTAGCTGACACAGGTAGAAGTGAATGGCAGGGTATGCAGGAAGAACAAGATTAGATGTGAAGAAATATAAAATATGTATTCTACTACTATAGGATTTTTTTAAATAATTATTAAAAAATCTATATAAATAGATTTGTTATTAGTCTGACCGTATGAAACTGCCAACTTCATAAGTCAAAATTGTCAAATATTGGCAATTTCATATGTTGCTACATTAAAAAATACACTGCACACTAATGAGTATGAAAATATATATATATATCTGTATATGTTTTCACTAGAATAGGGAAAAGTACAAGATAAATATCAGGCTGTTAACACTACTTACTCTAGGAAGTGTGTGTGAGTGTGTGTGTGTGTATTGGGAATATTGATTGCTTTTCCTTAATAACTGTATATTGTTTCATCTGTAACAACAAACATGTATTATTTTAATAATTAAGAAGCATAATTAGAAATTACAAATAAGAAAGAATGTCAGGGACTGCCTTCATGATCCTGATTCATGATTCTTTTTCTTCAAGTGTAGTTTCATGTGCAGCACTTTTCGCCGACTGTCTAGACATGAACACCCACCACATGCTAAGGAAGTTACATAGAAATGGGTATTACTTGTGAATCTGAAACTGTATCAATAGTTACTCAAAATGAAACAATAAAAGCAGTTCCACAAAGCTTGTGATAAGACTATTGTACAAAGATTTATCATTTGACGTCATTCACTCAAGTGCCCTTTGTGTAAATGTCTGGGGACAAAGAAGTCCAGAGGTATTTAGTGTGCAACATGAAATATGAGATAGGAAATCAGCACAGATAAGATTTCAGTACATTAGTGTATTAGATGGTTCACTCATGCTAACTCCCAAACTAAACCCCAGATATTTGTTCTGGAATAGACTTACAGCAAAGAGCCTATCTTTAAAAAAAAAAAAAAAAAAATGAATGAATAAATAATTACACTGTATGTATGCTCCTTCCCATGAGCACCCAAGAACATTTAATATCCTTGAGAGGCAGTGTGGGGTAGTAGTTAAAGACACAATCTCTGGGCACAGA
Organism: Orycteropus afer afer; assembly: GCF_000298275.1. Taxonomy (NCBI): domain Eukaryota; kingdom Metazoa; phylum Chordata; class Mammalia; order Tubulidentata; family Orycteropodidae; genus Orycteropus; species Orycteropus afer. The sequence continues at coordinate 22,842,754 of NW_006921592.1, read as the reverse complement.
ATGCCTGGCTTCAAACTTCAGTTCTACACTTACTGGATATACAGTCTTGGACAACTCAACCTCAATATGCCTTCATTTTCTGCATCTATAAGGTGAGAATAATAATAAAATCATATCTAGACATCATTATAAGGATTAAATGTGCTAATACAGGTACAGTACTTAAAATTGTACCTGGCACTGAACTATGAGTTCTTATTTATTAGAAACACCTCCTCAGCCCTGCTATCTTTTCAAAAACTGGATAAAATATCTTACTTTCTCTCATTCATTCAACACATCAGCACTGTAACGGGCTTTCAGAATAAAAAAATTGATAAATAGACAAATAAATGAATGGATAAAGAAATAAATCTCATAATGTCTGTGTTGAATGATCCCTTGTGTTTCTAATATCCTTTTTTAATCACTACCTCTTTTCAAGGCATAGGACAAATGGAAGCTGTTATTATTATATCACTAGTGATGAAAGAATATACGAACTTAGATTAAGACAACACAAAGTGAGTCCTCAAGGAGAATTACCACTAATATGACTGTGTGGCCACAGGGCTCAATGCCCAACTCAGCATTTGTGGTTTGACTATAAATTACTGAGGCTAGATCCACAATTAGGAATAGAAATTTGATCCTGTTTCCTTATAAAGTTGGTGAGTTACATGAATGCTTGATCACATTTAGTGAACAAAGTCTACAGGTAACCATGCAAATTCACACTAGCCCATACACACTGGCCTGAAAGAAATCAGAGCTGATCTAGCAAGATTCAGAAAATAGGCCTAATGAGAAATGCTTAAACTATGTGCTACTCTTTCTTTACCTTTTCCCCCTAGGTTTCCTGAGACAAAGAGAAGGACTCTCCATGCATATAGTTTGTGATTTTTAAGTTTCTGGATAGGCAAACAAAGGAAGAGAAGACCATGGAACCACTGGAATCTTACGTCACGTGCAGCATTTTTGTGGCTCAGTGATTTCCCCAAATGTTGTTGTTGTTGTTATGTGCCGTCGAGTCAGACCCGACTCATAGTGACCCCTCATTGGGTTTCCGAGGCAGTATCACTATGGAAGTAGATTGCCCAACCTGCCTTCTGAGGAGTGGCTGGTGGGTTTGAACCTCCAGCCTTTTGGTTAGCAGTCAAGTGCCTTAGGCACTACACTACCAGAGCTCCCAAATGTAATGAGGCTAAACCTGTTAGCTTTTGAAGCTGTCTATGGTTTCAATGAGATTGTATCAATCTCTATCAGTACAATACTTAGCTGTACCACAAAAGACACTGCTAGCTGGTTCTATCCATTCATTCATTCATTTATTCATTCTACAGTTATAGCCCTTTCTATGTACCTGGAAGTAAGGTAAAAGCTGAGATTTGTTATTGTTAGATGCCATCAAGTTGGCTCCGACTCATGGCAACCGCATATATGAGAGAAAGAAGCATTGCCCAGCCCTGCTCCATCTTCATGATTACCGGCAGGTTTGAGTCCATTGTCACAGTCACTGTGTCATTACATCCCATTGAGGGTCTCCTTCCCCTTTGCTGGGCCTCCACTTTACCTAATGCATGATGTTCTTCCCATGTTCTGTATAGCAATTGGTCTATTCTGATGATGTGTCCAAAGTAAGCAAGTCAACACTTTCATGAATTGGTTCTCAGCCCAACGGTAGAAAGACCTACATGCAGAACACTTACCCCAGGCTGATGCACCCAACTACTCTAGGGAGATTCACCTCTTGGATCAATTAGCCATGAGACACCAAAGGGGTAACACTCACATAGAGGAAAAGTTGGACAGACAGGAATGCATGGATGAAAAGGGCACAGGAAGGAGGTGGTCACAGAGGGGAAGCAGGGAGGAGAGTTTTTTACAGTTTGGACAGTAATCGGGGCTGTGGAATCAGCTGTGCATGAACTGTTGAATATAAAACAAGTTTACTATGTAAATTTGCATCCAAAGCACAATAAAAAAAATTTAAATAAAATTTCTGTTATTATATTTATTCATTTAAAAAAAAGTAAACAAGTCAAAGTTTCAGACAATATTATGTGGTCCATAGGGCTTTTCACTGGCTAATTTTTGGAGTTAGATTGCCAGGCCTTTCTTTCTAGTCTGTTTTAGTCTGCAAGCTCCACTGGAATCTGTCCACTATGGGTACTTGGCTCTGAACTATTTAATTTTACTCCAGTTGAGAATATTTGAAATACTGGTGGCATAGATTCCAGCATCATATCAACATGCAATCCACCACAGTATGGCAAACTGATAGATGGGTGGTGGAAAAACTGGGCATATAGAGATTTAAGAAGAAGGGGAGAAAAAAAAAACATATACTAACATCAAAAGTTTATAAAGTATATATAAGTTTAGTCAGAATGGAATGAAAGTTTCTAGCAAAACACAGTTTTATGTTGCTTTTAGGTAGAGAACCATCAGCCTAATATATCACATCAATTGACCTGGATTCAAGTGCTAATTTCTGGATTGCTGATGCAAAGTAGAAGGTTTGGGAGCTAGCAGATAAGTAACTAACCATTCCGTCATTGTTCCTGAAGGAAAGGAACACAGGCAAAATTATCCTTAGAATTTTTACTCCAGTTGAGGATAAATAAGCAATAGGCTACCTGGAAACATCAACATGACCATGTACATCTTTCTGGTTTTCACAACTCAAAGCTCAGGCACGTGTAACACACCCCCTAGAAGCCCCCTCTCTCAGCTGGTTTTTATCTGCTCTCCTGGGAGTTGGCCCCATGAGTAAACCTCATCATCTGAATGCATCCGTGTATGCCTACACTTTTCTCTAGGGTCCTCGGTAGCATTGTCACAGGACAACTATAAAATTTTTATAGCAGCAGGAATCTATTGATGAGTCAGTAAACAGTACATGCAATAAAAATTATGTGTGTCAGGACTCAGAAACCAGGGCAGAGCAGACCATGTTGGCAATGTGGCTGCTGGTGTAGAGTTTCTTACGTCAGAGAATCCCCCTTATGTCATGCATCCCCTAGTCACTCACTGACTGATCAAAAGACTGATAACCAAACAACAAAGAACATAAATAAAGACTGCCATTAAAAACATTTCTTCAAAATATATAAATTAAAAAGACCAAGAAATGTTTGTTTGAGCATTTAAAGGATACAGATATAATCGTCAACTGCCCAAGAAAGATGAAAATCAAGGTATTTAGGACATGGAAGGAAAATAAATCTGTGGTGATTACAAGATGTCTTGGAGCAACCATCGATGCCATGGAAGCAGCAGTCAAGAAATCAAATGACGTACTGCACAATCATTGGAGAAAGACTTCATGCTTGGTAGAGCATCAGCAAAAAAGAGGGAGACGCTCAATGAGATGGAATGACAAAATGGCCACAACAATGGTCTGAAGCATAACCAATGATTGTGAAGATGGCACAGGACTAAGCAATGTTGCTCTCTCTGATACACAAGGTCAGTGTGAGTTCACGCTAGCTCGATGGTGTCTAACAACCACAGGAAGACTTTGTTGGGAGAGGAGAAGGGAGTCTCCTTTTCAATGCAGGATAATTTAGTTTCACTTGTCAAGTTGATGTATTCTGAAAACAACTGATAATGCACAAAATGGTCTAATTCTACCATTTTCAAAGAGTACACTGTGGCTTATCTAGTATCCCCACTGGTATTGGCTCAGTCTGTCTAGACCAAGCTGGGCATCATCAGCAACCACTAGGTATTAATCCGTCCCTCATCTGTCATTTTGTCATACTATGGTAGCTTGCATGTTACTGTGATGTTGGAATCTATGTCACCACCATTTCAAACACCAGCAGGGTCACCTATGGGGACAGATTTCATTGGCTCTTCCAGACTAAGACAGAATTGGAAGAAAGGCTGGTGATTGACTTCTGAAAATTAGCCACTGAAAACACTCTGGGTCACAGAATACTGTCCAAGATTTCAACCACTTAGTTTGGACACATCATCAGAAAGACCAATCACTGGAAAAAAAAAGAGATATCATGTTTGGTAAAGCAGAAGGCCAAGGAAAATGAGGGAACCCTCAAGAAAATGGGATGACACAACAGATTAAACATACCAATGACCATTGAGACAGCATAGGAGCAGCCTTCTGTTATGTTTTTCCTTTTATTATGCATTGAGTTATCACCATGTTGTTGTTGTTAGGTGCCGTCGAGTCGCTTCCAACTCATAGCGACCCCATGCACAGCAGAACGAAACACCGCCCAATCCTGTGCCAGCTCCATGATCCTTGCTATACTTGAGCCCATTGTCACAGCCACCATGTCAATCCATCTCGTCAAAGGCCTTCCCCTCTTTCATTGACCTTCCATCTTACTAAGCATGACATCCTTCTCCAGGGAATGGTCCCCCCTGACAACATGACCAAAGTAGGTGAGACAAAGTCTGGCCATCCTCACTTCCAAGGAGCATTTCAGGTGCACTTCCTCCAGTTCAGATCTGTTAGTTCTTTTGGCAGTCCATGGTATCTTCAGCATTCTTCACCAGCACCACAACTCAAAAGCATCAACTCTTCTTCAGTCTTCCTTACTCATTGAACAGCTCTCACATGCATATGAGGTGATTGGAAATATCATGGCCTGTGTCAGGCACACCTTAGTCCTCAAGGAGACATCCTTGCTCCTCAGCCCTTGAAAAAATTCCTTCACAGCCGACCTACCCAGTACTACACATCATCTAATGTCCTGACTGCTGCTTGAATTGGCCTCGATTGTAGAACAAAGCAACATGAATTCTTTGACAACCTCAATATTTTCTCCATTTACCGTGATGCTGCTTATTAGTCCAGTTGTGAGGATTTTTGTCTTCTTTATATTGAGATGTAATCCATACTGCAGACTGTTCCTCAATCTTCATCAGTAAGTGCCTCAAGTCATCCTCACTTTCAGCAAGCAAAGTTGTATCATCAGCATATCTCAGGTTGTTAATGATTCTTCCTCCAATCATATCACCATGAATCAGAGCTAACTTGATAGCAACTAACAACAATAATAGATACTCATCAAGAGCCCACTATGGCGTGTTCAGCCTAAAAATTTGGTTATAAAAAATACAGAAGGAAGGAAAGACCCTCTTCCTCCCCAGGGTTTTCTATTTATTACAACTATAAAATAAGGAAACTCTTAAGCTTGATCTCTCTATTCATCTGAGAGTGTACTGACAGGATGTTTTTCAAGCCTTTGAAAACAAGAATACATTTTCTCTAAGTACTTACTAAAAATTTGCTCTGACATCTGGTAAAAGGGAAGAAGCACTCCCTAGCTCTGCTACCCAAGGGTTCCCAATCAATAGATTAAGTTTTATTGGTAAATCTCAGTTCCATCTAAATGAAATCTATAAGGGCTGCCTCTATCACATTCCTCCCTGCCAAGACTCTTAGTGGTTGTAGAAGGAATATAGCTGTTGGTGACTCCCTTTTTCCAGGCCCTATGTAGGTTGTCCCACCTATTTACAGATATGTGATCATCTCTAAAGGAGTCCCTGGTTGGCGTAAACAGTGAGCACTCAACTACAAGCCTAAAGGTTAGCAGTTCAAACCCATCCAGAAGTATCTCTGAAGAAAAGCCTGGCAATCTGCTTCCAAAAGGACATAATCTTGAAAGCTCTGTAAAGCACAATTCTACCCTGAAACATATGGGGTCACCATGAGTCAGAATCAACTCAACAGCAACTGGTTTTTTGGGTCAGGTACAAAGAAATACAAAATGATTTTTTTTCACATAACAGTTGGTAACAAGTACTTCCAAGGAACTATAATACTCTTAGGAAGTGAAAGTACTCAACACACAACTATGGCACATGCTTAATCTTTGACCACTATCTCTGCTCCAAACATGCCCTTGTGGAGATGCTCAGTGATGAAACAGGACCAGGTACTCAGGCACCACTGATGGGACACCTGACCTAATTATTCATTGACCCCACTTATTAAGCATCTGCCATATGCCTGACACTTCCAATGCTTATTTTAATCACCAAATTATGTAAAAGTCTGGTTTCCAAGTATGAAGCAGTGAAAGAACAAGACAACAATGCCACATAATTGTGTGGGTTGTGTTCTGAACAAGGGTACCCAACCAAGGAGACAAGCGGGGACTAAAGTCCAGCCCATATTCTTTCTCCAAGACAGGCATTCGTGGGGCTGTATCTGCCCAGGGAAGACACCTTTTCCTAATGTGAAAAAAGGCTTTGTCTGTCATAGGTCAGGTGTCCCATCAGTGGTGCCTGAGTACCTGGTCCTGTTCATCACAAGGAGGGGGCGCTATGAGTCAGGGCCGACTCGACGGCACATAACAACAACAACAACAACAACATGCTGACAGAAGCCCTGTGTGGGAGACAGGTCATATGATCATTTCCCCATCATCAGCTCTATCCCTGACAGATGATATAAGAATGAATGAATCTCTTAATTTGTCATTGTCTCAATCTCCTCCTCTGTAAAATGGGAACACTAATGCTTCCCCATGTTTCAAATCTGGAGATAACCAGTTGTCATCAAGTCAATCCCAACTTACAGTGACCCCATGTGCTTCAGAGTAGAACTATACTCCATAGAGTTTTCAATGGCTGATTTTTCAGAAATAGATTGCCAAACCTTTCTTCCAAAGTACCTCTATATGGACACAAACTTACAACCTTTCCATTAGCAGCTAAGCACATTAACCATTTGAACCACCAAGATATTCCAAGCCCTGAGATAGTCATTGTAAAAAGTAGACTGAGTTTCACTAGATGGAATATCCTCAAAGAATATAATGATGATATTAAATATTATTTTCTCACTTTGTCCCCAAGAGCTTGCACTATCTATGGATCTTCCTTTAATCAGACAGGAAAATAAAATCAATTTTGTAGTCCCTGCCAAGGAAAATTAGTGGAAGTCTTATTTCACTAGCTACACAACAGTCATTAAGAAGGCCTAGCTAGGTGCTAGCTACACAGCTTAACATTTATTCAAGGGCCAAAAGATTATTTAGATAAATTCTACAACAACTCTACTCTCAAGTTTCACATGGAAACAAAGATCTTAAACAAGGCCAGTAACCAATTTTGGGGAAGAGATGGAGAAGTAAGGAGTTTCTTTCCTATAGGGCAATGTTTATTATCATCTTGGAATTTCAGGGCTTATTATGGGGGGAGAGGGCACGAATTTCCTGGGTGGTGCAAATGGTTGAGTACTTGACTGCTAACTGAAAGGGTAGGGGTTCAAACCTGATGATCTGCCTCTGAAAACTTATAGCCTTAAAAATTCTATGGAGCACAGTTCCACTCTGACACACCATGAGGTCACGGTGAATCAAAATCAACTTAACAGCAAACCTTAACAAGAACACTGTAGGAGAAGCCCAATAAACATTTGTTGCCATTTGTGCTGAGTGGACCAACCTATGCTCCCAACTGCCTGATCTCCCCACTTCAGGTGAAAGATAAGAATTTAGAATATAGAATTAGGAGGATCTTGACTGATTTCTACAAAACAATCCAATTTGGTTAGAACTGCAGAAAAGAATCGTCAACCCCTATGTTCAGTAACTTCTTTGGGTCTAACATAAATTTTTCATGTTCTCCTTGTTCTAGTATTATTATTGTTGTTGTTGTTGTTATGTGCCGGCCGTCGAGTCGGACCCGACTCATAGTGACCCCTCCTTGGGTTTCCGAGGCAGTATCACTACGGAAGTAGATTGCCAGATCTTCCTTCCGAGGAGTGGCTGGTGGATTTGAACTGCCAGTCTTCTGGTTAGCAGTCAAGTGCCTTAGCCACTATGCTACCGAGTTCTAGTATTAATGGAGTCAGAAAACACAGCTATGGAGTACAAGTTTCCCCACTATCTGAAAGGAGATCGTGTCCTTTCATAAGCCAAAATGGCATAAAGCAAAGAAGCAATTACCAATGAAATTTTGAGAAATTCCCAGACTCAAAAAATAACCTCCTGAATCATACAAAAAACACATCAAACCTCAAATAACCCTACCATATAGGAAAAGCAAGAATGACATGATGAACACTATATAAAGTAGAAATAATGGGTGCACGGTGTAGTTCTTGGGGAGGGGGCTGGGCAATGCCCCTCTCACTGCTGGGCTGCACTCGGCCTCTTCAACAGCTCCCCGCAAAGTAAACGCTGAACAGCTTATTTCCCTTTTCATCGTTTTTCATGAAAGCAGCAATCCTTCTTGGATTTCTTTAGGTTAATGAAAACAAATACTAATGTAGGTCTTTTGAAAAAGCAAAGTGGCATAAAGCTAACTTTCAAAAAGCAGGGGATACCTAGAATATGAGTCTCTTATTCAGAACTAAACAATTGGCATTTTAAGAAGTTCTAATCTAATTATCTCAGTATGCTGTTTCTGGTGTACAGATGAACGAATCTTCTCAAGTAAAAATCTAAATAAACGACAGCATTGCCATTAGATTGTTCTGTGATCACTTGCCCTAAGTGCCGCCACCACCAGTTGCTGTGGGGTCTATTCTGACGCGCGGTGATCCCATGTTTGTCAGAGTAGAACTGTGTTCCGCAGAGTTCTCAATGACTGGTTTTTGGAGGTTGATTGCCACGCCTTTCTTCCGAAGCACCTCTGACTGGACTTGAACCTCCAACCTTTCACTTTCCAGCCAAGCCCATTAACGATTTGTACCACTCAGAAACTCCACTCTAAGTATAACCAAAACCAAACTCACTGCCATCTAGTCCATTCCAACTCATAGCGATCCCCTTTGGGTTTCCGAGGTGGTAAACCTTTACGGAAGTAGATTGCCCACTCTTCCTTCTGCAGAATGGCTGGTGGGTTTGAACCACCAACCTCCTGGTTAGCAGTCAAATGTCTTAGGCACTATGCTACCAGAGCTCCTTCACTCTAAGTATAGTGCCTCTGAATTTCTTTTTGTCTAATTCATTTTTTAGGTAAGGATTATCCTTTCAGTCTTGGAAGCCAACAGGATGGCTTGCTTATTATCTAACACCAATAAAACTCAAGACTATAGTACAGAGAAAGGAAGTTCTGTGGTCTTCAGCTTAAAACGCGAATTCTAGTGGACAGCAAAACCTTATGGCTTAAGTCAACCTGCACTTCTGTTTGGTTCCATTCCTCTCCCGAGGGCTAAAGAAGTGACGTATTGAGGGAGATTCTCATGAACAACACTCACTCAGGGTTTAAATGTATTTACTCTGGTTTCAATAGCATAAATTCTGTTTTGGTTACTTTGTGCTGCTCTAACAGAAAATACCGGAAATGGGTGGTTTGAACAAACAGAGATTTATTCTTTTACAGTTTTGGAGGCTAGAAGTCTAAGGCCAAAGTGCCAAGCTCTAGGGGCTGGGTGAAAGCCCCTTGATCTTGGGCTTCAGCTCTGCGTCTTGCTACCAGCCCACTGGCACTAGAGGTGTGTCTTCACTCAGGCAGCTGCTGGCCACCAAGGCTAATAAGCCCAAGGTGGACAAGTAAAATGGCACAGTCCCCACGTTGCCAAATGACAGGACAGGCCACTAATTCAAGTCCAGAAATTGTCCCAAGACTGGTCGGCAATCATGGCAGGCTGCTGAATGACGATTCAGCTATATGCAGGATTCAAGCGTGCCAAGAAGCTGCAGACCATTCCCAAAGCTTCTCCTTGTATACTGGAAGCTGACCACATCCCTAAGGCAGCTACTCAGCTGCTCACAGCAGATGCCACCGTAGAGTCGATTGCCAGCCTCGTCATGGGGAGTAACTACAACCAGCTGCCCAGCCACTCAAAACCAGATCCAACCAAGTTGACACACAACCTTAACTACCACAGATTCCTATAACACAGAAGTTTGATACTACACTCCCATTCTGTGGCGCCAGTCTGCTCACCAGCAGATGGCTACTTAGGAATGCATTTACTGCCACCTTGTGGAACGTAAATAAAATTATTTGTAAAGGGCCTGTCATAGGCAATTTTTGTCACACTTAGAAATACTGTTGTTATTTTTAATTTTTATTCTAATCCGTTTTTCTTCTCTGGGGAGGAGCTCTGTGCTGATCTGCTTACCAGCACACCTCACACCTGGTAGGAAAAAAAATCCTGCTTCCTTCATGTACCATCATTCTTTGTCAAAATACAGAGAGCTATAACACAGAGTAAAAGATTCCGGAAAGCTCCTAAACCTCACTGACAGTGCCAAGAATTGAGCCATAATCCCAAATAATTATATTTACAAGAAAGGGCCTGCCCATAATCTTTCCAAAAAATAATGTTATTCACATATGTTTTGTGTAGAAATCCAAATACATTGGCTTAGCTATGTTTGGACTCTGATCTTAGACTAGAAAATTAGCCTGACCTAACTGAAGTGTTTAAAATTGCCCAGCCTACAATATAATACATCACTCACTTTTACTGCAATACATAGTCTGGTTTATTTTCCATTGCATTTTCCTGCTGCAAAGACATTTCTATAGCTGTATATATCTCTACAGGTGGCTCTGAAAAGCAAGACTATATCCCTGTTTGGATAAGGATAACTATCTGTTTTATCTCTGAGTGAATTAATTTATCATGAGAAAGTTTAAGTCTGTTAAATATACACTAAAATTTTGAAAGAGTTTGATTATAAACAAGGTTTCTTTTTAAAAAAAAAAAAAACTGTTTTACTTAGAAGCAGCTAGTTTTGTGCAGCTCTTTTTTAAAAAAAAAAAAAGTTTTTATAGAGTCGAGTCTAACTCATGGCAGCTTCATGTGTGTCAGATAGAGCTGTGCACCACAGGTTTTCAAAGGCTGATTTCTCAGTAGATCTCCAGGCCTTTCTTCCAAGGCACCTCTTTTTATTGACAAGTCACTTTTTTTATAAAAATAAAGAAGTGACTGTGAGCAAGGTTGGATTTTCACAGCACAATTCCTTTTATTTGGCCTAAAAGTCTCTAGCGTTGGAAGTTCAAGAGAGGAGAGAGGGAAGAATATAAAGTTCTCACGGGGATATTCAGGAATATGGTATCACCAATACATGACTATTTGGGAGAAAAAGCACATGACACAAGGCAAGACCTAGAAAGTGAGCCAAGTCAAATATCTGTTTTTCCCAGTGTTGGTCAGGAGTCCCATAAGCTCCAGTGTCAGGTTTCCAAAGTATTGTCAAAGCAAGAAGGGGACATTACAGGTCTGAAGTCCAGGAGTGGAAGAAGTACAGCAAGGACAATTAAGCCAAAGAAATTAGCAGGTCAAAAAATAAAATGCATTCTTCATTCTGTGTAATAGGGTCTATTTTTTTATTCCTAAGGCCTCAAGAGTGAGGCACTGGTGGTGCAGTGATAACATTGTCACCTTCCATGGGGGAGATCCAGGTTCATTTTCCAACCAGTGCATCTCACACTCAGTCACATTCCTGTGTCAGTGGGAACTTGGGGGTTGCTATGATGCTGAACAATTTTCAGTGGCACTTTCAGACTAGGAAGAAAGATATGTTGATCTACTTCCTAAAATCAATCCAGGAAAACGCTGTGAATCACAGCGGTTTGATCCGCAACCAATCATGAGGACGTCACAGACCCAGGCAGCGTTTTGTTCCATTGGACATGGGATTGCCATAAGTTGAGAGCTGAATTGCCACCAGCTAACAACAACAAAGGCCTCAAGAATAGAAATAAAAGAGAAATCAAACTAAAAATAAAGTATGCCAATGAGGCTCTTCTGAGAAAACAGAAGTGAAATCAGTCTCCCAATGTTTATTCAGAACGTTGTGGTGGTCCTGGGTGTTATTCCTTAAATATTTCAGCTCCTCCAGACTCAGAGTAGAATTGCACTTCCTGACTCCTTTGTGGTTGGATGGGGCCATGTGACTAGTTATAGCCAATAAGTAGGGAGCAGAAATAACATCTATCATTTCCAGGCCAAAACAAAAAATAAAACCCACTGCCATCGAGTTGATTCTGACTCATAGTGATCCTAGAGGACAGAGAAAAATTGTCCCATAAAGTTCTCAAGACTGTAATCCTTACAGAAGCAGACGGCCAAATCTTTCTCCTGCTGAGCAGCTGGTGAGTTCAAATCACCAACTTTTTTGTTGGCAGCCGGGCACTTAACCACTGAGCTACAGGGCTCTCATTTAATCCCTGAAACAAGACTCAGGTTCACTATTCCCTGCGGCACAGTGACCCTCAATTCAAAATGGCAGCCACCCAGCCATCTTGGGCCTCTGAGAGAATGCAATGGGAATAGCCCCTCAGCCAAGCTACACAGACATGGAGTACAAATGATAAATAAATCTTCACTAGTTAAGCCACTAATGGTTTGGAGATGTTTGTTACTACAGCCTGACCAAGCCAATCCTGACTGAAACATATCTGCATGAGGGAGACAGTGTATTTATCTCTTTGAAGCAAACAGAAGTATGTAACATGGGCCTTATGTTCAGACAATGAGTGTCAAAGTTTGTAAAGGAAAAGTAGGAAGGGCATTGGCTAGTACATGTGTGAAGAAATTTTACATTTTGTAGCAGTTTTCTAACAACTTAACAACAAAAAGATGAATAATTCAATCTTAAAATTGGTAAAGGTCTTGAATAGACATTTCACCAAGGAGGACATTTAAATGGCCACCAAAAATATGAAAAACATACTCATAGTAATTAGTCATCAGAAAGATGCAAATAAAAATCATTAAATCACTATTAAATACCTTCCCACTCCCACCACGATGGCTAAAATAAAATTAAAAAAAAAAAAACTGAACATAACAAATGTTGGTGAGGATGTGGGGAAATTAGAACCCTTATCCATTGACGAAGGAGTTCTGGTAGCACAATGCCTAAGGTATCTGACTGCTAACCAGAAGGTTGGTTGTTCAAACTGACAATGGGCTCAAGTATAGCAAGGATCATGGAACTGGCACAGGACCGGGCGGTATTTCGTTCTGCTGTGCATAGGGTCACTATGAGTCCAACACAACTCTACGGCACCCAACAACATCCATTGATGATGGAAATGCAAAATGGTACAGCCATGTGGAAAACAGTGTTGTAGTCCCTTAAAAAACTAAAGAATAAAACCAAAAAACCAAACCCACTGCCTTCTAATCGATTCCGACTCATAGCGACCCCCATTTGGTTTGTGAGGCAGTAAATCTTTATGGAAGTAGGATGTCGTGTCTTCCTTCTGTGGAGTAGCTTTGAACCACTTCTTTGCAGGAGGCTTTTAACCTCCTGATTAGCAGTCAAATGCCTTAGGCACTATGCCACCAGAGCTCCCAGCAATTCCACTTGTAGTTATATGCCCTAAAGATTTAAAAGCAGAGACTCAAAAAGAGACTTCTACATCAGTGTTCACGGCAGCACTATTTACAAAAGCCAAAAGGTAGAAACAATCTAAATGCTCATCAACAAATGAATGAATTAGCAAAACATAGTATATGCATACAATGGAATACTACTCAACCAATAGGATATATGACGTCTTGACATATGCTACAGTATGGATGGAGCTTGAAGACATTATGCTGAACAAAATAAGCCAATCGCAAAAGGACAAATATTGTATGACTTCATTAGTATAAAAAAGACAAGGAAATGCAAATGTATAGAGACCAAAGTTTATTAGTGGTTGCCAAGGGCTGAAAGGAGGGGGCAGAGGAAAGAGAAGTTAACTATAATGGAAAAATTGCATTGATTAAGGGTGGAGTTGCAGAACCAATTATCGTAATTGCTATCAGTAAGTTGTACACTTATAAAAAGTTCAACTGGCAAAAGTTGTGTGATAGATATATTTACAATGTCAAAAAGGAAAAAGAATTGTTGCTAAGTCTGCTTACATACTACCACATACATCATGGGATTTGATTCCTTGGTTTGGAGGTTTAGGGTCATGGTTTCATGGAACATTCTACTTAATTGGCCTAAGACATGTTTAGTGTTGCTGTTCTACCTCTTAGTTCATTGTGTAATGCCTGGGATCTTAAGAGCATGCAAGTGGCCATCCAAAGTACAACAGTTGGTTTCTATTCACCTGGAGCAACAAAATGAGAAGGAGAGTCAGGAACAGGAGGAGAATATGGAATGTGTGCCTAATTTCCTCCATAAACTACTGCCTCCTTTTCCATGAAATCTGAAGAAGTGGATGGTGCCTGGCAACCATTACTAAACATTTTGATCATATATTCCATAGAAGAATTCTGATTAAGGGGGAGAATAAAGAACAGCATTTCAAATTCTTTTGGACTCCAGACTTTCTGGAGCCATGGAGGATAGATGAACCCCTGAAACTACTGCCCTAAAATTATCTTTAAACCTTAAACCAAAAATATCCCCTGAAGTCATCATAAAACTGAACAATAATTTAACCTAACTTGTGGGGGTGGGGAAGTCTGCATTGAGTGTTAAGCTCTTTTAAATACTATGTATATGGGATCAAATTAACAACAGTAACTGGAAAGATTAGATGGAACTTTAGGGTGTAGTGAGTTTATATTAACAGTGGAAGAACATCTCAGAAAAAGGAAGGTGAGAATAGTTGCACAACTGGAAAAATGTAATCAATGTCACTGACTTGTACATGTAGAAACAGTTGAATTGGTGTATGTTTTGCTATGTATATTCAATGAGAACAATAAAATAAATTTCAGGTAAGTAAATAAATATAATTAGTTTTCTATTATTTCAAAGGAAGATTGAATTCACCTTCCAGGCAAACTGTTAGGAAAAACCCTAAATGTGTTCTTTGGTTACACCAGTGTAAATCAAGAACACTCCAGTTGTTGGGTGGAGGGGGCTCTAATTTAATTCAGCTCTTTCAGGAGAGGAAGTTAAACCTTGGTTTGGAAATGTTAATTATTACATAGGGTTGAGTCAGAGTTGTGACTCAGAGACTTTCTTGCTTTCTTGAATAAAGGAAACGTACTTTTCTCTTGGCCTCACTCAGACAAGTCATGGGGCATAGGGGTGAACTGCCTACTGCCTCATGAGGTCCCCCTGCCAAAAAAAAGACCTTAATGAGAATCTGGGCCCCTCAGCTCTGAGAACAACTACTTCTGAAAGTTTTGCAAGTCACTTTCTCTATTGTTTTTCTCTTCACTTATCCCTAGGCCTTAATGTAAAACTGTCAGAAGTTATAGCCTGGCCTCAGTTTTTTGGAGGAGGTATAGGGAAAACTCCCACTTGAAATGTAGAGGTAAGGAGAATAGTCCCTTAAAGTCAGAGCAGGGGTGATAACTTCAGTCAGAGGAAAGCCCAGTGGCTTTTAGACAAAGATGACCATTGGGAGAGATGTGTGCTGGTGTGCCAAGAAAAGAATATGTGGAACTTGATACTTGATCCAACTGCATGTTAATATTGGTGGTGATGATGATGATGCTAATAGCTAATGCTATCTAGTGTTTACCATGTACTAGTTACTATTCTAAGCTAAATATATATATATACACATACACACAGGACCTCTGGTAGTGTAGCACCTAAGGCATTTGACTGCTAACCAGAATGCTGACAGTTCAAACCCACCAGCTACTCCTTGGAAAGAAGGTTGGACAATCTACTTCTGTAGTGATACTGCCTCAGAAACCCAAGAAGGGGTCGCTATGAGTTGGGTCTGACTCGACGGCACATAACAACATATATATACACATACATGTATATACAAATATACACACACAATTTATTAGAAGTATCACATGATGACAGAAACCTAGAAGACTCTCAACAAATAAGTTGGGAGGAGGTGCACTGTATTTGTATAACCCAGCAGAGGACTAGGGGATTCAAGATATTTTCTGATGAAAATATGACTCATTTTGAACTAACCTGCTGGCAATATCTGGACATACCATATCCAGTTGCTTAGCTGGGAACTTCTGCCATAAAACTATTAGCTAACATTTACTAAGAGTTTATTATGTGCTAGAAAAAGTCATCCATTCAACAAATACTTTTTTTTTTGCCCATATTTTAAAATTAATTTTTATTGTGAATTGGGTGAAAGCTTACAGACCAAATTCATTTTCCATACAACAGTTTACACATATTGTGTTTCATGACATTGATTGCAATCCCCACAATGCAACAGCTCCATTCTCACTTCCTCTCTGTGGTTACTTTTTCCCTGTGTCCCTCTTTCCTATGTGTTCCTGCCCTCTGAGCTATCTCCCGTGTGCAAACACTGCCCTTCTGCTCTCCCATTTTTGATCATTCTAAGGAGTGCACCTACCTGGTGTAAATGTTCACCTTTGGCTGGAAACCAAAGGAGTGAGTTGAGTTCCAGGCTCAAAGGGTGACTAGGGAAGTTTCACCAATCTCTACCAGACCACTAAGCCTGATCTTTTTTATGGATTTGAGTTTTGTTCCACATTTTTCTCCCACTATATTCAGGATCTCCTTTTTGATACCTTTCCAAATAGTTGACAGTGGTAGCCAGGCACCACCTACTTCTTCCGGTCTCAGGATCAGGTATACTGAGGTTTGCATGGTCCACCAGACCATTGGACTAATTATTTCCATGCGTCTTTGGTTTTCTTCATTCTTCTTTGCCCCAGAGGATGAGAGACCAATTGTTGCATCTCAGACTTGCAAGCTTTTAAGACACCAGATGCTACTCATCAAAGTAAGATGTAAAACAATGTTTTTGTGTAGTATGTTATGACAATTGAGCTTGATGTCCCCCATGACCATGGTCCCAAGCTCATGGACCCAGTGACTCATTCACTCAGGGTGTTTGGCTGTGTCTAAGAAGTTATCATCACTTTGCCCCATTAGCTCTATCATATATATGGAAATTCTTATAGCACATACAAATACATATGTTAAAATAATGTCTGCCAATCTTATACATGGTCATGGGTATAATCCCTTTTGCCCAGATAAAACATTGTTGTTTTGATTTGCATTCAGTTGACTACTAACCAAAGGGCTGGCAGTTCAAACCCATCAGCCACTCCTCAGAAGGAAGGGTGGCAATCTACTTCCATAGTGATACTGCCCCCAGAAACGCAAGGAGGGGTCGCTATGAGTCAGATCTGACTCAACAGCAGTGAGTTTGGTTTGGTTTGGAATGGCTAATGATCATAAGCATTTCTTCATGTGTTTGTTGGGTGCCTGGATAGCTCGTTTGATGAAGTATTTGTTCATGTCCCCTGCCCATTTTTCAATTGGATAGTTCATCTTTTTGATGTTAAAGTGTTGAAATTTTCTATGAATTTTAGACATAACTCCCTTGTCAAATACATCATTGCCAAATACATTTTCCCAATCTGTAGGTTCTCTTTTTACTCTTTTGAAGAAATATTTTGATGTACATAAAAATTTAATTTCTGGTAAGTCCCAGTCATCTAGTTTATCTTCTGCTATTTGTGCATTTTTTGTTATGTTTGACAGTTTATTTATGCCATAAATTATGGCCCCTAAGCTTTCCCTATTTTTCCTTTGATGATTTGTATTATTTTAGGTTTTACATTTAGATCTTTGATCCATCTTGAGTTGGTTTTTATATATGGTGTGAGGTATGGATCTTATTTAATTTTTTTGCAAATGGGTATTCAGTTTTGCCAACACTATTTGTTGAAGAGACTGTCTTTCTCCATTTAATGGGATCTGGCCCTTTTTCAAAGATCAGCTGTCCATAGGTAGATGAATCTATTTCTGGGTTCTCAATTCTGTTCCATTGGTCTATGTGTCCTTCATGGTACCAATACCAGGCTGTTTTGACTACCATGACTGTGTAATACATTTTGTGACCTAGAAATGTGAGACTTCTACTTTGTCCTTCTTCAGTAATGTTTTGCTTATCTGAGGGCTCTTTCCTTTCCATGTAAAAATTAGTGATTGGTTTTTCTATCTCCCGAAAACGATCTTAATGGAATCTGACTCATGATTGCATTGTATCTATAGATTGCATTGGGTAACACTGACCATTTCACAATGTTCAGTCTTCCTGTATACGAGCATGGTATGTTCTTCCATTTATGTAAATCTCTTTTCCTGTAGTTAGGAAACCAAAAGAGAAGAATATGTTCAGCATTTCTCAAGCTGAAAGAACTGAAGAAGAAATTCTAGCCTCAATTTGCAATGTTGAAGGATTCTATGGGCAAAATACTAAATGATGCAGAAAGCACCAAAAGGTGGAAGGAATACACAGAGTCACTGTACCATAAAGAATTGGTCAGCATTCAACCATTTCAGGAGATAGTATATGATCAATAACCAATGGTATGGAAGAAAAAAAATCCAAGCTGCATCGAAGCAAATGGCAAAA
>NW_006921592.1:22823315-22824441 GCF_000298275.1 Orycteropus afer afer | reverse complement strand
AAAAAAAAAAAAAAAAAAAGGCTCCAGGAATTGATGGAATGCCCACTGAGATGTTTCAGCAAACAAACACAGTGCTGGAGGCACTTACTCATTTATGCCCCAAAATTTGAAAGACAGCTACCTGGCCAACTGACTGGAAGAGAGAAATATTTGTGTCCATTCCAAAGAAGGTGATCCAACACAATGTGTAAATTATCAAAGAATATCATTAATATCACATGCAAGTAAAATTTTTCTGAAAATAATTCAAAAATAGTTGCAGCAGTATATGGACAGGTAACTTCCAGAAATGCAAGCTGGATTCAGAAGAGGACATGGAATGAAGGATATATTTTGATGTCAAATGGATCTTGGCTGAAAGCAAAGAATACCAGAAAGATGTTTACCTGTGTTTTATTGACTGTGCAAAGGCATGTGACTGTGTGAAGCGTAACAAATTATGTATAACATTAAGAACAGGAATTCCAGAACACTTAACTGTGCTCATGAGGAAACTGTACATAAATCAAGAGGCAGTAATTTGAACAGAACAAGGGGATAATGCATAGTTTAAAATCAGGAAGGGTATGCATCAAGGTTGTATCTTTCCATCATATTTACTCAATCTGTGTGCTGAGTAGATAATCCAAGAAGCTGGACTATATGAAGAAGAACATGGCTTCGGGATTGGAGGATGTCTCATTAACAACCTGTGATATGCAGGTGACACACCTTGCTTGCTGAAAGTGAAGATAACTTGAAGCACCTACTAGTGAAGATCAAAGACTACAGTCTTCAGTATGGATTACATTTCAACATGAAGAAAATGAAAATCCTCACAGCTGGACCAATAAGCAACATCACAATAAATGGAGAAAATACTGAAATTCTCAGGGATTTCATTTAATTTGGATCCAAAATAACACCCATGGAAGTAGCAGTCAAGAAATTAGATGTCATATTGCATTGGGCAAATGTACTGCAAAAGACTTTTGTAAAGTATTAAGAAGAAAAGATGTCACTTTGAAGACTAAGGTGCGCCTAACCCAAGCCATGGTATTTTCAATCACCTCATATGCATGTGGAAGAGCTCTGGTGGCGTAGTGCCTAAGGCATTTGACTGCTAACCAGAAGGCTGGTGGTTCAA
>NW_006921592.1:22820585-22822298 GCF_000298275.1 Orycteropus afer afer | reverse complement strand
AAAAAAAAAAAAAAACACTTATTTTAAAGTGTCGTTGAATTTACTGTCTATTTTTGTCATTTTGTATCTTCTCCAGGAACAGAAGTGGAAAGTACAAGCTATAAGCGTGTGGAGGCCCATTAAACTGTCTAAAGTTTAAAAGGAGCCCTCACTTTAAAACCACTGAGGAAATATTGGCTTTAAGTAACAGTTTTCTGCCTTATTTCTGAAATGACTAGAACTACAAATGCAGTCAGTGGACTAGTTGCAAAGTTCAGATGAAAACTTTTCCACAAGGATACACAGAAAAGGGAAGCAGGGACACAAAGTCACCACTCCTGCATCACACTTTGCTGCAGTTCTGTTCCCTACATGAATAGGAGGCAACAAAAACCAGTTGTCATTGAACTGTTTCCAACTTATGGCAACCTCATGTGTGTTAGAGTATAACTGTGCTCCATAGATTTTTCAATGACTGATTTTTCAGTTGATCACCAGGCCTTTCTTCTGAGGCACCTCCAGTGGACTCAAACCACCAACTTTTTGCTTAGCAGCCAAGCACATTAACAATTTTCATGACCCAGGGAGTCACAACATCTTTGAATTCCCTGTCCTTACACTACCTACTTTTTACATATCTATATGGGCACAGTCCCAAACATAAGTTCATCCTAAAGGCAGACCTTGCAATGATCAGAAGATGTGAGACAAATATGAAAGACCCCAGTAGAGTCCACAGACAAGGTCACCAGTAGATCTGCTTTTGGTAGGTCCCTGTGATAGTTATATTGCCATTTCAGCCTGGTTCTTTCATTCTATGGGATTCAATACCAAAAGGCAAGGTTCCAAGTCCTAGTTCTAACTGGCCACATGTGTGAAAATGAAAGCAAGACATTGGTTTACCACACTGTGTTAGTGTATTTAGAACTTGGCACCAGCAAATTTATGTTCCATTTTCCCAACACAGTCTGTAAATAGACCCTCTACTTGACCCAGATTATAATAATATCTATAGCTAAAACTGCCAACAAGAGAAAAATTTCAGGATTTCAGACTTAAGTAAGCTATTGTTTTGCTGCTTTTTAAAAATTTCTTGCTTGTTGTATTAAGTACCTACCTCATGGCAGATATTATTAAATACTTTATAGTTTTTGTCTTTATTATACACAACTACCTTATAAAATGTAAATTCTTCTTATTTGCATTTTGTAGACAAGGAAAACAAGGATTATAGAGGTTAAGTTAATGGCCCAAGGTAACTTAGCTTGTGTCTTAGCAAGGCTCAAGAAGTCTGTCTCTATTCAAAGCCTATGTAACTAATGGAACCTCTATGTGATGCAAACAGTTAATATACTCAGCAGCTAACCTAAAGGCTGGAAATTTGAGTCCATCCAGAGGTCCCTCAAAAGAAAGGCTGGCAATCTAATTATGAAAAATAAAAAACCAAACTTACTGCCATTGAGTCGAATCCAGTACATAGTGATCCCTCCCTGGTTAGCACTACTTGGACACACATGGAGTCACCATGAGTCAGAGTCAGCTGAATGCCAACAGGTTTCTGCGGCTGTTTTTATATATTTAATCACTCCCACTCTACCCAACTCCTTGTCCAGAAACTGTACCCACTTGATTTGGGGCACCATGGAATACTTTCTGGTCTTGTATAACTTTTACATTTGAAAATGGCAACTACTAGTGTCAACTCCAAATGAAGGGATGTCAGAGAATTCAGAA
>NW_006921592.1:22818653-22820045 GCF_000298275.1 Orycteropus afer afer | reverse complement strand
GCCACCAGAGCTCCCACCAATCAAGAATATTAGTAAAAAATAATTTAAAGAAAAAAAGAAGCAAAAAGTTTTTGAAACAAAGCCACATTTTGGAATAAGCATGTGGTCTTCCAAAATAAAAATACATTTTTAAGGCATGAGCTCCAATATGTTTATTTTAAAACTAGCCACTTTACTGTATCATCACACCTTACATATACATTGTAATAAATAAATCTAAACAACTGTTAAGGACAAAACTACATTACTAATTGTATCATGACCAAAATAAAATGTTAATTTTAAAGTTCTTCCCATATTGATCTTACTTTTTTTAACACAAATAGAGCATTAAATCTTTCTATATTGATTTATGAATTACATGTATTTATTTTATGGATACTTTGTTTTGTAGATTTTCATTTTAAACAAATATTGGTATGGGGAGGAGAGAAGATGATGTCCTAGTGACACACTTCACCTATTCCCTCTACAACAGAGACCCAAAAAACTGAGTAAAACAGATACAGATGATAATCCTAGAACACTGAGCATCAAATGAAGGGATAAAGAATTATATTAAACACCAACTGGAAAGGGAGGCAATGCAAAAACAGTGACTGAGGAGAGAGAAAAAGGTGGGGCCCAACAAAGCATGGCCATTTTGAGACACCATATACCAGTAAGGAGAAATTGACTCCTTGGAATCCCCACTGGGACATAGACACAGTATGGACAGTTCTAGAGTAAAACAAGGTGAGCAGAATACAAGCTAGATCTGGGAACGGAAAGTGCTGGGTAATGGTGGCAAGGACAATCATAGAGTAAGGAGGGAGCTAGTGAAGGGGAATGAAACAATTCACTACAAGTGAGTCACAGTCATTTGGGTTGAGGGCTCACACAGAGAGGAAGGCCTGGCAATGGTGGTTGGAGATGCTGTACTCCAGGCAAACCCTCATGTGATTGAGTCTGGGCAAGAACTGGATAATTAGCTGTGCTAACTTAACAGTTCAACAAGCCCAGACAGTGAACTGCAAATGGAGAAGTGCTTCCTAGTGAACAGAGGTAAATGTGCTCTCACTTCACCAACCCAGTGACTGGGGATGCCACCTCTACTGCATGCACCCTCTCAGTTCACTCAGGCTGCCACTCCCCACCAACAGCCACTTACTGCACTACACCCCAAGGAGATCAAGCCATGTACTTGCATGTTCTGCATGGCTGATGCCCATGTAATTGACAGGTCATGATCTCATTGAACACAAGAAGCTCATGCCCTGTGGCCTCCACTGTAAGAAGTACATGCACACACAGATTGCACACCAGGCTCCAGGCCCTCTGAAGACACATGACAGCTGCCTGCTACCACTGCTGTAGGCTGACCATTGTTGCATAAGCCCCTCCTTTTTTTTT
>NW_006921592.1:22815309-22816808 GCF_000298275.1 Orycteropus afer afer | reverse complement strand
CATTAACACCACAATAAAAACAGACAACAGTGAATTCATATCTATCATTAATTATACTGAATGTAAGTGAATTAAATGTACCAGTCAAGAGAAAGAGAAAGGCAAGAATGGATGAGAAAACATGACCCATCACTACGGTGCCTACATGAGACTCACCTTAGATACAAAAATAAATTAAAATCAAAAGTTTGGGGGAAAAAAAACAGCAGGAATACAATCTTAATTTCTGATAAAACAGACTTCAAGGCAAAAACTAGCTAAGGGACAAGAAAGGTAATTATGTAATGATTAAAGAGTAAATCACACAAGAGGATTTAATCATAATAAATACATATACATCCAACAAAAGAGCCCCAACATACATAAAAGAAACATTAATGCAATTGGAAACAGAAATAGACCAGAATAATACTAGGAGACTTCAACACACTACTTTCATGAAAAACAGAAGTGGAAAGAAACTCAACAAAGATACAGAAGATTGCAAAAAGACAATCAACCAACTTGACCTCACAGACATATACAGAATGCTCCACTCAACCTAAATGCAAGACACATTTTTTTCCAGTGCATGTGGATCATTCTTCAGAATGGATCATTTGTTACACCACAAATCAAGCCTCAATAAATTTAAAAACACTGAAATAATACAAAGCATCTTTTTGGATCCCAATGCAATAAAATTAGAAATCAGTAATATGAAGATCAGGAGAAAAAATCAAATTCATGGAAACTGAATAATACCTTGCTTTGAAACTTCCAGGAAACAGAGACTTCCAGTAAGATGGCAGAATAGGGAGAACAGGTAATAGAACTACTTGATAAGGAATTCAATACACACGTGTACACACACACACATATCATTCCATGAGCTCAAGGAAACCATAAACAAAATCAAGGAAAATACAGAAAATATCCTCAAAGAATTAACAAAGAAAAGAGAAACCAATTGACAGAGACACAGAAGATAATCCTGAAACCCTAAGCTTTGAAAGGAAGTGTACAGAAATAGATTAGGCACCAACTAGAGGAAAAACCTGAATGAAAACAATGAATATGGAGACAGGCAGTGCTGCAGACTATCAGCTATTCTGACAGGACCAACAGCCTGAATATTTCCAAGTGGTGTCAGGACGTGAGAATTGATCTAAAGAACAGCCCTGGTCACCAATAGCTGGAGGGACAACTGCACTGGTGGCCTATGACTAGAAAGGAAAATAGTAAGGAGGGAAACAACCTGAGCTGCAGACTTTCAGCTGTCCAGAGGGTGCAGCCATTTTGATTACTTACAAACAGTAGCCATTTTGGATATTTAAAATGACTGGGGCACAGCCACTTTGAACGTTTACAAGCGGTGCCCATTTTGGATATTTAAAGTGACAGAATTCTCATTTGAATTTTAGGGACCAATGAACAGGCTTTCTTTTCCAAGGATGGCAGGGACATATGGGAGGCTGACAATGGGAAAAGAGACAGGTGGTGAGTGCTAAGTCCTGCCA
>NW_006921592.1:22812788-22813884 GCF_000298275.1 Orycteropus afer afer | reverse complement strand
AAAAACTGTGTAGTTACAGAACATCTAAACAGTAGGAAAGTTGAGACAACTGCAAGATAGGATGAACTGTTCTAAACTTGAGAAGAAAATTATAAATCACAGGGTAACCTCAAAGAAAAATTATAAACCTTCATATCAAAATAAGAAAGAGGACCAGCACAAATATTTAGCAAATACTAAAATAGCAACAAAGGAAGTGATAACACAATTCATAAACAAAACGAGCTCAGCACAGAAAATTATATGAACAGAGAAATCAGCAACACCATGAAAAAGCACATAACAAAATGACAGCAACAAGCTCATGTTGTAGTAGTTGTTGTTGTTGTTACTTGTCGATAATTACACTGAATGTCAACGGATTAAATACACCACTCAAGAGAAGGAGAGTTGCAGACTGGATAAGAAAACCTAACCCAACGATATGCTGTCTACAAGAGACATGTCTCAGAGAGAAAGACAAAAATAGACTAAATATCAAAGGTTGGAAAAAGTTATATCAAACATATGGCAACCATAAAGAGCAGGAGTGGCAATATTAATTTCTGGTAAAATTGACTTTAAGACAAAAACCACCATAAAAGACAAGAAAGAACATTATATAATGATTAATGAATGGATTGAACAAGAGGACTTAACAATAATACATATCTGTGCACCCAATGAAAGAGCCCCAAAATAAACCAGACTCTAACAGAACTGAGAAAACAAATAGATGACTCTACAGTCAGGAGTAGGAGACTTTAATACACCAATTTAAAATATAGTACAAACACACAATGGAATACTATGCAACACTAAAGAATAATGTAGAATCTGCAAAACACCACATAACATGGATGAACTTGGAGGACATTATGCAGAGTGAAATAAGTCAATCAAAGAAGGAAAAATATAGTATTAGTTCATTATTATAAAAAGTCAAGGAAAAGTTTATATATGGAAAGAAACTTTGTTTGTTACCAGGGGTGGAAGGGGAGGGGAGGGAACATTGAAAAAAAAAAAAAATGCATTGACCCATGTCACTTTAGTTTGAGATATTCCACTGTACACAAATTATATTTCAATAAAACGTATTAAAAAAGAAAACCTGCTG
>NW_006921592.1:22808075-22812508 GCF_000298275.1 Orycteropus afer afer | reverse complement strand
TAAAATAGACATAACAACTGAAAAATTTAACTAAAAAAAATAAAGATGCAAATAACATGAATAAGAAATGAAATGGTCAACATCACAACAGGATCAAATGAAATGAAAAAGGATAATAACAGAATAGTATGAAGAACTGTAATCCAACAAATTTGAAAACCTAGAAGAAATGGACACATTACTAGAAAAACATTACTTATCTAAACTAACACAGGCTAAAGTAGAACATTTGAATAGGCCCATGACAAAAGAAGAAATTGAACAGTCATTAAAAAACTCTCAACAAAAAAAAAGTGATAGCCCAGATGTCTTCACTAGTGAATTCTACCAAAGATTTCAGAGAAGAACTGATACCAATTCTACTCATACTATTCCAGACCACAAAAAAGGACTGAATATTCCAAAACTCATTTTATGAAGTAACCATAACCCTGATACCAAAGCCAGGCAAAGACACCACTAAAAAAGAAAATTACAGACAATAGCCCTCATGAATATAGACACAAAAATCATCAACAAAATTCTAGCCAACAGAATCCAACACCATATCAAAAATAATAATAATACATTAAGAACATAGGACTCATACCAGGTATGCAAGGAAGATTCACCATTAGAAAAACAATCAACATAATCCACTACATAAATAAAACAAAGCAAACGAGCACATGATCATATCATTGATGCAGAAATGGCATTTCATAAACTCCAACACCCATTCCTGATATAAACTCTCAGCAAAATAGTAATAGAAGGGAAGTTCCTCAGAATAATTAAAGGCATATACACAAAATCAAAGGCCAAAATTATTCTCAATGGAGAAAGGCTGAAAGCATTCCACTTGTGAATGGGAGCCAAATCAGGATATACTCTACCACCACTTCTATTCAACATTGCATTGGAAGTCCTAGCCAGGACAATAAGAAAACAAAGGGGAATGAAAGGCATCCAACTTGGTAAGAACTATCCCTGTTTGCAGATGATATGATTCTATCCATAGAAAATTCTGGAGACTCAGCAAAAAACTACTAGAAATTGAAATTTCCAGATATTGAAAGATTCAGAAAAGTGGCAGCATACAAAATCAACATACAAAAATCAGATTCCTCTATACCAACAAAGAGAGTTCCAAAAAGAAATAGGGAAAACAATATCATTTACAGTATCTGGTAGCATAGTGCCTCAGGCACTTGACTGCTAACCAGAAGGCTGGTGGTTCAAACCCACCAGCCTCTCCTCGGAAGGAAGATGGGGTAATCTACTTCCATAGTGATACTGCCTCAGAAACCCAAGGAGGGGTCACTATGAGTCAGGTCCAACTCGACAGCACATAACAACACAACAACAACAACAACCAAAAAATAAAATACTTAGAAACAGACTTAACCAGAGATGCAAAAGAATTATACAAAGAAAACTATAAAACACTACTGTAAGAAACCAAAAGAGACCTACATAAATGGAAGAATATACTGTATTCATGGCTAGGAAGACTTAATATTGTGAAAATGTCAATACTACCCATAGCAATCTATAGATATAATGCAATACTGATCCAGATTCCATCAACATTCTTTAAGGAGATGGAAAAACCAGTCACTAATTTTGGAAAGGAAAGGGACCTCAGATAAGCAAAGCACTACAGATGAAGAATAAAGAAGGAGGTCTCACACTTCCTGATCTCAAAACCTACTATGAACCCATGGTAGTTAAAACAGCCTGATATTGGTACAATGAAAGACACATAAACCAATGGAACAGAATTGGGAACGCTGGATAGAGAAATAAATCCATTTACCTATGGATAGCTGATCTTTGATAAAGGGCCAAAATCCATTAAATGGCAAAAAGTCAGTGTCTTTAACAAACAGTGCTGCCAAAACTAGACATCTACTCCCAAAAAATTAAACAAAATCCATACCTCACATCATATACAAAAAACAACTCAATATGGATCAAAGATCTAAATGTAAAACCTAGAACTATAAAGATCATCAAAGAAAAATTAGAGGCAAACTTGGCATAAATAGATTATTAAACATAAGCACAAATACACACAAACAGCAGAAGATAAACTAGATAACTGGGACTTTCTAGAAATTAAATTTTTATGCACATAAAGATATTTCTGCAAAAGAGTAAAACAAGGAATTTACAGATTGGGAAAAATATTTGGCAATGACATATCTGACAAAGGACTTATCTCCTATATTTATAGAAAACTTTAACACCTCAACAACAAAAAGATAAACAAGCCAATTAAAAATGGGCAAAGGACATGAACAGACACTTCACCAAAGAAGATATTCGGGCGGCCAACAAACACATGAAGCTATGTTCATGGTTACTAGCCATTGGAGAGATGCAAATCAACACAACAATGAAATATTGTCTCACCCAATAAGAGAGAAAACAAATGCTAGTGAGGTTGTGGAGAAATTGGAACTCTCATACACTGCTGTGCTGGTGGAACTGTAAAATGGTGCAACCATTGTGGAAAACAGTGTGGTGCTTCCTTAAAGTTTTAGAAATAGAAATACCATTTCATCCAGCAATCTCACTTCAAGGTATACATCCTGAAAAAAATGAGAGCCAGGACACAAATAGATACATGCACACCTAAGTTCATTGCAGTACTATTCACACTAGCAGAGATAGAAATATCAACCAACGAACAGATAAACAAACTATGGTACACACACACTATTAAATACTATGCAATGTTAAAGAATGAAGAATACACAAAACACCTCACAACGTGAATGAACCTGGAGGACATTGTATCGAGTAAAATGAGTGAACCACAAAAGAACAAATATTGTGAGAATCCACTACTATAAAAAAGTGAAGGAAAGGTTTACACATGGAAAGAAACATTATTTGATGTTTACCAGGGATGAGAAGGGAGAGGAAGGAAAATCACTAATGAAATAAGAGACACATATTAATTTGGGTGAAAGGAAAGGCAATATACAAAAAGGAGATCAGCACAATATCACTATGGCAAAGGAAGACACTGAGAGGTGCACAAGGGTTAAAGACATCAAACGTAAATACTATTACATACACAATCCTGAGTTATCAGCAATAGCATATATCAATGTATGAAGAGATACACAAGTAGACAGGTAAGGTGAACAGTTATGGGTAGGCAAAGGCAATTGTATCTCCAACTATATATAGGTTTGGCAGACAATATGTCTACATGTATTTATATGTGCTCCAAACCTATTCCTGAATGTAGTAGAGCATATAGGAGGCAAACTTATGAAAACTTAGCTATAACCAAACAAGAAAGTGAGTCACAGGGCCTGGGGCTCAGGACCATAGTTGTGGAGGACAGGAAAGTCAGTTGGCATAACAGTGTCCACAAAGATATTGTTCTACATCCTACTCTGGTGAGTAGTAACCAGGATCTTAAAACCTTATGAATGGCCATCTGAGGTGCAACTATTGGTCTCTGCCCGTCCAGAGCAAAGAAGACTAAAGAAAATCAAAGGTACATGAAAACAATTAGTCCAAGGGGTTAGTGGACCACATGAACTTCAGCCTCCATGACCCCGAGACCAGAAGAACTAGATGGTGCCCAGCTACCACTGCTGACCACTCTGAAAGGGATCACAATAGAAGATCCTAGACAAAGTGGAATAAAACTCAAAAGCAGACTTACTGGTCAGTTTAGAGACTAGTAGAACCTCCAAGGCTATAGACCTTAGTTACCCTTCAAGCCTAGAAGTGAACTCATTCTCCTGACTCAACTTTCAGCCAAACAATAGACAGGCTTATGAGGGTGAACAATAAAACCAGGAAGATACACACTCTTTAGGACAATCAACTATATGAGATCAAAAGGTCAACCTTTGCCCAGGAACAAAGCTCAGAAGGCAGAAATGGATAGTAAATAAGGACAAACAGAAATGGTAACCACACGGAGGAAGTAGGAAGTACAATGTAGGGACTGTGTTCAATATCACAAAACAAACCATGTATGAACAGTTGAATGGAAAATAAATTTGCTCTGTTAACTTTCACTCAAATCACAATAAAAAGTTTAAAAAATGTTAAGGATAAAATAAAATACTGATAAATTCTCCTTTTTTTGTTTGCTTTGAATTAATCAGTCAATGATTTACATTATTCTTACCCAAATAAAACAACAGACTTTACTAAATATTTGTAATCAAATTGTATCATTATTGCTGCATGTTGTCCCCATTGAGCAGTAAAAAATTACTCAGTACATGGCAAATAGAAAGATGAACAAACAAAGCTGAATTCTTATATTTTATGTATTTAAATAATTGGTTTAGAAACATATGTGTTCAAATGATTGGTTTAAAAACAAATAATAATAAGATACTAGATGTTGTTGTTGTTGTTGTTAAGTGCCGTCGAGTCGTTTCCGACTCATAGCGACCCCATGCACAGCAGAA
>NW_006921592.1:22804710-22806265 GCF_000298275.1 Orycteropus afer afer | reverse complement strand
ATTTCTTCCATTTGCTTTAGCGATTCTCCGCTCAAGGGCAAGGTTCAGAGTCTCTTCTGTCATCCACTTTGGTCTTCTCTTCTTTTCTTGTCTTTTTAGGTTTGCTGGTCTGATAGAGCCTGGTGAGACCCTGAGACTATGACCTCCAGCTACCCTTCAGGTCGGAAATGAACTCAGTCCTGTGACTTCCAGCCAAACTACAGACAGGCATAAGGGGTGAAAATTTACATCAGGTAGATAAACTCCTTGGAGGGATCCTTCCTGGGAGAACAGAAAGGCATTGTTTGCAAAGTGTGGGCGATTGCTGTGGGGATGGAGGGGAGGCCAGGAGTGCAAGGGAGGGACAGACACAGGGAAGAGGTACCAAAGGGGAAGAAGTGGGAAGAGAGCTGTTACATTGAGGGGAATTGCAGTCAATGTCATGAAACAATATGTGCATGAACTGCTGCACAGAAAATGAATTTGCTCTGTAAACTTTCACACAAATCACAATAAAAATTAAAAAAAAAAATAGATTATTTGCTGAAGACATTCGGAATTAAACTTGTTCTCCTGTTGTCTTCCAGTACGATTACTGAACTCATACTAAAATTTTCTAAATAGTACAATAATGATGGTGTAAATTTCTCTCTTGGCTTTTCCAGCAACAAAAATTTTGGCATGGGGGAGACATTTGTCCTAAAATGGCTACTGTCCAATCTAGATCCAGATTGAAAATGAGACTCAGATTCTGTTGGGGAAACAGCTGGGATATTTCTGGGGAAAATGTCTTCAAATATTAACCAATGATTTGTGAAACTTTCCTTTATTACTAATATTTAAAGAAATAAAAATTGTATGTTGTCCAGAACAATTTTCCCTCTGATTTATTCCCTTAGTTCCGCCATAAATGATCCATCAAATTGCTTACACTAAAGATCTTGGTTCCTTTTTCTGCTCTTCTTTTCTATTGAATGAGGTGAAACGGTCATTTAAAATGTGAAAATGTAATAGGTATGTTTGGTAGCAGTGTACTGAAAAATAAAAGTGTCAAGTCCAGAACACATACAATTGTCAATGATAGAAGATTCACAAGTACAAATAATTAACCAAAATACATTATTTAAATTGAATGAGACAAATATGTACTATTGAAATTAGAACTCCTCGATTGGTAAGGAAGAAAATTTGGAAAAAGTCATAAAATTAAAGGCATTTTTTTAAAAAATCATTGTCTTTATAATCATTCAACTGTATTCAATATAATGTTCAACTGTGATCCGATATGGATGTAGAAAAATAAGTTTACCTGAGGTAGACAATTGTTTAGTTGAAAAGGGGATTTTTAAAAAGCTGAGTTCTAGTATAGCAGGGATCGTGGAGCTGGTGCAGGATCGGGCAGTGTTTCGTTCTCTGTGCATGGGGTCGCTATGAGTCGGAGACGACTCGACAGCATGTAATAACGTATGCGTGCAAAAGCTGGACAATTAATAAGGAAGACCAAAGAAGAAAGTATGCATTTGATTTATGGTGTTGGCAAAGATAACATGGACTGCCAGAAAAAACAAGTCTGCTT
>NW_006921592.1:22803167-22804290 GCF_000298275.1 Orycteropus afer afer | reverse complement strand
CCACCAGGGCTCCTACACAGCTGATAGAGGGATCTTTTAAAGCTCTTGCTTTTAAACTCTTAGATTACATCAGCTCCTTGCTATTAAAACATTATTCTTCAATGACTTCCTACTGCTCTTGGGAAAAAAAAAACTTCTTAGTACAACCACAAGGAATTGCAAGCAGTAACATCTTGGTACATAGGAAATGTTCAGTAAATGTTTTTCAAATACATAATAAATACAATAAAAAATATTTTTAAGGGAGATTGCCAGGGAAAATGAGTCAGGATAGGACATAGATATATATAAAAACTAGTTTCCATGGAGTCAACTCTGACTCAAAACAACCCCAGGAGTGTCAGAGTAGAACTACATTCTATAGGATTTTCAAAGGCTGATTTTTTCAGTAGATTTCCACATCTTTCTTCTGAGATACCTCTGGATGGCCTCAAACTACCAATCTCTAAGTTAATAGTGCATTAACTATCTTTACCACCAACTCACTGTCGTCAAGTCAGATCCGACTCATAGAGACCCCTCATTGGGTTTCGAAGGCAGTATCACTACACTACAGAAGTAGATTGCCCAACCTGCCTTCCGAGGAGTGGCCAGTGGGTTTGAACTGCCAGCCTTCTGGTTAGCAGTCAATTGCCTTAATCACTATGCCACCAGATTTCCTATCTCTACTAGGGACTCCTAAAATAATATATGAGGGTGCATTCTAAGCAAGTTACCACGACACTACAACCAGTTTGCTGCTTAGAACAAGCAAAACTCCAGAAGCTATCTTCAGATGATCTATCTGCCTGCTCTCCCACCCCACTTCCCAGCCTCCACACTTCTGGTTCCATCACCTCAAGCAGCCACAGAGGAAGCCAGAGTCTCCATTGTGTCTAATCATCCACTTCCCAAGTGCAGTGGACTCTCCTTGTCAGTCAGCACCATGCATGGGGGTCCTTGGTCTGTTGGGTGGTGGCAGCTATAGCTGAGGCCAGGCTTTAAGACAGTGGTGATGGCATGAGCCTTCAGCAGGGCTGCAAGTGGCTGAGGTAAGTAGGGCAAGCCAATCTCAAGGATATTAGAACTGGGCCCAGTACAACCATAAAGAAAAGTCATAGAAGAATAGATCAATGAAAGAAAG
>NW_006921592.1:22794418-22802777 GCF_000298275.1 Orycteropus afer afer | reverse complement strand
TGACAACTATGTTGTTGTTGTTGTTATGTGCCACGGAGTCAGACCCAACTCATAGCAACCCCTCCTTGGGTTTTCGAAGCAGTATCACTACGGAAGTAGATTGTCCCATCTTCCTTCTGAGGAGTGGCTGGTGGGTTTGAGCCACCAGCCTTCTGGTTAGCAGTCAAGTGCCTTAGGCACTATGCTACCAGAGCTCCTTTGACTATTTCAGTTAAGAAAACAATAGCTGATGAATGGCAGATTGTTAGAACCAAATGGCAAAATTATGAAACCAAAGAAAAACAATGCAGAAAGGACAAAATGATAATCCCATAGTGTCCATTTGAAGGAGCCTTGGTGGCATAAAGATTAAGCACTTGGTGGCTAACAATGTCAGATTATCCAATAAGCAAAGTAAAAATAGGCTTATTTGTGCTTACTTACTAATCTGTACTGAACAATTTCACCACATCAAAGATTCTGCTTCTAAGTATGACTGGCATCTGTCTTTCTCTGAATCCCACAGAACCTCCCTACAAAATCAAAGGCTCTTTTCAAATTTACAATCCCTGATAAGGCCAGAGTACTCAGTAAGCAAGGTAAGCACAGGCTGACTATGTTATTGGGTAACATGCCTCTGGCGGCTAACCCAAAGGTCAGTGCTTCCAGCCCCTAGCAGCTCTGTGGGAACACCTGGCATGATCTGCTCCTATAAAGATTGCAGCCAAGAAAATCCAATAGAGCTGTGCCATATAGAGTCACTCAAAGTCAGAATCCACTCAACAGCACCCAACAGTGTCCATTTAAAAATGTTTAGAATGTCTCCTAGAGACTATGTAACAACACCAACAAAAACATTTCACAAGTTTGAATTAAATGAACTGTTAATTATGAAACCAAAGAAATTAATTAAGCTGTTCAATTATCCCATTAAAGTCCCTTTCCCTGAGCTTTAGGTAAAAGGGAGGTACCCACAGCTCTTTCCTGTGGTTAAGGGAGGGCTCACAACACATGGAAAGATGGCACCAAAAATCTTCTCCTCTGATCTCCAAACTCTGACTCTGTTACAATCTTAATGTGAGTGTCATTGTTGTTATGTGCCGTCGAGTCAGATCCAACTCATAGGGACCCCTCCTTGGGTTTCCGAGGTGCTCTCACTACGGAAGTAGATCGCCCAATCTTCCTTCCAAGGAGTGGCTGGTGGGTTTGAACCACCAACCTTCTGGTTAGCAGTCAAATGCCTTAGGCAGAGTAGGAAGGGCATAAGCATATCATTTAAAAATTCTATAATGTGGTCTCGATCCTCACATTGGAATGCTATTTTATGTATAAATTATATAGTGAAGGCTTTAGCCAGGATTTCCACTGAAACATCCTATTGCACTAATTTTTTAAAAACATTCCATTTTGACTCTCTAGGTGAATCAGCTGATGAATATGCCTGAAGGAAAAGATACTGCAATAACATTCTAGAATAAGATTCCTCAGGGTACCAAAATTTTAGCCTATGCCTACTTGAAGCAAAAGGAGAAACCAGATTAACTTCTTAAACCACTCTCAACTCTAAAATGCTATCGTTATAACTGGATAGCTCAATCAAACTCGGTCGTGAGAGCTCACAGACCTTTCTATAACTCAACCCGAGTCCCTCCCAAGATTATTATCAACTCCATTCTCTACCGCTCTTTTCCCCTAATGCTGGCAGGTGCCTTAATACCTTTACCACTCACCTCTTTGCTGACCCTGAAGACAAGTTCACAGGCTTTAAGATCCCCCTACTCATCACTATGGGCAAACAGGACAATAATATGAGAAATAACTACAAAACTTGGGAACACCAAAAGTTCTCATGGCCTGGCTGTCTCTCGAGGGGACAAATGGATGTTCTGGTGTATTTGAGCGCCAGGTCCTAGTCCTCAAGGTAAGACTCTGAGAAATCTTTGATGACCACATAATTTATCATCCCTACTGAGACAATTTTAAACATAAAAGTAAATGGGGCTAATAATAGTAATTATGCAGACAAGTTGCTTTACCACACATGGGTCTTACCTATATTGACTCTTGTCTTGGCTGGCCAAGTTGGTTCTTTGGTTATCATTGCGGTTTTGCCCCACTGCAGAACTAGTCACTTGGAGAGCTTCTCCCCAGGCCAGGTCTTTTCTGTAAAATAAGTCTTTCCTGAATTTCTAAATATCTCTTATGATTTAGAATTAAGATGATATATAGTAAACAGAATGGCTAGATTTCATCTCACCTGCTTTGGTCATGTTGTCAGAAGGGATCACTCCCCGGAGAAAGATATCATGCTTGATAAAGTAGAGGGTCAGTGAAAAAGGGGGAAGACCCCTCAACAAGGTGGATTGACACAGTGGCTGCAACGATGGGCTCAGGTATGGCAAGGATTGTGAGGATGGCACAGGACTAGGCAGTGTTTCATTCTGTTGTACACAGGGTCACTATGATTTGGGCTGACTCGGCGGCACATAATAACAACAACAACATAGTAAACAGTGGATCTTCTCACTGTTCTTAAATTCTCTTACAGAGTTCCAAAAATATTCAAATAGTCATCATGGGTCTTTTGCACATATGGAAACTCCTACCCAATACCAATGATAAAAATAAATAAATAAAGGTCAAATCTTTAAAAAAAAATGCTTATGGTCAAAGTACAAGTACAAGTAGTTTAGCAGTCTTAGAATTTATTGAGACAAAAACTCATGTGTGAGAATTTCAACATAAATGTACTCATCTGATTGTTACACAAACCCACATCATTATAGGATTTCCACATCTTTGGGAAATACTAGCTTTCATAATTGATACTTTTCTCCCAGTGTAGGGCATTAGTGCTGTTTTAAATCTTCCACTTTCAACTGTCACAATCTTTATTAAAGGATTTAAGTCTAAACTTCTAACTCTGGCTGCAGAACATGAGTCAGAACAATGAGAAGCAGAAACATGTTTTATGTATTAACATATCTCATCTAGATAGGAGGAAAACACATCAAATATGACAATCACCATAGTCAGCTGGCTCATTTTATGAGCCTTACTGCACTTCAACTATAATTGCCTCAAACCAAAAGAAAAGGTCCGTGCTTTATTTTTCTGTTTTCTTAAAATAAATATTTTGTGAACCATCTATTCCTGATGACCTCTAACATCAAGTTACTTTTCTTCTTTTTAGTCTTTCCTATATGAGTAGCATTCAAATTTCATATGACCTTATTTATCATATCAAATTGAAGGGTTTTGATTGAGGGACTTGAATGTTGTTGTTATGTGCTGTCGAGTCGGCCCCGACTCATAGCAACCCCTCCTTGGGTTTCCGAGGCAGTATCACTACGGAAGTAGGATTGCCCAACCTTCCTTCCGAGGAGTGGCTAGTGGGTTTGAACCGCCAGTCCTCTGGTTAGTAGTCAAGTGCCTTAGCCACTATGCTACCAGAACTCCTTGAGGGACTTGAATGCTGTTGTTGTTATGTGCCGTCGAGTCAGACCTGACTCATAGCGACCCCTCCTTGGGTTTCCGAGGCAGTATCACTACGGAAGTAGGATTGCCCAACCTTCCTTCCGAGGAGTGGCTAGTGGGTTTGAACCGCCAGTCCTCTGGTTAGTAGTCAAGTGCCTTAGCCACTATGCTACCAGAGCTCCCTTGAGGGACTTGAATAGGAAATGTTTTATCCTTTCAAAAGTTTGGGATAGCAATAGCTTATGTTAATAAACTTCCTTTCCGAACTATTAACATGGTATGATGTGAATATTTCATACAGATATAGTTCTTTAAATGGATCAGCCTAATCACCATTTCACATTAGCATTCCACAAAGGATTGTCCAAAGAAAATTAACTAATTTCCTCATTTAGTGGTATTATGATCCTAATGCTTTCTCCTTGAATTCTGAGAGGACGTTTTTTCCCCCAGGTAGTTCCACATCTCCCTGCACATATGAGAAGAAAAGTTCCTTTTCACTTTAAATTTACATTGTGCTTTACAATTTACAAAACATTATTTATATGCAGTTGTTCCATTTACTATAGCTGTTTGTAAAGGTCAAAAACAGTTGAATACTAACAATTTCATGTAACTCAATGCAGTATGATATCATTAGATCTTCACAACAATCTTATGAGGCAAGTATTGCTATTTCTGTTTTACAAATAACAAAACTGAGGTTCAGAAGGATGAAGTAAATAGCACAAAATTCTTCAGTAAGTATATGGTCAGTATTAGGGACCCAGATCTTCTGATTTCAAATTATATTTTTTTCACTATGATGTGTTAAACACAATACATAGCTCAGGGCTTTTGAGTGTCTTGTGCAGAAGATCCAAGGTGTAAGGGATAAGGGAAGTTGGACAAGAGACCATCTAAACCCAGGATTCCTCATTGTTGTTGCCTGTGCCCACTCAGTGGCCTTTTTGCCTAGAGGTCAGCTGGGAAAAGTAGAGCTAAGTTTCAAAATCCTTTCAAAGAAGGGATGGTTCGTCAGCTCAAGTGAGATATATAGGTGAGGAAGTAAAAGCTGAGACAGAATCAGAAGTGCAGAAAGTTTATTGAAGGGCAACATCTGTGAAAGGAGAGAGGAAGAAGCCATCAGGTTCTAATGCAGATCTGAAACATCACAGCTAGCCCAATGGAGGCACCAGAGCTGTCACATAGTATTTCACAAACTTGGCCCAGTTTTGAGGTCCTGGATGTTGTTGTTGTTGTTAGTTGCTGTCTATTCAATTTTGACTCATAGTGACTTTCGTAGGCAATTTGCTAAGCCTGCTATCCAACTAAAAGGAGCTCTGGTGTTGCAGTGCATAAAGCATTTGGCTGCTAACCCGAAGGCTGGCGGTTCAACCCCACCAGCCGTTCCACAGAAGGAAGATGGAGCAATCTACTTCTGTAAAGATTTACAGCCTTGGAAACCCAATGGGGTTGCTATGAGTCAGAATCAACTTTTTGGCAGTGAGTTTGATTTTTTGTCTACTCCTCACATACTTCACTTATCAGGTTCCAATACTCCTGGGCCAGAACAAAAATATGCAACTACCAGAGGCCCCCAGATGCCTAATACCCAGGATGTTCCCTTCTTCCTTGAGCTGGCAAAATTATTCAAAATACTCAAGCCACAAAAAGCCCACAAAACATAGCTAAGTTCATCCACTTGCCATACACAAGCCCCCTCCTACTTTGGAGGCCCTATGTGGTACGAATGGTTAACATGCTTGCTGCTAACCAAAAGGATGGAAATTCAAGTCCACCCAGAGGGGCCTGAGAAGAAAGGCCTGGCAAGATCTACTTGCAAAGAAATGAGCAAATGAAAACCTTACAGAGCACAGCTCTCTCTGTGACATGGGGTCACCAAGAGTTGGAACAGATTCCACAACAACTGGTTAATATTAAAGTTGTGCTATGAAAATTTAGGTCTGAAAGCTGGATTTCTTTGAAAGGGTCACTCTGCATTAACGGCTGCAAAGATATTTATAGTAATTTTCTTTAAAAAAATAAAAAGACTCCAACTCCCTACTTTGTGTTTTACTCTTAGGTAAAATACACTTTACCATCCTTTATCTGAACTTACCATCTTTCTCTTCTACTCTGTCTGTTGTTGTTGTTGTTATGTGCTGTCGAGTCAAACCCGACTCATAGCGACCCCTCCTTGGGTTTCCGAGGCAGTATCACTACAGAAGTAGGATTGCCCAACCTTCCTTCCGAGGAGTGGCTGGTGGGTTTGAACCGCCAGCCGTCTGGTTAGCAGGCAAATGTCTCAGCCACTATGCTACCAGAGCTCCCAACTCTGTCTAGCACACTGTAATTAGATTAACTAGTCACATTACCTTACTGGGTAGCAAGAAAAGGGGACACACTGAGCAAGGGAAAAGGTAAGAGAAAATGGTAAAGACAACCAGAAATCTTTGTCAGGAAAAAATGGTTTAGAAAACATTGCCCATCCATATGCCCTTTACAATAACAGCAAAAGCACACTAATTTCAATTTATTGGTACTTTTGTCATTGAAAAGCCTATTTCCCATATAAAGATCACATAAGAGATTTTCATAACTGATGGGAATGCTATTGATTTGTTACAGCATCATGTCCTTTTCAAACTTCTGATGATGAACAAAACAATCTCTTTTCCATATACCCACTGAAGTATTTTTATGGAAAAGATTCAAGTACAAAAACTACTGCGATTACCTTTATTTAAGTTCTGGAAAGTAAATTATCAGGATGAGGGAAAGAGAAGCAGAAGGAATAGAAAGGATCTTATTGTACTCTTGGTTAGCTGATGCTATCAATTCCCCTTTTATGGGTGGGATTAATGGGATGACATGGCTTTCCAGACCATCTGCTTCCCTTTTAATTTAATTTAGAGTGTTCCTTTTGCAGCAATGGATTTTTTTCTAACTGATGTAAAATGAGTTCCATAGAAAAGGAGCCAACATTATCTCATTCGTAGCTTGGATCAAGCCACTCTGAGTTTCTTTCATTTCAAGAAGAAATTCTTAGAGATCTTGACACACACGCATCTCTGGCCTTATCAAAACACGGCTGAGCGTAACAGCGCTGATAACCTGGAAGGCCGCCCTGCCTGCTTTTGTAGGCTGCCTCCCAAGAATTAGGACTCACAGGTGGCAACAGGCACATAAAACCTGAGCACTCAGGAATGGGAAAATAACAACTGGATCAATCTGACACCCTCTTCAAACTTCCTCTAAACTATCAGCCTCTTCTCTATTACATCTTCCATATCAGAAATCAGAATTGCACAAGAAAAGGATGCATCTTGTCTCTCCTAACAAACGATATTCTTTTCTGACCTTGCATTTTATGATTAACATACTGTTACTCATACATTTAGAGAGCTCTGCTCTGAAGAAATTTAAAAAGTGACTTAACTTTTCCCATCTGGCCAGCACATCTTTGGAATGTAAGGTAAGAGAACATTTCCTAGGAGATGGAAGCATGATTATGACTCTCAAGTCATAGGTGAGTAGAGCAAGATAGACTTTGTAAACTAAATGGTAAAGTATGTTGTATCTTGAGGAAAGATAGTATACACACTCATACTCACTCAACCCTCTTTGACTTTCCAGGGTTGTTAAAGTGATAGACTCTAAATCCAGAGAGAGCTGAGACATCTGAAGAGGAATAGTGTGAGCACAATGGGTTTTCATTCCAATCTTCGTTTTTAAAAATATGCTTAGTGCTGCAGGAATTCAAAGGAAGAGCAAACAACTGTGTGGTACAGTTTTAGTATATAAAGAGCTTACAGTAATGACAAAATCTAGTATCATTCTGGGCCTAAAAATCACTCACCACACTTACATAATTCTTTCCACTGAATTCCCTACTACTCTGCCCAACTCTCCTTCTCGGTTTACTAATCCCAAACCAAACCCGTTACTGATGAGTCAATTCAGCTCATAGTGACCCTGTAAGATGGGGTAGACTGCTCCATAGGGTTTTCAAAGCTGTAAATCTTTATGGAAGCAGACTACCACACCTTTCTCCCTCAGAGTGCCTTGTTGGTTTGAACTGCTGACCTTTCAGTTAGTAGCGAAGCACTTAACCACTGAGCCACCAGGGCTCCTGGCTAACTAACAAGAACATAAAATCAGAGTACTCCTGAGCAGAACCTAGAGGGCAGTGGCGGTTCAGTGGTATAATTCTCGTCTTCCATGGGGGAGACCAGGGTTTAATCCCTGGCCAAGGCATCTCGTGTGCTGCCACCATCCATCTGTCATGGACCCTGGCATGCTGCTATGCTGACAGTGCAGACTAAGTTGCACTGGGAAGAAAGATCTGATCTCCAACCACAGGACTGGGCAGCATTTCATTCTGTTGTGTATGAGAGGTTCCCCAGGAGTCAGGGACCAACTTGAGGACAGCTAACTACAAGAAGCCAGGACTTAAACCTTTCCCATTTGTAAAAGGTAATATTTAAATAATTTAACTAGCATATATTCCAGAAAGACACCTACAGAATTTTTAAACCTGTCCTCAATGCAAATAAAAAGTTATTACAGTTAGAATAAAAAAGAATAATAGAAGAATAAAAAAATCTTCTGGCAAAAAAAAAAGTTCAGTGTATCTATCTCCTTTCTTCTTGAGAGAGTGAATTAAGCTCATGTCACTTTGTCAGAAGAGACCATTCCCTGGAGAAGGATATCATGCTTGGTAAAGTGGAGGGTCAGCAAAAAAAGGGAAGACCCTCAATGGGTTCAGATATATATATAGCAAGGATTGTGAGGATGGCACATGACCGGGCAGTGTTTCCTTCTGTTGTACATAGGGTCACTCGAGTCAGAGCAGACTCAATAGCACCTAACCACAACAACAAGGAAATATTACATTAGATAGATCGATAGAGAGACAGAT
>NW_006921592.1:22790854-22794013 GCF_000298275.1 Orycteropus afer afer | reverse complement strand
GTTGCCATTGCACCAATCTAACTCATCACAACCCCATGTGTGTCTGAGTAAAACCATGCACAATAGGGTTTTCAGTGGCTGATTTTGTAGATGTGTATGGCCAAGCTTTTCTTCTGAGTTGCCTCTGGGTGGACTAGAACCTGCAAACTTTTAGGTAGCAACCAAGGTCTTAACCATTTGCACCACCAAGGGACTCCCATGTCAACTTCTCCCTGTCTAAATTTCTATTTGGGCTTGGAGTCTAGAGATGAGCACCAAGAGTTTATGGCTGGGTGAAGTCACTCTCTCCAGGAAGACTGTTTGCCTGTTTCTTATTTAAAACACTAGTAATTTATCTGAAGTGTCTTTTTTTTTTTTTTCCAGACATAGAAGAAACAGATTCTAACATTCTTCCTGCCTCTCTCCTACCCTCTCAGGGGAAAGGGGAAGCATTTTTCCATCAACTTTCTTGGTTTTGTGGATTGTGTTCTCTGATGAATTTGTTGCTGGGATTCAGGCAGTTTGAATTCTGAGGTACCTGAGTGACAGGAATGGATTTACAAAGACTTTCCCCAGAGGATAAAGATTGGAAAACAATGGTGATTTTGTTAATAATATGAAAAGACATAAATCACATAGTCATATGTTTCTAGGTTGACTGTCCATAAGGTTCTAATTTAGCTAGAAAAAAAGAAAAAAATCACAGTCAACAATCTCATATTGTATATATGATATAGAACTAGTGAATTTTATTCAACATTCACCTCTGGGCGGGATGAAAAACAACCCAGTACAATGAGTTGACTAAACCTCAAATATTTTTATGGTGAATTGTTAAAATATTTTCAAAGAAAAATTGTGGAGGTGGGAACTCTGCTTTAAACACAAGCCTTGGATTCATGCTAATTTGTGGTGAGTGTGGCAACATCTAATAGTACATTTCTAATTAGTTGCTTTACCAAAATCTCCTTCCGGCCAAATGTCAGCAGATAATATATTCCTTGCCTTTTAGTCAAAGAAGGGAAGAAGGAAAAAGTCAGTGTGGCATCTAGATTCTCTCAAATTATTTACTAA
Source organism: Orycteropus afer afer (assembly GCF_000298275.1). NCBI lineage: Eukaryota > Metazoa > Chordata > Mammalia > Tubulidentata > Orycteropodidae > Orycteropus > Orycteropus afer. The sequence goes on along the minus strand of NW_006921592.1, from coordinate 22,792,960 downwards.
AAATGTTTAAGTAATTCTGAAGTTAGAGTCCAAGTCCATTCATTTATTTATTTAGAAACATGCAACAAGGGTCAAGTAGGTGTCATAGACAAATAAGGCACTGCCTGCCCTTAAGGAAATAGTCCCTGGTTGTGCAAGTGGTTTGCAATTGACTGGTAATTGAAAGATTGGTAGTTCAAAACCACCTAGCGGCACTGAAGAAGAAAGGCCTAGCAATCTGCTTCGGTAAAGATTACAGCCAAGAAAACCATGTGGATCTGTTCCTTTGTGTAACACACTTGGTTGCCATGGGTCAGAATTGGTTCAATAGCAATGGGTTTGGTTTCGGTTTGACCTTTAACAAGTTTATAGTCTAGTGGAAGAAAATGGCATGTAAACACAATAAGGACCAAAATTATAATATTATAATTATAATTAGGACCAAACAATCCACTCACAACAGTTCCCCTTACTTCCAGGGATAATGAAATTATTAATTGCATCTCTGTACACAGGAAGTATGGAAATCTTTCATAAACACTTTATGAGCATTATATTAAAGCTAATCTCTACAATTTAGGTATTGCACTGGACTACTAACCTAAAAGTTGGCAGCTTGAACCAGGCCTTCGAACCGGTTCATTCTGGTTCAACCTCCTGCTGAGAATTTGCATTTCCACCCCAGACATGATGAATCAGAGTCTAGATTTTAACAAGTTCCCCAGGTGATCCCTAGGGGATCTTGTTAAAATCTAGATTCTGATTCAGTATGTCCAGGGTGGAAATGCAAATTCTCAGCAGGAGGTTGAACCAGAATGAACATGTCTGAAGCCCTGTTTTGAACTCACCGAAAAGCACCAAGAATGGTACAATAATCTGCCTCCATAAAGATTCAAAAAAAGAACCAAACTCACTGCCATCAAGTTGATTCTGACTCATACCAACTTCCAAGCCTGTAAATTTTTATGGAAGTCGATTGGCCCATCTTCCTTCTGTGGAGTAGCTGGTGGGTTTGATTCACTGACCTTCTGGTTAGCAGACAAATGCCTTACCCACTATGCTACCAGAGCTTCTTTCCATGTAGATTACAGCCATGAAAACCCCATGGAGCAGTTCTACTCTGCAACACATTGGGGTCACCATGAGTCAGAATCAATGGCAACAGGTTATACAGGGTTTTAGGAGTCCTTGGGTGGTACAAAGAGTTAAGCACTGGGCTACTAACTAAAACGTTGGTAGTTCAAACCCATCCAGAGGGGCCTATACAGAAAGGCCCAGTGATCTACTTCCAAAGGGTCAGAGCCCTGTAAACCCTGTGGTGCACAGTTCTGTTCTGTAACACAGGACGTTGTGATGAGTTAGAATCAACTCGATGGCCACTGCTATACAGAATCTTAGGACCTAAGCCTCCATTTTAATGTGAGAGCTAAAAGAATTTTTAAACATTTAGAAGTGCCTAAGACATTTTTTTGAGATGCCTTCACAGTGCGATGAATAAGTACTCAACTGCCAACTCAAAAGCTGGCAGCTCGAACCCGCTCAACAGCTCTGCAGGAGAAAGACTCGGTGATTTGTTTCCATAAATTACAGCCAAGAAAACCCTATGGGGCGGTTCCATTTTATCACATGGGGTCACTAAGAGTTGCAAATCAACTGAACAGCATCTAACAAGACAATTTTTAACTTATTTGCTCATTTGCTTATCTCAATATATGAAACCTCATGGAACTATATGTGATCACATGAAACTATCCTGGCTGATATCCATCAGGGTGTGCAGCAGTTTACAAGGAGGGTGATTAGATGCCCAACTAATTGAATTAGATGTTCAATTAATTAAACTGCTAATTCACAGGTTAAGAAGGAGCAAGGCTTTCCTTAATAGATTCACCCACCATTAAATTCTGCACTCAACCAAACTCACATACAAGACAGCATTATTATGTCTTCTTGGTCTCCAGTCACAGACAATTTGACCAGGAGGCCTTCCTTCCACTCTCTACATCACAGGGCTCCCCTTAGGTCTTGGAGATTTACATCCTACTGACTAGACAGCTGTCCTCCAATAGAAGATTTATCTTCTATCTTGATTGATCTTTTAAAGATTATTTACAAATGGTCGCTTTA
>NW_006921592.1:22777004-22790424 GCF_000298275.1 Orycteropus afer afer | reverse complement strand
GCAGTTAAATGCCTTAGACACTATGCCACCAGAGCTCCCAAGATACAAGATAGATACATCCATACATACACAACTGCTTTTTGAAGCAACACTAACTCATACCACTTTGTTATGTATATCAGAACAAAACATCGACCAGTCCTGAGCCATCCTCATGATTGCCTGAATGTTCAAGTCCATCATTGTGGCTACTGTGCCAGTCCATCTCACCGAGGGTATCCCTTGCTGGCCTTCTCCTTCACCAAATACAATGTCCTCCTCCAGTAGGTGAAGGAGCTCTGGTGGCTCAGTGGTTAAGGCTGACCAAAAGGTCAGCAGTTCAAACCAGCCACTCTGAGGGAGAAAGATGAGACTGTCTGCTTCTACCTTGGAAACCCTGTGGGGCAGTTCTACTCCGTCATATAGGGTCACTTTGTGTCAGAATCAATATGATGGCAGTGGGTTTTCCAGTGATTGATCCTCCTCATTATTTATCCAAAGCAAGTGAGTCAGACAATGTTCTGTTGTGACCCATAAAGTTTTCATTGGTAAATGTTAGATCACCAGGCCTTTATTCTTACTCTACCTTAGTCTAAAAGCTCTGCTGAAACCTGTCCTGACGGGTATAGCTTCCAGCATCACAACAACACACAAGCCATCATGGTACAGCAAACTGACAGATGCATGGCGGCCCTGTACTAAAGCAGAAAACATATGTCCCTGCAGCAAAGTCCTTTGGTATGCGCTCCCAATCATGCTTATTTTTAGGATAGTATGTTACTTTTTCATGTGAAAAATATAACCAAACTAAAGTCTACATTGTTTCGGTTATGGGAAATATTAATAAATGGCAAAAACAGAATTCCTACTGGTTTCATCCCAAAAAATGTAATGAAAACCTTTCTTCCTCTTGAGAATAGGGCAAGCTTCTATTATTAGATATTATTTTCCTGTGTTTTTTTCCTAAAGGAAAAAAAAACACTCATAATCCCCACCCTTTATTAGCTGCCATCAAGTGGGCCCCTGACTCATTTCAGCGTCATGTGGTACAGAGCAGAACTGTGGTCTATAATGTTTTATTGACTATGATCTTTACACAACAGTTCACCAAGACTTTCTTCCACAGAGCCTCTAAGTGAGTTCAAACTACCAACCTTTAAGTTAATAGCCAATTGCAGACCGCTTATACCACCCAGGCTCCTTCTACCCTTCTATACTTCTTTAGTAATAATAGGATTATTAGTGTTTTAGGGTTTAATTTTGTGATTGAGCTTTTGAGTGTAAGGGGATGCAAGGAAGTAAGGATGATTCTGGCTCAGGAATGGAGTGGATGGTCACTGATGGAGAGACAAGGATTAGAGCATACCATACCACTGCCATCAGGTTGATTTCAACTCATAGTGACCCCCATCGGGTTTCCAAGGCTGTCAGTTTTACAGAAGTAGAATGCCTCATCTTTTTCCCATGGAGCACCTGATGGGTTCAAACCACCCACCTTTCCGTTAGAAGCCCAGTGCCTTAACCACAACACCACCAGAGCTCCTTAGGGATTAGAGCAGGAGAAGCATTTTGAGGGAAAGAGCAGAATCAGAAGCATGGGAGAAAAGTCTATATTTAAATGAGATTTGGGAGTTATTCTGCAAAGGAGATGCTGAAACAAGCTCTAAAAGCTTTACGCCACAAAAGCATAGGCTCGTACTTGCCTATGAAGGTAGAGACAACATTGAGATCAGTGTGTGAGCAAATTTGTAAAATGATATACTCTTAATGCACATGTTTGCAGCTTTGCATGGGATAGAAGCAAATGCCATACAGTGTGCTCATTCAATTTTACTCATCCCCAGACTTGTGCTCATCCAGCCTGTCTGAGAACTAGAGGCTGCATGCACAAGGGACCAATGAACCTCCAGAGAAATAACCAATGTTACTTGATTCAAGGCCCACTCAAAGTTAACAAGCCGAAACAATAAGGTGACTTTGGAATAAAGCATATGTCTGTCACTCAAATTACCCTCTTAGTCTTCAGGGACATGTGCCCCATGTTCCAGGTTGAGAACAGTTTCCTTAAAAGAAAGAAAATCAAGTACCTTCATGCATCAAGGGCACACGATCGAGGTCCCACTGATGTAATGGCTTGCTCAGAACAACCTCTGATCAGAGGTTCAAGTCACAGACCAGACCACTGAAGTCCCCTTGTGAGCTTTGCTACAACCTCAGCCCTTCAGTGGACAGCCTAAAGGCAGTGGTGTCAAAATAGGCAAGGATGTGGAACACTGATGCTCAGAGCCTCAATATTCGGTGTCAGGGCCATCAGACAACTAGCTCCTTCCTTTGTTGTTAGCAGAACAGACAATACTACTATATGACAGTACTAATAGACAATACTACTACCATATGGAGAATTCAAGGTGGGAAATGGCAGACGTCACATGGTATTCAAGAAACACATGTGAAATTATACCATGAGGACTCCCAAAGCAATTTAAGAAGCATTTGGGGATCTAGGGTTTCCAGAGTGTGTTAACAGCAGACAGAGCTAGAGGAATACTACTTTGTGACTGCTCTTTTCCTCTTAATTTTACACTCTGCCTGATGTGATTTGGGAAATGCAAGTTATACTGATAAACCAGGTTACACAAATAATGTAAAAAAGAAATTTTGTAGCTCCCACAATGTTATGACTCCCACCATTGCCCCATGCATGAAGAATTGTCTATATCCAGTCTAATCACCACTCATAAAATGCAGAAGTTTCTGATTTTTTTTTCTTGTCTGAAAACATAAAGAATGACATCATAGTTCTGTGTTTCCCCTCTAGCAAAAATAAATGCTTACATGCAATTGTTCTTTTAACCTATCTTGGAGTCAGTCCTATGGGCCCCCTTTGCTTCAACACAACAAAGAAGACTCTTGAGGGATCATGCTTGCTAATAGTCACATTGATCAGGAAAGAAAGTTTTTTTGGAGAATTCAAAATAAATCTGAGACACAATAGTAGGCACTGTTCTCACAGCTAAATGAGGGGACCTGGATGGTGCCCAGGTCTGAATCACACAGAAGTAATTATTCCTGTCCCTTCACAGATAACGCTAGGAAAGCATTTCCTTACATTCATGAATTTTTCCCACTGCGGCATGAGAAACTGTGGAATGTCGGAATGTCGGTGAGCCTGCCTTGCTTAGAGGAAGATCTGTTTCCCAAAGTGAGTGCATTTGTTTAAGCCCCTTTCCAAAAAAAAGAAAGAAAGAAAGTTAAAAGTTTAGTTCAGTTTTTCATTGCTTGAGGGCAGGAAAAAGAGATGGGATTTTATCAGACTACTGGAAAAGTAAATGGTGAGTATCTGCCAAAGAGTCATGTTGCTTTCTTTTTAATTAAAAAAAACAGAAAACTTGATGTTGATTTTGCAGTGGGAAGTCTGCCCACATGACAACTTAGTCAAGATGAAATGCAGTGGTATGACATATCTGGAAATTTAATTCTTAGGTCTTGAAAAATCTGAGGAAAACGAGAAATCTTATTGTTAGAGTGGACTAAGTTCGCCTAGTGACAGCAACCTACCTGTAGAAAAGCTCACTTGGAAACAGGAAAGAACATTTGAAGGAGAAAGGTTTTCTGTGAAACAGCTATTTACAATAGCTAAATGGAGAAAACTAAACACATGGAGGAAAAGAACCACAGGAATAAAACAGCAGGAATGAGGAAGCTGTGTCCAAGGAGCTGAAAGTCCTGTACCATTTTCATACTTGGCTTCATTTTACCCAAATGTCAAGAGGAAGGTATCCAGGTTTCTCTAGCTAAACTCATAAACAGAATCAGGAGACTAGACTAGGGATAAACACCTAAAGATAAAAATCTGAAGCAAAAGAGAATCAGAAAACAGGAACCTAGGTCAGGGACACAGAAGATGAGAACCAGGTCACTGAGCCAAGATCATGAATGCTCAAGTCAGAGCAAAGGGGCAAGAAAAATCACCAGAGTTCAAGTTCACTTACTATAAAAAAGGCAAGACCAAAGAGGCCAAGGAATGCCTTTTAAAGTAAAGCTTTTAAAACTTTCTAAGAAACTCCGTATGATAAAAGGCAACAATTCATACCCTTGAAGACTCTGGACGTATGGCTCAAAGAAGACAGACATGGGGCCAGCATGTTTAAATACCATGTATCTTAAACAATAAGGCAAAGTGGCAGGATAGAGGGCATTTTTAGGGTGGTGAAACGACTCTGTATAATACTATAATGGTGAACACATGACATTATGTATTCAAAACCCCTAAGACTGTAAAATACAAAGAGTGAACCCTAATGTGAACTATGGACTTTAGTTAATAATAATGTATCAGTATTGGTTCACTGATTGTAACGTACACACCACAGGAAAGCAAGATGTTAATAACAGGAGAACCAGCATGAAGGGGGAGCAGGGGTAAGGAGCTATATGGGAACTCTACATACTCTACACAATTTCTCTATAAACCTAAAACTGTAGAAAAGTCAAGTATATTAGCACTAGGAACATTCTTGCCTTCTTCACCTCTGGTGCCAGGAGCTTGAGAACAAGCTGAAATGCACTTGTCTTACAGATTCTCCTTAGCCTTGAAATTCTAACTAACAATAACATCGTCATTTAGCAGTAAATCTTGATCCTTGAAAGAGAAATTTATTTCTGATCTCATTTTGCCTAACCAGACCAGCTATGCATTTCTTATACAATGTCTATCAATGGACTGCATAAATTGTGATACCTAAATAATATGTGATATTATTCAGCTTTCTATTTTAAAATGTGTTTGGATATAAATCTACCATCTGGAAGGGAAATCCATATTGTACTGTTAAGAGAGAAAAGAAATTGCAGTAGAATCTGTATATTGCAATCCTAGCTTACACTAGTTTTGAAAAGCAGCGAAGAAATAAACCCTCAAATAGTATGAGAGAGTGTGTGTGTAGGCAGGGATAAAGGTGGGAAAACATTTATTCTAGGCCATTAATATTTGGTTACCTCATACAGAGTTGGAAGATATTGTTACATTTTTCTTTATATATCTTTGTATTATCCCATTTGTAATAACGATCATGAATTACCCTTGTAAACAAGAACAACAACAAATAATAATAATAATTAAAGGGGATAAAAAAGGTGGGCAACGTTGGGGAGGGTGAGTACAGAGGATTCTAGTAAAGTTCTTTCCAAGTTTCAACTGCCAGTCATTTAGCTGCAATAACCTAAATTGGCGTGTTTCTCTTATTGGTTGGTTTGTTTGCTTGCTTTTCCTTCTGGCACTATGGGTAATACTTTCCACCCTGAATTCTTTTTTCAAGAATATTTTTTTTATAAATTATATTTTGTAATAAATGTTAACTAGCAATTACCAAATTTATAAAAACACACGTAGATGAATCTAGCATTACACAATGCTGTGTTAAAAGGAAGAGTTCAGCAGGAAGCAATCAAAGTTTAAGTATTTCTAATATGAAAAAAGCTCTGGTGGTACAGTGGTCAAGGCATTTGACTGGTAACCAAAAGGTCAGCGAATTGAACCCACCAGCCACTCTGCAGGAGAAATATGAGGCAGTCTGCTGCTGTAAAGATTTGCAGCCTTGGAAATGCTATTGGGCAGTTCTACTCTGTCTTACAGGGCCACTATGAGTCAGAATTAACTCGATGGCAGTGAGTTTGGTTTATTTTGGTGATGTGAAAGAGAAGACCTTAACAATTAATACAAGACCATCTGCCATAGACTTTGATAAATTCATCTATAATTCTTCTCTCCTTCAGACAACTCCTTACAGAAATATACTAAGTTGTTGAGTAAAATCACTCTCTAAGGTTCAAGTAACCACATATAAATGTAGCCCCTAAGGAAAGCATCAAATAATATTTCGAAAGGGCTGTAAAGACAAGGGTGTCCTATACCTTACATGAGGCAGTTGCGGTTCGATAGTGTAAGTCTCACCTTCCATGCAGGCTCCATTCCTGGCCAGTGCACCTCCTCTGTCAGTACAGACTTGTATGTTGCTGTGATGTTCAACAGGTTGCAGCAGAACTTTCAGACAAAGATGGGCTAGGAAGAAAGGCCTGGTTATCTACTTCTGGAAATCAGCCAATGAAAACCCTTTGGATCACGACAGTCAGATCTGCCACTAACCATGGGGATGGCACAGGCCTGAGCAGAGTGCTTCATTCCATTGTGCACACGGCTGCTGTGAGTGAGGGGCCACAGAAGCTAACCACCACCACCTTGAGTACTAGAGTTAAAAGTGTACTCCCTGGAAGGCTGACCTTGAAAATTAGAATAATATGATATAAAATAAGAGCTGATAAAGATGCCCACAGCCTTCAGCATCCAAAATTTTCTATCATTCCCATTGTCTTTAAGTAGTCCCAAGCATAATTGTGACACCATGTTCTACCACCTACTCTGGAAGACCTAAGGCTCTGGGTGCTGATGAGAGCAGAGAAAGTAAATCAGCAAGAGTGTCTGGATGAATGTAACCCTAGGCCAAAGCATTCAGGACATCACAGAGGGAATTTCTGCATCTTCTCAGGCCATAATTCCTTCCTATTGAGTAGCCCATGCTTACATGTGAATATGTAACACCTAACCTAAGCTGCTAACCTAAAGGTTGGCAGTTCAAACCCACCCAGCAGTACCACAGAAGAAACGGCCTGGCAATCTGCTTCTATTAAGGTTATAGCCAAGAATACCCTAGGGAGTAGTTTTACTCTATAACACGTGGGGTCACTGTGAGTCAAAATCAATTTGACAGCAACTAGCAACAATGTTGGGAGCTCTGGTAGCATAGTGCCTAAGGCACTTGGCTGCCAACCAGGAGGCTGGCGGTTCAAACCCACCAGCCACTCCTTGGAAGGAATGTTGGACAATTTACTTCCGTAGTCGGAAACCCAAGGAAGGGTCGCTGTGAGTCAGGTCTGACTCCACAGCACATAACAACAACAGTAACAATGTTGACTTGATGAAGGAAGCAGAAGAAACAAAAGAATAGCACTACCCAGAAGCTCTCTAGAGCTTGCTCCTTAAATTAACCCCCTTTCCGTAAGTCAAATTTCTCCCCCTCACGATCTCATTCTTTTAGGACAAAATCCTCCAGACTCCACCTCAGAACTTTCTTCAAGATGGAGCTAAACCACATGTGACTCTGCCTTTAACCACTCTTTGTGATATTTGTGTATGGTTTCACTAACTATAATTCTATTACCAAAAGGAGTCACAGTAGTCAGAGATGGAGAAGGCACAGACAGATCTTTAATTCTCCTTGACCAGATTTCTACCAGGTAAATCATGGAACATGAAGCAGCCCAAAGCTCTGTCAATGTTTTCTCCTCTGTCTCCTATAGTATACCCCAAACCAAAACCAAACTCACCGCCATCAAGTTGATTCTGACTCATAGTGACCCCCTTTGTATCTCCAAGGAGGTAAATCTTTAAGGAAGTAGACTGCCCAGTCTTCCTTCTGCTGAGTGGCTGGTAGGTTTGAACTACCAACCTTCTGGTTAGCAATCAAATGCCTTAGGCACTACGCCACCAGAGCTCCTTCTCCTACAACATAATAACCAGTAAGTAGTCAGAATCTACTCAACTGCAACCAATTACCACTAAGTTACCATTGACTCATGATGACCCCATGTGTGTCAGAGTAGAACTGTGCTCCTTAGGGTTTTCAATGGCTGATATTTCAGAAGTAGATTCCCAGGGCTTTCTTCCGAGGCATGTCTGGGTGGACTTAAACCTCCAATCTTTGGGTTAGCAGCCAAGTGTGTTAACCATTTGCACCATACAGGGGCTCCTTACAATGTAAAACTAACAGTACATGCCTATAATTCTCTATTCTAAATTATGTCAGATATCAATTGCCACATCCCTTCCTCCTAAAGTGACATCCTCTTAATCAAGTCCAATCGCTGCACCCAAAACACAGTTCAACTGTTGATGGTAACTCAGAACACGCTCTTATTATCTCATTGTTCTTAGTATCACCACTTTGTGATGCTTCCATCAGGCCCCCCAAAGGATTAACTGGATTTGTTGTTCAGGACTGCCACTCTAGCTTCCAACTGGAGACTTCTCATACCCCAACAGGATTCCAAATCACAATCACTCAAAATTAAACTATAGTCTGCCTCTTGCATCTCAAGTGTTCAGTCCCAGACAACTCAGGACATACCTCAGGTGATCCAGAACATTCCACAGCTACATAGCCTTCTGTCCTAGGTATGGCTCCAACAATTACCTACTTAAGAAGGGCCTGTGTGGAACACTCTGAGCCTCCACAGTTTGTTTACAGAAACCAAGGGAAGAGCTATCACACCACTCAATGATTAACTGTTATGAAAAGTAGTTTAGAAAACATTCCTTGGGATCAATGTGATGGCCTGTCCTATGCTCTATTTGCTCATTAAACTACCTTTTTCCATTTTCTAAGTAAGGCCCATATTCTTAACTTGCTTACTGACTACCATTGGAAAGAGTTTGTTAATCTAGTACTTCCTCCTTTTGGGAATGAAACTCAGATTTGAGTTTTTGCCTTCAACTTGCCCTTGGCTGCAAATGTCTTGAACTGTTTCTGTACTGAGAAAAGGGTGATGTTTGTTGGCTTTGCTTCCCTGCCCCATACTTTCTGCCATTCCCCAAGAAAATGTGTGAATATTCACAATTAACAAACAGATTTGTGAATATATAAAACCTTGTCCATGTGCAGGTCATACTTTCTTCTGCACATGGGAGCCGTCAGAAACAAGCTAAGTAACCACGTGATCTTGCTGCAGCTGTGTGCATCGTTCATTGCACTCCGTAACTGTGGTGAAGGGAGGACGCCCTCCCTGGTTAGTTATTAAAATATTTGCAGTAGAAGGTAAGTTGTCTGGACACGTTCAAGTGTTGCCAGAAAAAAAACAAAAAGTAAATGAAAATGATGTTAATGGCATGACACAGCGGTAGGGTCAGTATGTGTGTGCACACGCAGTAAATGCTCTGCTAACCTGTAAAAGTTATTCTGATTAGCTGCTTTTGCTAATTAATTTTAAGACACTCGTGAAATAGAAGTAGAGTGTCTATCAATTTTCAAATAACTCAATGGATAAAATATTCTTAGGACAAACTATGAAATTTACCAACTACAATTTATCATTTCTTTTAAAAACTAGTAATCTCCAATGAAAAGCTTTATATAAATAAAGAACAGATTTTTAACCAAGAAAATAATATCCTTGAGACTGAATGATCCTGCAAGATGATTGTTTAGTTATTTTTGTGATTGACAGATGGAAGAAAACAATAAAAAATAAAAACAAATGAAAATAGTTGACTATTCCAGAACATGTTGCATAAAATCTTATTTTGGTCTTCTGGACACTAGTAGCCTCAAAAGTCTTAGTCTCCTTAATTTCAGCATTCTAAAGTAATAAGCATGAGGGCAAAAGCAGAGATTACTTGAAGATTTTTGCCTGCCTTATTAGGGGAATTTCTCCATCTTGACTAGGATATTCTCAACACATTGGATTTTTATAGCTATAAAACTACATGGATTTAATGAAAATACAGGCAAAAGACATCTGAATTGAAGAGAGATTGCTACATAATTAATTACTATATGATCATTGCTGTTGAGTCAATTCTGACTCATGGTGACTCCACTACCCAAATTCACTTTCCATACAGCAGTTCACATATGGCAGTTCACATACACTTTGACTACAATTTATCCCAATGTAACAGCTTCCCTCTCACTTCCTCCTGATAATTACCTCTTCCCTGTGTCCATCCCTTCATGCACTCCTGCCCCCTGAGCTGTCTCCCTGGGCATAAACAGCCTTTCTTTCTCCCATGATAGTTCCCTCCAAGGAGTGTATCTACCTCAGGTAAATGTTCAACTCATATGCCTGTCTTTTGTTTGGCTGGAAGCCACAGGCATTGGTTCAATTCCAGACCTTAAGGGCAGCTAGGGGCCATAGTCTCAGTGGTTCCACTAGGCTCTATCAGACCAGCAAACCTGATGTCTCCCCCCACTTTTTTTCCCAAATGATTTTGAGTTTTGTTCCACATTGTTCTCCCACTCTATCCAGGATCTCCTACATAGATCCACCTCTGAATGGTTGACAGTGGTAGCCAGGGATCATTTAGTTCTTCTGGTCTCATAGTCATATAGGCTGTGAATTGCATGGTGTACCAGTCGCTAGGACTAATTGTTTCCATGAATCTTTGGTTTTCTTCATTCTTCTTTGCTCTGGACAAGGAGAGACCCATCATTGCATCTAGATGGCTGCTTGCCAGCTTTTAAGATCCCAGTTGCTACTCGCCAAAGTAGGAGGTGGAACAAGGTTTTGTGTAGTATGTTATGCCAATTGAGCTTGATGTCCCCTGCAACTATGGTCCCGAGCCCACAGGTTCAACTATTTGCTCCCTCTTCCACTATGCCTTTTTAAAATAATACAGTTTATGTAAAAATATATTTTATTCAGAATATTAGACCTTCAACTGGAGGCAACAAAAAAAGCCAAAGAATAAAAGGACAACAAAGAAACACTACAGAACAAACCAGACACCCATATGTACATAGAAAAATCTCTAAGGAAAACAGAACCTTCAAGAACATGACTTTCCAAGTTGTGGTGGGATTGTACTCACATTACAAACATTTGGAAATGGTGAATAAAATGTAGAAAAATAGCGACAAAAACTTAACAAATAGCCAATCTAGAAAGAAGGAGTGGGGGGGATATCATCTGCAAGATAAGAAGAGAAATCAAAGCAACAGGAAAAAGAGAGAGACCTGGTGGCTCAATGGTTAAGCACTCAGTTGCTAACCAAAAAGCCAATCCATGGAAGAAAAGACCTGGTGATCTGCTCCAAGAAAGATTTCAGCCTAAGAAACCTAATGGAACAGTTCTACTCTGTCCTATGGGGTTGCTATGAGTCAGAATTGGCTCCATGGCACATAACAACAACAACAAATAGGTATGTATTTGGTTCTATTTCTCTGGAGAACCCTGACTAATAGAAGAATTAATAAAAGCCATAATGAAAACCTCTCACACTATGAAAAAGAACAGGCCAATTTGAAAAGATGACAAAGAGAACTTCTAGAGATGAAGGACAAGCTCATTATAGTTAAAAACAAATAAAAATCTTCACAAAAAAAAAAAAGCCTTCAGAACTTCAATGACAAAGAAACCAGAAAGTAAAGACAGATTATCTATAAATGAATGGCAATTAGACTAACAACCAAAAAAAACAAAACAAAATCCACTGCCATGGAGTCAGATACAACTCATAACGACCTTTCCTTGGGTTTCCAAGGCAGTATCAATCACTACAGTAGATTTCCCAACCTTCTTTCCAAGGAGTAGCTGGTGGGTTTGAACCACCAGCCTTATGGTTAGCAGTCACATGCCTTAGGCACTATGCCACCAGAGGTCCCAGACTAACAGACTTCTCTAATGATCTAACAGGCTGCGAAATATCTTTAAAGTAATGTAGAAAAATAACCATCAATGTAGAGTATATTTCTAGGAGCTCTGATAGCGTAGTTCCTAAAGCACTTGACTGCTAACCAGAAGGCTGGTGGTTCAAACACACCAGCCACTCCTCAGAAGAAAGGTTGGGCAATCTACTTCCGTAGTGATACCGCCTCAGAAACCCAAGGAGGGGTCGCTATGAGTCGGGTCCGACTCAAAGGCACATAACAACAACAACAGAGTATATTTCTTAGTTTCCTAGTGCTGCTATATACAGAAACACCACAAGTGAATGGCTTTAAAGAGCAGAAATTTATTTCCTCTTACTTCAGGAGGCTAGAAGTCTGAATTCATTGCACTGATTCTAGGGGGGCTCTCTCAGCTCTGGAGGAAGATTTCTGTTCCTTAGATCTTCAGGTAGCATGATATCTATCTTCCTCAATTTGTGCTTACTTGTCTCTGTAACTATGCTGTTCCTTAAATCACTCAGAAGTGATTAGATTTGGGATACACTGATACAGCTTTATTAACATATTAAAGAAAATCCTATTTCCAAATAGGATTACATCCACAGGATAGGTAACAGGATTAAAACACCTATTTTAGGAGCACAAAATTTAATGCCCTAACATTGCATATCCAGTTAAATTATATAGGCATGATTTTAAAATAAACATTGAAAAAACAATTTCTCATTGAAATGAATGTTAGGTTGAAACATATGAAATTTCTGATATTTGACTATTTTTTTAAGAACAAAGATGGAAATTTTATATGATTCCATCTAAAGTTAAAAGACAGATGCATTTCAAAAAGAGGAAAAGGGCATCCAGAGGGAAGCTTCAAGACACAAGCAGCAATGGCATGGACTGTCAGTTTGTTGGACCATCACGGCTTGTATGTGGCTATGATGCCAGAAGCTATGCCACCAGTATTTCAAATACCAGCAGGGGCATCCAAGGAGACAGGTTTCAGCAGGGCCTCCAGACCGAGACAGAGTAGGAAAAAAGGTTTGCAATCCACCCAAAAAAATCATCCAATACAAAACTTAAGGATCACAATAGAATGTTGTCCAATATAATGAAAGAAAATGGGCTTCCTAGGTTGGAATGAACTCAAAATACACAGTGCCTGCAACAACAGACTTGAGCATACTCACCATTGGGAAGATGGTACAGGGCTGAGCAACATTTCACTCTGTGGTACATGGGGTCACTGCAAGTCAAAGCCAACTTCACAACAACTGATAACAACATTGTAAGAATAATAAAATGACCAGTGGATTTGTAATGGAGAATTCAGACCTAATGTATTGTATTGGAGGTATGAAGACAGGGCTTTGTTAGATCATGTTAAGTCATGTTGTTGTTGTTGTTGTTATGTGCCATCGAGTCAAACCCTACTCATAACGACCCCTCCTTGGGTTTCCAAGGCAGTATCACTACAGAAGTAGGATTGCCCAACCTTCCTTCCTAGGAGTGGCTGGTGGGTTTGAACCGCCAGCCATCTGGTTAGCAGTCAAGTGTCTTAGCCACTATGCTACCCATGTTAAAATTTTAAGGGCAACTACTAAAAGACAGGAATAAAATCTATGAATTCCAAATAAAACAAGGGTGCCTGCACTCACCACTTCTATTCAATATTGTATTAGAAGTCCTAGCCAGAGCAAGAAGACAAGAAAAACAAATAGAAAGTATTCATATTAGAAAAAAGGAAGTAAAATTGTCTCTATTTGAGGATGACATGACCCTACATATAGAAAATCCCAAAGAGTCCTCAAGACAATTTGTACAGCTAATAGAGAAATTTAGCAAAGTTGCAGGGTACAAGGTCAATTTTAAAAATCAGTTGTGTTTCTGTACGAAGAGAAACCAGATGATTGAGACCTTCTAAAAATTAAATTTTTATGTGCTTCCAAAGACTTCTCCAAAAGAGTCAAAAGGGAACCTACAGATTGGGAAAAAATATT
>NW_006921592.1:22772005-22775244 GCF_000298275.1 Orycteropus afer afer | reverse complement strand
AAAAAAAAAAAAAATCAGTTTTGTTTCTGTACACCAGCAATGAGAAATCTGAAGGGAAATAATTCCATTTACAATAGCATCTAAGAGAATAAAATACCTAGGAATAAATTTAACCAGGGATATTAAGAATGCACACAACTGAAATCTTAAAACACTCCTGAAAGAGACTAAAGAAGATTTAAACAAACGGAAAGATGTTCCATGTTTATTAATTGGAAGACTTAATATTGTTAAGATAGCAATACTATGCAAAGTGATGTGTAGATTCAGCACAATTGTGAACAAAATTCCACCAGCTTTCTTAACATAAATGGAAAAGCCAATCCTCAACTTTATATGAAATGGCAAGAGACCCCAAATACCTAAAACCTGTTTAAAAAGAAGAACAAAGTAAGAGGACTCACACTTCTTAGTTTTAAAACATACATACATAATCAAAATAGCCAGGTATCAGTACAACAATAGAAAAATATACCAATAGAATAGAGTTTATAGTCCAGAAATAAACTCACACTTCTATAGTCAATTGAATTTTGACAAGGATGATAAGTCCATTCAACAGGGAAAGAATTGTCTCTTCAGTAAATGGTACTGGAAAAATCGTGCTTCCATATGCAGAAAAATGAAACAGAATCCATGCTTCACACCATAAAAAACAAACAAACCAAAAAAAAAACTCATTGCTATTATATTGATTCTGACTCATAGTGACCCCCATTGGGTTTCTGAGACAGTAAATTTTTACGGAAATAGATTGCTCCAGCTTCCCTCCACAGAGCAGCTGGTGGGTTTGAACCATCAACCTTCTGGTTAGCAGTCAAATGCGTTAGGCACTACGCCATCAGAGCTACACACCATACAGAAAAACAAATTCAAAATAGATTAAGGACCTACATGTGCAAACTAAAACCATAAAAATTCTTAGAAGAAAATAAAGAGGCAGTGCTGTCAGGCCTAGCTGTTAACAATGCATTGTGTACTATATAATAACAAAGGCACAAACAGCAAGACAAAATAAGTAAATGAGACCTTGTAAAAATTTTAAACTTTTTTTCATCACAAGACTTCATCAAAAGAATGAAAATACAAGCTACCATCTAGAAGAATATCTTTGGAAATCATATATCCAGTAAGAATCTAATAATCAAAATATATATATAATTTTGACAACTTAACAAAATGAAAAATAACCCAATCATAAAATGGCTAAACAACATGAATAGGCATTTCATCAGAAAGGACATTCAAATGGCCACCAAACACATAAGAAGATGCTCAACGTCATAAGCTAACCAAACACCAAACCAAACGCACTGCTGTCAAGTCAATTCTGACTCATAGCAACCCTAGAGGACAGAGGAGAACTGCTCCATAGGGTTTCCAAGGCTGTAAATCTTTACAGAAGCAGACGACCACATCTTTCTCCCACAGAGTGGCTGGTGGTTTAAACTGCTGATATTTCAGTTAGCAGCTGAGTGCTTTTAACCACTGTGCCACCAGGGTTCTCTCATAAGCCAACAGAGAGATGTAAATCAAAACCACAATGAGATACCATTTTATTTCCAGTGGGAGCTCTGGTGGTACAGTGCCTAAGACACTTGACTGCTAACCAGAAGTCTGGCGGTTCAAACCCACCAGCCACTCCTCGGAAGGAAGATGGGGCAATCTACTTCCATAGTGATACCACCTCAGAAAACCAAGGAGGGGTCACTATGAGTCTAAATCGACTGGACAGCAGTGAATTAGGGAGACTAAAAGGAGCTCTGGTGTCACAGTGCCTAAGGCATTTGACTGCTAATCAGAAGGTTGACAGTTTAAACCCACCAGCAGCTCTGAGGAAGGAAGATGGGGCAATCTGCTTCTGCAAAAACTTCCCACCTGGAAAAGCCAATGGGGGTCACTATGAGTCAGAATTGACTCAATGAATAAAGCTTGAAGACATTATACTAAGTAATTATGTCAGTTACAAAAGGACAAATATTCTATGACCTCACTTATATTTAAAAAAAAAAGAAAAGAGAACAGGCAAATGTATAGAGACCAAAGTCTCTTAGTGGTTATCAGGGGCAGGAGGGAGAGGGAAAGGGGGGAGGGGTCATTGCTTAATATGTTAGTTATCTAGTGCTGCTATGATAGAATTATCACAAGTCACAGCCTTCACAAGCAGAAGTGTAGTCTCAAATCACAGCAAAAAGTTTTAAAAAATACAATTACAATAATGTACAAGTTAAGATTCCTTAAATTTGTTAAGCATGTCTGTTAAATTAGCTTTGATAGTGACTGAAAGATAGGCTATAACTTCCAATCAAAACTACAATTAGAAAAAATTTAAAAAACAAATAAAATACTAAATCCAAAAGAAAGCAAATACTTCTTCCAAAAAAAAAGGAAAGGAGGGAAAACTGGAGGCGGAGGGGGGGGGCGGTTAGCAGCAAAGAGAAAGCCAAAAAAAGCTAAATGGACTAAGTAAAGACAATATCAGACTGAATTTAAAAAAAAAAAAAAAGTCAGAGGCCATGAGTATGCTGTTTGCATGCAATATACTTATAACCGAAGGGCATACAATAATTGAAAAGTATAGGGAAATATATACTAAGCATATGTTGTTGTTAGGTGCCATCAAGTCAGCTCGGACTCACAGTGATCCTATGTACAACAACAGAACAGAACACTACCCGCTCCTGCACCACCATCACAACCCTTGCTGTGCTTGAACCCATCACTGCAGCCATGTTATCAATCCATCCCATTGAGGGCCTTCCACTTTTTTGCTGACCCTCTACATTACCAAACACGATATCCCTCTCCAGGGACTCATCCCTTCTGACAACATGACCAAATTAGGCGAAACGAAGTGTGGCCATTCTGACTTCTAAGGAGCATTCCAGCTGCACTTCCAGGACAGATCTGTTCATTCTTCTGGCAGTAAATGATATTTTCAATATTCTTTGCCAATGCCATAATTCAAAGGCATCAACTCTTCTTTGGTCTTCCTTATTGTCCAGCTTTCACACTCATATGAAGCGACCAAAAATACCATAGCTTGGGTTAGGGGCACCTTAGTTTTCAAAGTGACATCTTTGCTCTTTAGCCCTTTAAAGAGCTCTTTTGCAGCAGATTTTCCCAGTGCAATATGATGTCTGATTTCTTGACTATTGCTTCCATGGATGTTGATTGTGGATCCAGGTAAAATTTTTGGCAATTTCAATCTTTTCTCCATTTATCATAATGTTGCTTAT
>NW_006921592.1:22763936-22766030 GCF_000298275.1 Orycteropus afer afer | reverse complement strand
AAGAACAAAACAATTGACTTACTGTTTAACCCAGATTGCCCCTGAAAATGGTACTATCTTACTAGAGTTGAGCATTTACCAAAATCTGCCAGAGAGAAGAAGGAAATAAGTTGAATCCCAAATAACACAAATTCCTTTTTCTTTTTCAAAAAGAAGAAGAAAAGATAATTGCTTGTTGATAAGTACTGAATTTCTAGATTTTTCTTCTCAAAAACATTTTGAGCCAAGTAAGGCTGAGACTCTCAGGCAGAACAGACCATCTTAGGTCCAACAGGTCCGCCACAGGTACTAATTCACAAAAGACATAAACAGGAAAAATGCTAAGTGAAGGAGAGGTTTAAACACCTGTTCCAGAACAGAGATAGAACAGAAGAGATGGCCCAAGACCAAAAGTGACTGTCAAATGAATTATATCCAAAAGAAATACTAGCAATGTGGGCTGATAACATTACTAACATTCATTTCAGTGTCAAAAGATAGTGAAGGCAAAGAAAAGAGATCCCATGGCAAGCCTATTAGATCCAGGAAGTGAGACCTAAGAGAAAGGTCCAGGGGTGAAAGAAGGAACAAATGTTTCATGAACCAACAGTGGAGGAAAAGGTTGAGATGGTGAGGCAGGGGTGCTACCTCATTCACTCAGCCCAAGGCCCTGCTGTGAAGGAAGAATAGCACTATGGGAGGGAGTCAGGACAAAATAGAAGAGGACAGGAGAGGACAGTCTGCTATGGAAACATCATGGGACAAATTCTGGTTACTCAAAATGGAAGCAGATGAGAAAAGGAGGAAGAACATGTCCCAGCTGCCCCAGCAGAGCCACACCAAACAGTACAAACAAAACAAAACTCACTGCCATCAAGTCAGATCCAACTCACAGTGATCCTTCCTTGCGTTTCTGAGATGGTATCACTACAGAAGTAGAGTGCCCAACCTTCCTTCCGAATTGGCTGGTGGGTTTGGACTGCCAACCTTCTGGTTAGCAGTCAAATGCATCAGGCACTACGCCACCAGAGCTCCTAAGGCTAGGGAAAACACAAGATCTGGTGCACAAGGATTTTGCACACTCAGGATCTAGTCCAGTTATGAGTTTATTCAGATTGGGGGTTTTTTTGTGTGTGGATTTGGTATAAACTACTCAAATGGCTTTGCTAGCAAAACATTTCTTAAGAGAAGTGTCAACGTTCCACAATGATAATAAAGTAATTCACATTTTGCTACTAATCGAAAGAATCCATCCATTGGCGCCTGAGAAGAAAGGTCTGGCAAGATCTACTTCTGAAAAATCAGCCACTGAAAAACTCTACAGGGCACGATTCTACTCTGACACACACAGGTTCCCCATGAACCAGAATGATTCAATGACAAATGGTTTGAGGTTTGGGTTTGCTTTTTTTTTTTTCTGCCCCCTAACTCTTTGAATACCTGAACATAAAATCATTATTTTCAAAAGTCCAAATCATAGTCTCAAACTCTTTTCTCCCTGTTGTTGTTGTTACGTGCTGTTGAGTCTTCTCTATGCACAACAGAAGAAACACTGTCGGCTTCTGTGCCGCCAGCCTCACGATCCCTCCTATACCTGAGCCCATCGCTACAGCCACTGTGTCAATCTATCGTGTTGAGGGTCTTCCCCTCTTTCGTGACCCTCCACTTTACCAAGCATGACATCCTTCTCCAGAGAATGGTCCCTTCTAACAACACGACCAAAGTAGGTGAGAAGTCTGGCCCTTCTCGCTTCCAAGGAGCTTTCCGGGAGCACTTCTTCCAGGACAGATTTGTTAGTTCTTTTAGCAGTCCACAGCACTTTTCTCCCTAGATGAAATGAAATCTTGGTTATCTAGATTAGTTTAATATTATCTTCTTGCCTAGCCATCTAGTGTCAATTCTAGAAATTAAAGGACAGGTACACTGCTCCCTCTGCTGGCCATGAAGCTGCAGTTAAAGATGAATTTAATCTCAATTCTCAGCCTCCTTAGTTAGACTCCTTTTTACAGTGACAAAGAGAGAGAAGGATGGTGCGAGTTCTTCAAGTAAGCTTTGAACAAAGATTTATGAAACTTTTGGAAAACATCACATTAAAGAGTTCAAAGTTTAAAAAAA
>NW_006921592.1:22742068-22763656 GCF_000298275.1 Orycteropus afer afer | reverse complement strand
CAGCTTTCTGGTTAGCAGTCAAGTGCCTTAGGCACTACGCAACCAGAGCTCCTGGAGAGTGTATAAATGTATGTATTTTTTAAGTAAAAGTAAAAACAGTGTGGCATTCCCACAGTTTTTGCTGTAATGCCTTCAACTGACTGGATTCAGCCAACCACATTTATCGAAGGTAATGACTTTTACTTTAAGTCAACTGATTTAGATGTTAACCACATTTACAAAGCACTTTCACAGCAATACCTACATTAGTGTTTGATTAAATAACTGGTTGCGCTTTGGTGGTATAGAAGGCTTCTTGTTAGGGCTAAAAAGAAAAATGAATACAATTAATATACCATCCTAATTTTCAGTACCTTGATCGACCTGTAACTTCTGGTTCAGAAGGCAGCACTGTGTGATGGTAAAAGCTGAGGACACTGCAGTCAGACAAACTAAGTTCTACCACTTAATAATGTGATCTTAGATGAATGACTTAACCTCTTTGAGCCTTGATTTTCTCTGATGTAACTTGAGGATTAAAAACGGAAACTCTTTCACAATAAAACGCAATTGCCTGACAACTTAGGATCATGGGTAAAGTAGTTGTTGTTGTTATTAGGTGCCATCAAGTCAGCTCCAGCTCACAACAACCCTGTGTACAACAGAACAAAAACACTGCTCAGTCCTGCACCATCCCCACCATCTTTGCTATTCTTGAGCCCATGATTACAATAATAGTAATAGTAACCACCTCATAAGGCCGTGTGAAGTTTAAATGAGGTAAGGTATGCAAAGAACTTAGTTGGCCTGTGCTAAGTGTTTATAATTCACTTAACTAATTTTTTTGGGAACCGATTTTAATTCCCTGCTCTCAAGGGAGAGAAGTAGAGGAAGAAAGACATGTAAAGAAATTAATTTAATAAAGTATAAGTATTGTCATGCTCTGAAAGACATCCACCAAGAACAAGAGAGCAAAGTGGAACAAGGATTCCCAAGTGGGAAGGGGAAGAGACAAAGGCTATCAGAAAAGGTTTTGTAGAAGAAATACCATTTAAGCAGAGCTCTTATTTTAAAAATTGGGAAAAAAAACCTTAAGTTATTCATGCACCCAGCTGTGAGAATCCAGCAGGTGACCAGACAGTGGGCTTCCCAGCTCATTGAACAAGGCAGTTACAAGAAGTATGCCAATCCATGGAGTGAGAGAGCTGAGTGCCTTCACACAGGAGGCTTACTGGTGGAGTGGGGTGCCTCTGGGCACTTATTGGTGGAGCTAAAGAGCTTTGTAACAGTTGCCAGACCAGGGCAGAGACCAGGCTCAGGGGCCAGGGGCCAAGGGCCAAGAGGCTGAGGACCAGAGAGAGGCTTGCTTGTCAGCCTGTCTTGACCAAAGAACTGTATACTGAGTCATGCCTGATCCTGAGTTGTAGCCTGTTACTTCCCTAATAAGCCCCATAACTATGAGTATGGTCTGTGAGTTCTGTGTGGTCATTCATTTTTTTTTTTTTCTGCCTATGACCTGCCTTTCTGTCAGATTGAACTAATCACATCTCCCTGAGCAAATGATGCTTCCCTCATATCATTCCCTTTGTCTGGCATCCAATGAATTGTCAAATCCAGCAGAGAACTAAAGAGTGCCATTGGAGGGACAGCTGGTGTCAGAATTGGTAAGGAGGTATGGTTGACCTCCACCACATAGGAGTCAGCATTGGGCTGATGGTGATGGCGATTCTTTCTCCTTCCTTGTGACAGTAGAGGAGGCCCAACCCTGCTCCATACTACTTCCACAATAAATAAACAAAATGTGGTGTATCCATACGGTGGAATATTATTCAGCCATAAAGAGAAATGAAGTTCTGATACATGCTACAATATGGATGAGCCCTGAAAGCAGTATGCTGAGCAAAATAAGACAGACACGAAAGGACAAACATTGTATGATCCCACTCACATGAAATATCTAGTATTGGCAAACATCTAGGATCAAAGTCTATTAGTGGTTACTCAGAGCCACAGAGGAGTGGGGAAAAGGGGAGTTTCTTAAAGGGCACCGAGTCACTGTTAAGGCTAATGAAAAAATTTGGAAACAATGGTGATGGTTGTTCAGCATGGTGAATGTAATTAATATCACTGAATTGTACACATAAAAATGGTTGCAAAGGCAAATGTTTACCACAATAATTAAAAAAAAAAAAAAAAACTGTTTAAAAAATCCAATTCATCCTGGAAAAAAAGTTGCCATTGGGTCAGTTCTGATTCACGGGTACCCCATGTGTGTCAGAGTAGAAGTGTGCTCCATAGAGTTTTCAATGCTCATTTTTTGGAAGTAGATCACCAGGCCTTTCTTCCAAGGTATCTCTGGGTGGACTCTAACCTCCAACCTTTTGGTTAGCAGCTGAACATATTAACCACTTATACTAGCTGGGAACTCTAAGGTACAAGCACAGCAACTGAAAACACTAGAGATGCAGGAGAAAGCCAGATCATAGGCCTTGTTTTCCCTCTTCACCAAGACAAACCAAATCCCTTAGTGAATGGGAATCTACGTTTCTCCTTCCAAAAGAGGAACTTTCTTTGAATGGTTTTGTTGGTGGCATTGTTGTCTCCAAAGGCCATAGGGCTAGACAGAGGAAGGCCTGAACGTATGCTATGCTCCAAACTGCTTGACTATTTCCAAAGTGTTCTGGTAATTTTAAAGCTGACAAGACTAGTCATTCACTGGTCAGTCATCATTGCATACCTGAGGCTTCAAGACAATTATTAAGAGTGGAAAGTTTCCTTGAACCATCTACATTCTGCAGAAACAATTTCCCTTACATATTCCCAGAATACATTATTCCTACGCTGAGCACCAGAAGGACTGAAACAAGATGGCTGTTCCCAGAGGAGTCCCCTCAGTTACTCAGAACAAGCTTCTGTACATAAGCCCTCATCATAGGTGATTACGGCCACGGGTTAATCTAGTGGTTCCTCCTAATTAATAGCCTAGAGCATTGAAGAAGCCAGAAATGACCACAATACTCCAAGTTTTTGGAAACCCCCAGTTGGCAGAGTGTCAGCCTTCCATTAGAGCAAACCTTGGTGTGCTGTTTAACCACATCACCCTTTCCTGGAATCCAGCCCTTTGGCTGACACTCTTCTGTGGAGACAGAATGTCCCTCTCACAGCTCAGAAATATTATGTAGGCTTTGTTTCTGCCTCAACATTCCCATTTATCATTCTTTCAGCTTCTTCTAACCCGTTCTTATCTGTTCTTAGAAAGATACTTGGTCTTTACCCATTTATTTCTTTAGTTCATGATATCCAGAAGTTCTTTCTCCTTTTCCTTCAGAAGATTTGAACCCTCATTTTTCTCTGCTCCTTGATTTCTCTACTTCTTTCTCTTTCTCTCTCCTGCCTCTCTTTCCCTTTTCCCCTCCCTTTCTACTTCTTTAAATTGAGCTCAGATAAAAACAAATAAACCAGACCAGGCCCAATCCCATTGAGTCAATTCCAACTCATGGCAACTTCTTGTGTTATAAAGTAGAATTGCTCCATATAGTTTTCCTGGCCGTAATCTTTACAGAGGCAGATAGCCAGGCCTTTCTTCCATGGGGCCATCTTGTGGGTCCAAAATGCAACCTTCAGATTAGTAGTCAAGTAGAAACTGTTTGTGCCCCCCAGGGACTTTTGAGAACAAGTAGATGAATCATATTATGTGTTTCATACTCTCACCAAGTTCCACACACTCCCCTCTTTTGTTTGGTTAGTGGTTTTCTTTTAATTATTTGTTTTTAATAATGTTCTTGCTATTGTGTGTCATCTGGTCAATTCCCGCTCATAGCAACCCTATATGATAGAGTAGAACTACCCCATAGTATTTCCCAGGCTATTGGAGGAAAAGTCATTAACAAATGACACAACCTTGCCTGCTCAAAGTGAAAAGGACTTGAAGCACTTACTGATGAAGAACTAAGACTGCAGCCCTCAGTATGGATTACATCTCAACATAAAGAAAACAAAAATCATCACAACTAGACCAATAATCAACATGATGATGAACAGAGAAAAGACTGAAGTTTTCAAGTCTTTTGTTTTATTCAGATCCACAATCAGTGTCTAAGAAAGCAGCAGTCAAGAAATTAAATGACATATTTCCATGGGTAAATCTGCCATAAAAGACCTCTATAAAGTATTAAAAAACAAAGATGTCACTTTGAGGACTAAGGTGTGCCTGACCCAAGCCATGGTATTTTCAATTGCCTCACATGCATGTGAAAACTGGGCAATGAAAAAGAAGACTGAAGAACTGATGCCTTTGAATTATGGTGTTGGTGAAGAGTACTGAATGTACCATGGATTGCCAAAAGAATGAACAAGTCTGTTTTGGAAGAAGTACAGCCAGAATGCTTCCTAGAAGTGAGGGTGGCGAGACTTTGTCTCATATACTTTAGACAAGTTATCAGGAGGGACCAGTCCCTGGAGAAGGACATCATCCTTGGTAAAGTAATGGGTCACTGAAAAAAGAAGAAGACCTTCTCTACAAGATGGACTGACACAGTGGCTGCAACAATGAGCTCAAACATAGCAACGATTGTGAGAATGGTGCAGAAAAGGGCAGCATTTTGTTCTGTTGTGCGTAGGGTTGCTGTGAGTTGGAACTGACTCAATGGCTCCTGACAACAAGAACAATCTTTACGGTAGCAGATCACCAGGTCTTTTCTTCCCCGGAGCCACTGGGTAGGTCCAAACCCCTGACCTTTCAGTTAACAACCACTTAACCATTGCAACACCGTGAACCTTACAAATACTGTAACACAAACTAGGACCTCAATAATATCTTATATCTAACCATTTGGCAGCCCTTTCTCCCACCCAATTTAGAAAAGGAGGGTCAGAATGGTTGAAAAACTTGAAGAATATAATCAATGTCACTGAATCATACATGTAAAAATTATTGAATGGGCTGATGTTCTGCTGTGTGTATTCTCAATAACAACAAATAAAATGAATTTTAAAAAAAAGAATTTCATCCATTTTGCCTCTTTGGTTTCCTTTAATCTGGACTACTTCCTTAATCATTTTTTATCTTTCATAGCATTTACATTTTTTGAAGAATACAAGCAAGGTATATTATAGAATGTCCATCAGTTTGGGTTTGCCTGGTATTCCCTTCCAATTAGACTCAGGTTGTGCATTTTTGACCGAAATAATACTGTGTGCTTCTCAAGGAATCATCTGGATGGTCCCTGTTGGGGATGTTAGCTTTGGTCACTTAGATACAGTGCTGATTTCTCTACTGGATGGTTTCACATTGTTGTACGTAAGGTCACCATGAGCAAGCTGACACAGCAACTAATAACAACATTGTTGCCATGTTTGCATATGTTCTTTGGGGAATTACTATTCCACTTACTACATTACTAAGATTTATCCATACGTTTCATGTCATCTCTCTCAGACATTTTCTCTTTCCTACCTCTTCTCCTCTGATGCGCGTTCCCCACGTACATGTGCACACAAACACAAATTTTCTTTTTACTTCCAAGTCTTTCATTTTCCAGGCACATCCTTACTGTGGTAGTTAAGGTTGTGTGTCAACTTGGTGAGGCCATGGTTTTGAGTGGCTGGACAGCTGGATATAGTTATTCCCCACAATGGGATTATAATCACTTCCATGATGGAATCCGCTGTGAGCAGCTAAGGTGTTGCCTTTGGGTTTTGGCCTGCTTCCACTATATGAGGAGGGGTTCTTAGAAAGATCTCTGGCTTTTGGCACATCTGGACCCTGCATTTGGCCGAGTCTTGGCCTGCCATGTTGCCTGCCAATCTTGGAACTACACCATATATTACCTGTCAATCTTGGGTTCTTAGCCTCAGCAGCCAGAAGCTATGTGAGTCAGAAAAAGCCTCCAGCTCCAGTGGACCTGGAATAGGAGGCAGAGCTGAAGCCCAAGATTGAGGAGCTTTCACCCAGCCCCTAGAAACAGCATTCTGAATTTGGACTTCTAGCCTCCTAAACTGTAAGAGTTCCTGTTTGTTAAAGCTACTTGTGGTATTCCTGTTAGAGCAGCACTAGAGAACAAAAACCCTCAAAAGCAATTCGGAAGTATCCAACCCTTACCTCCCCAAGTACACTCCCTTGTTCAATGACTACAGACTAAATCTCCAAAAGAATGGTATGTAAGGTGGCAAAAATACGTGTTGTTACAGAACTAGGTAGATGTGGTAGTTAAATGTGTATGTCAACTTGGCTGGGCCTGGTTGAGTGGCTGGGCAGCTGGTGGTAGTTATTCCCCATGATGAGACTGGCAATCAACTCCATGATGGGATCTACCACAAGCAGCTGAGTAGCTGCCTTTGGGATGTGGTCTGTTTTCTGCATATAAGGAGAAGCCTTGGGGATAATCTCTAGCTTACGGCACGCTTGGACCCTGCATGTAGCTGTGTCGTTGGTCAGCAGCCTGCCATGCTCTGCCAACCTTGGGACTTACAGTGGACTTAAATTAATGGCGTGCCATGTGGTTTGGTAAAATCGGGACTGTGCCATTTTATTTGTTGACCTTGGGCTTGTTAGCCTCAGCAGCCACTATCTGCCTGATTGAAGAGATGCCTCTAGCTTCAGTGGGCTGGGAGCAAGACACAGAGCTGATGCCCAAGGTTGAGGGGCTTTCATACAACTCCAGAGCCTAGCACTTTGAACTTGAACTCCAAATTGTGAGAGAATAAACTATTTGTTAAGGTCATCCCATTTGTGGTATATTCTTAGCAGAGCAGCACTAGGTAACCAGAACAGTGGAATCCTGGATGATGCAAACCATTAATACTCTCGGCTGCTAACCAAAAGATTGGAGGTTTGAGCACACCTGGAAAAGCCTTAGGAGCACAGTTCTACCCTGAAACACATGGGGTTTCCATGAGTCAGAACTGACTCAACAGCAACTGGGGTGAGGAAGGGACTAGGTGGCTCAGGAAGAAAACAGATCCAAAGGGATCGACAAAGGAATCACTGGGCCTTTTCCTTTCTCAGTCAATCCACCAACCAATCAACATTCATTAACTGAGTAAATATTGTTTTCCCAGCACCACACTTCCCTAGATGGGGGCATATAAAGCACAAAACTCCAAAGGGCTTACAAGCTCCATGCTTCCCTCCCATCAATGCACCCAGGGAAATCTTTCTCTAGCTTCAAGGCACAGTTCAAATGTCACCTCCTCCTTTACTCATCCCATCCTAAGCACTAGTTTATCTACTATTTTCCAGTGTTCGACGCTTGCTTCACAGTAGTCCCAGAGGTAGGATTTACTAGCTCCATTTTTCTAATCAGTAAGCTGAGACTCAAAATATTAAAGAACTTGAGCATAGTCACACAGCTATTAGTGTACAAGTCTGAGTTCCAAGTTCATAATTTTCTCACCGTTCCAAAATGGGCCCAAGAGACTTAAGTGCTTTTTTCTTAGAACTCTGTTATATCCTGCTTATACCTCAATTACAGAGTTTATCATAGTTAGCTATGTTCACATTCCCTCCCTGCAATTTATTTTGAACTACTTTAGCAGAAAAATAAATCTCACTCATCTTTGAGGCCTCAGAATTTAGGAGAATAACAGCAAATAGTAGATGGTCAGTGTTATAAATGGAAGTATGTTCCCCCAAAATATGTATTATAAATACTAACTCCTATACTTGTGGTAAGGAGCCTTAGTGGCACAGTGGTTAAACACTTGGCTACTAACCAAAAGTTGGGTTGCTCAAACTCACCAGCTGCTTCCCAGAAGAAAGATGTGACAACCTACTTCCATAAAGATTACAGCCCTGGAAACCCTATAGGGTAGTTCTACTCTGTCCTATAGGGTTGCTATGAATCAGAATTGACTCAACAGGAATGAGTTTGGTTTTTGGTCTATACTAGTGCTTATAATCCCACTTGGGAATGGGTTTTCTTTGTTATGTTAAGAAGTTACATCAGTGCAGGGTGTTCTTCAAGCCAGTCACCTTTGAGAGATAAAAAGAGCAGATTAGGCAGAGAAGTAAGCAAAGCTGGGGAAAGATGGATGCCACACCACTTGAAGATCACCAAGGAACAAGGAACAAGGACCTGCCCTCAGAGCTGAAAGAGAGAAAGCCTTCTCCTAGAACCAGCACCAGAATTTTTACTTCTAGCCTCCTAAATCGTGAGAAAATCAATTTCTGTTTGGTAAAGCTACCCACTTGTGGTATTTCTGGTATGGCAAACAAAAACAAAAACAAACTCACTGCCACTGAGTCCATTCCAACTCATAGTGACCCCCATTGTGTTTCCAAGGCTGTGATTTTTCACAGAAGCCGACCGCCCATCTTTCTTCTGTGCAGCTAGTGGGTCTGGTTTAGCAGCACTAGATAACAAGACAGTCAATAAATGCATGATGAAAGAATTGACGACGGAAGGAATCTATTGGAGAGATGACATCAACACATGAGAAGCTGCTTCATAAACCCACATGGGCCAAACAGATAAATATAATTATATATTAATATAATATAAAAGTACCAGATTACATAGTAAAGGTAGAAAGTAAGTTATCATCCAACAAGGACAGTATACAAAAAAGCATGGGGTAATAAACATACTTTTCCTACTTAGTTGGAAGAATATGTTTTGTGGCCCTTTCTTTCCAAAGGAATGAATATGTATTATATAAATACCATTATTATATGATTATTATTATACAAAAATGCATTATGTTTATATATTACTATGCAAGTATTTTTATTATACAGACACATCTAGATGCCCTGAATTTAAAAGTCCATAATTAATAACTTTATCTTGATATCTCAGTGAGAACATTAAAAACCTGTATGTTTTATGGTAGCAAAAATATAATACTGTATTTTTAACCATGAGAGTTTTCTTGGGCTCCTATGACTGGTTTTCAAATTTTTTATTAAAATTTTCCTTACTAAGTAACATAGCATGATTATCTCACTTTTAAAAAAATATATATGCAGTACAATATTTATCTTTGAGCTCTTCATAAAGCAAGGAGAAGGAATTTGATCTTTCAGCTGACTTTATACAGCAGATTCTACATTGCTGCATGCTGGGAGAGGGCCTGACCTGCCAGCTCTTTATCCATATGATTGTGGTAAAAGCAGACATAACATTATGGCTCAAACAGAACAAAGATGAGCTTACAAAAGTACATGGTTTACATAATACCAGAGCTTTGGGACAGAGACCTCTTTTTTCAAGACACAAATCTCATATAACCATAATCATGATCAGTGGTGAGGAATTTTAAAAACAGAGTCTCCCCCAAATCTTCCAGACTTAGTTGTACCACAGCTAAATCAGGTGATTCCAACACATGATTCATATCCCACAAAAACTGAAATGTTTCAAAAACAAGATTCCCAAAGGACAAAGTAGCCTTTTCCCAAAACTCATTCAAATTTTTAAGACAATCTTTTTTTCTATGTTTTGTTTTATATAATTACCATCTTTCTTATTCTAAAATAAAAGGCTTATATAAACATATACACACACAATTTTCACTTGTAAGTTTCAGAGTTCTGACATATTTTAAATACAATTGTGCCTTAGTAGATGTAGGTCATAAATCAAGTCTATTGCTATAGTGCTAAATACACACATACATACATAGATATACACAGTCAGTTTTGGTTTTGTTATTTTTTTAAGGAGTTCCTCAGTGGTGCAAACAATGAAGCACTCAACCAGTAGCCAAAAGGTCAGTGGTTCAAACCTACCCACAGGCGCATCAGGAGACAGTCTTGTCAATCTGCTTCTAAAAGGTCACAGCTTTGAAAAACCTGTGGAGTTGCTATGGAGTTGCTATGAGTTGGAATCAACTTGACGGCAACTAACAACAACATTTCTTTTTATTACGAAATTGTTAATCATGCACAAAAGTGGTAGGATAGTATAACAAATCCTATGTACTCATCATCCAGCTTCAAAAATTTTTAGTGATACTGTTGTTGTTATGTGCCGTTGAGTCAGACCTGACTCATAGCAACCCCTCCTTGGGTTTCCAAGGTGGTATCACTAGGGAAGTAGATTGCCCAACCTTCCTTCTGAGGAGTTGCTGGTGGGTTTGAACCGCCAGCGGTCTGGTTAGCAGTCAAGTACCTTAGGCACTATGCTCCCAGAGCTCCTTATACTAGAGATTATATATTTAAATAAAAAGATTTACATAGCCTGCTATCCTGTATCGCCTGTACCCACAGCAAACAATACCACCACCAGCAACCCCGGATGCTTTGCAGAATATGAGCTGTTTGACCTACAAACACATTAACTTTTGACATGAGATGCCTCCTTAGAACAGTTCTCCTAAATCTTTGTATAGTAAAATTGTCACTAAAAATTCATGTTGATTATAAAAATCTGATGCAAAAAAAGGATTCTGTGTTGTTATAAAGGTATGCATTTCCATTTTGTAAAATTTTCAAATACTCATGTAAATTTGCATATAGATGGGTATTTTATGATAATATTAAATAATTGCTCATTTTCTTTGGTGAAATAATAGTCTTATCTGTAAATAGGAAAATAAGTTTATTTTGAGGAGACACATAGTATTTGAGGGAGAAATGTATTAAAATCTACAACTTGCTTTCAAATGGTTCAGTAATAGGTGTGTACGTGTGTGTGTGTGTTTATATCAGAGGTTGACAAACTTTTTCTGTAAAGAGTCAGATAGTAAATATTTTAGACTTTGCAGATCAAGAGGTAAATATCAAGGATATTATTAGCGGACTGTATAAACATTTGAAATTTGTTGTTGTTATTGTTATGTGCTGTTGAGTCAGACCCAACTCATAGCAACCCCTCCTTGGGTTTCCGAGGCAGTATCGCTACAGAAGTATATTGCCCAACCTTCCTTCCGAGGAGTGGCTGATGGTTTAGAACCGCCAGCCTTCTGGTTAGCAGTCAAGTGCCTTAGGCACTATGCTACCAGAGCTCCCATTTGAAATTTAGTTGTTTAAAAATGTTAAAAAATAATAAAATAAAAACCTTCTTGACTTGAGGCTATGCAAAACCTGTGAGGGGTCAGACTTGGCCCTTGAGCCATAGTTTGCAGACTCCTGGTGTAGATAGCTAAATAGTGCAAAAATGGGAAGACCTTAATTGCTGAATCTAAGTAGATTGTACATAGGTGTTCATTGTATTAGTCTGTCAATAATAAAAGACTGCAAAAATGCAAATACATAAAAATATAATGAAAGTAAATATCATCCATAATAGGAGCTAGAGATTAACACCATTAACATGTTGATAATCGTCTTTTACTTTTAGTTCCTAGTGTATGTGTGTATCTTCCAACTGAAATGAAATCCTACACCATATAACGTTTCATAGCCTGCCACTTTCATCTAAAGTTTATTCAAAAGCATTTTTGTATGCCATCACCATATGACTGGAGCCACAATATTCTACTAAATAAATGTTTTAACTATTTCACAATTTTTGAAAATTTGTTTTACCAACTTTTCATGCTTACTAATGAGAATTTCTTCACATGATTTTTATCTATTAATTCCCTCCTTGAGACCCTTGATGATAAACCAAAAAAAAAAAAAAAAAGGTGCTGTTCACTCCGAACTTGTGTAAACCCATGTGAGTTGAGACCTGTGCTCCATAGGGTTTCCAATGGCTGATTTTTTTTGGAAGTAGATTGCCAGGACTTTCTTCCAAGGCACCTCTGGGTGGACTTGAACTTCAAACCTTTTGGTTAGCAGCTGAGCACTTTGACAAATTGCACCGTCCAGCAACATCTTTGAGGATAAGGAGTTGTAAATAAATCTCCAATTTTGTTGTGGAAGTGTGTGTTTCTTTTGCAAGGGGCTAGAAGTTAAGATAAAACAGTAAAAACTGATGGTTATATTACTGAAAAGTATTCCAAATCTTCAAAGTCCTTGCATATTATTCATCTTAGGAAGATAAAATGAATTCTATAGATAATAAAAAATGAAGAAAGATAATTCAAAATAGACTTTAGGCATTAGTGATTACTTTTCTTATCTATGTTGACTTGCTGACCTGATCTGGCCCATCCTCATCATTTACCTGGCTCCCTGCTCCTCACCTCACTCCAACCACAGCAGCTGCTCTTTGACTTCTCACTCACAAGGCACACTCTCTCTGCCTCCATATTATTCCCCAGATATGCACAGGGTGCACGTCTCACTTCCCCAGGTAGCTCTTTCAATGACGCCTCCTCAGAGAGGCTAGTCTGCTTGACCATCCTATCTAAAGTAATCATAGCCAAACCAAAACCAAACTCACTCTCGTTGAGTCAATTCCAATTCATAGTGACCTTTAGGGCAGAGTAGACTGCCCCCAGGGAGCTCTGGTAGCATAGTGGCTAAGACACTTGCCTGCTAACCAGACGGCTGGCGGTTCAAACCCACCAGCCACTCCTCGGAAGGAAGGTTGGGCAATCCTACTTCCGTAGTGATACTGCCTCGGAAACCTAAGGAGGGGTCTCTATGAGTCGGGGCCGACTCGACGACGGCACATAACAACAACAACAACAAGAGTGCCCCCGTAGGGTTTCCAAGGCTATAAATCTTTATGGAAGCCAACTGCCTCATCTTTCTCCCATGGAGAAGCTAGTGGGTTCAAACTGTCGACCTTCTGGTTAGCAGCCAAATGTTTTTAACTACTATGCCTCCTGAGCTCCTTAACCATACCCAGTCACTCTTTATCCTAATTTCCTACTTTCATTTTCTTCCTAGTACTTATCACTACCTAATCCTACATGTTTATTGGTCATTTGCTGTGCCTCCATTGGTTGTAAGTTTCAGAAGGGCAGGGACTCTGTCTACAGTGTTCACCTCTATAACCTCTGAACAGTGGCACTTAGTAGTTGTCCAATAAATATTTGTTGAATGAATACCAGGTTAAAAAAACAAAACAAAACAAAAAAAAACCCAAACCCACTGCCATGGAGTCTATCCAACTCACAGTAACCCTATGTTGTTGTTGTTATGTGCCGTCGAGTCGGCCCCGACTCATAGCGACCCCTCCTTGGGTTTCCGAGGCAGTATCACTACGGAAGTAGGATTGCCCAACCTTCCTTCCAAGGAGTGGCTGGTGGGTTTGAACCGCCAGCCTTCTGGTTAGCAGTCAAGTGCTTTAGCCACTATGCTACCAGAGCTCCTAGTAACCCTATAGGACAGAGTAAAACTGTCCCATGGGGTTTCTAAGGCTGTAAATCTTTACAGAAGCAGACTGCCTCATCTTTCTCCCATGGAGCAGTTGGTGAGTTCAAACCACCAACCTTTTGGTTAGCAGCCAAATGCTTTAACCATAGTGCTTTAGACTCATAGTGACCCCTCCTTGGGTTTCCAAGGCACTGTCTCTACAGAAGTAGATTGTCCAATCTTCCTTCCAAGGAACGGCTGGTGGGTTTGATTTGCTAGGATAGATCTCACTTAAGACTTTTTAAACTCACTTATTTAGTATATTTGCAGTAGTGGTGAGAGAACATGCTCCACAGTAACTCCTTCTACTCGTGTATTAGGTGTGTGAGTTCAGCCACATATTTTGTGACACCTTTACTTTCTATTAAAAGAGCTCTGGTGGCCTAGTGCCTAAGGCATTTAACTGCTAACCCGAAGGCTGGTGGTTCAAACCCACCAGCCACTCCTTGGAAGGAAGGTTGGGCTATCTGCTTCTGTAGAGATACTGCCTCAGAAACCCAATGAGGGGTCGCTATGAGTTTAATCAACTCCATGTTTGGTTTG
Organism: Orycteropus afer afer; assembly: GCF_000298275.1. Lineage (NCBI taxonomy): Eukaryota > Metazoa > Chordata > Mammalia > Tubulidentata > Orycteropodidae > Orycteropus > Orycteropus afer. The sequence goes on along the minus strand of NW_006921592.1, from coordinate 22,749,942 downwards.
GTTTTTGGTTATACTCACTCAGTAAAAAGAGAGAGAGAGAATTCTGACCAAAACACACTTTGCTTTAAAGAGCTTGTGACACATTAAATTGTCATATCACACCACTATTGTAATTAACTTTCTCTTTATACAAACAGAATCCATCCTCATCACAACTTTGGGAAAAATTTCACCAAGTCCTTGGTAGTCCTTTTAAGTGTTTTTATTTAAATCTACTGCCACCTAGTGTGGAGAAAAGAGAATTATAGGCTCTTTTTTTGTTTTGTTTTTTGGTTAAAAAAGAAATTGAATGTTTATTATTTGCTTTCTTATTTGGATTCAAAGACAAACTCTTGGGAACTATACTTACCAGGGTCCTCCTGATTTTTTTTTCTTAATTAAGTAAAATTTCTAAGAAAAAAATCCTATTTCAAAACTTAGAATATTTTTCTGAATTTTCTGAAAAAAAAACTAGGTAGTAAGAATTGGTTTCCCAATGACTCTCTGTCCCATTTGGCCTTGCAAAAAGGACACTGAGGTGGGATCTGCTGACCACCTCTGACTTTACAAGAGGGAGAGAAAATCACCATCAGCAGCCCAAGATTTATTCCTTTGATCCAGACATGACGCCATTCTCCACCTTTTTTACCAACTCTGAGGCAAACCATCTGTCCCACAGCACTCACTAGTTCTCTGCTGGGTTCAATAATTCGATGCAATGGCTACACAGAACTCAAAGACAATACTCAGGATTATGGGGTTTATTAGGGAAGCAACAGGTCAGCAACTGGAAACCAACAGTCACTCTGCAGAAGAAAGAAGAGACAGAGAAAAGAGGCAGTCTGCTTCCATAAAGATTTACAGTCTTTGGAACCTTATGGAGCAGTTCTACTCTGTCCTCCCGGATCACTAACTTGGAAAAGACTCCATAGCAGTGGGCTTAGTGAGCTCTGGTCAGGGCTGTCATTGTTACCCAATTACAATGATGCTTCAGATCACATGGTTTCATCTGCACGTGTTCCAAGCATGTACTGGTGTTCTGTTGCTACCAGTGTTTTCATAGTTGCTGATTTTGTCAAATTTCCTGATGTTTTGGCTATAATATTGTGCTAAGTAGTATTTGTGAAACTGTATCAATAACATTTTTGTGAACAAAGTAACAATGAAAGGAAAAGAAACTGAGCCTTCTACTCAGTTATTAATAATGTTGAAACTCAATGCAGAAATATCTTACAAAACAATTTTCTTGTGAATATTTATATAATCTAAGAGACATTACATTTAAACAATTTAGAACTTTATCACCTATGAGTCTGTGGTTAAAATTGCTAATAAATATTACTAAGCATTCTGTATCAGCTAGTGTTGGAGGAGGTCCTAAGGGGAGGAGGGTGACACCATGAGTTATCAGGCTGAGTGACACCAACCCAATTGATATCACTGACTAATGCCCTCAGATTAAAGGAGGAGTCAGGGTAAAAAAAAAAGGGGGGGGGCGGGAAGGAAAGAAACAGAAGATGAAGGGTAGCATGGCTCACTCAGTTCATTGTTCATTGATTAGTCTAAGAGGGGTTACTAGGCCAGGCTACATACCTGGGGCAATTTAGAGACCTTCAACCTCCCCATATACACACACACACACACACACACACACAGAGCCACCACATTCCTGATTCTCCCCACCCTGCTTTATTCATTCTGCGACACTTGTCACCTCCTTGCAATGCTACATAATTGACTTCTTGCTGATGTTGCTGTTTATAGTATCTGTTTCTCCACATCTCTGTTATAAAGTAAGCTCTGAGAGAGCAAATTTTTGTCTTTTTTTTTTTGCTGTTTTGTTAACTGATAGGAGTCCCTGGATCGTGCAAATGATTAATGCACTCAGCTGTTAACCAAAAGTTTGGAGGTTTGAGTCCACCCAGAGGCACCTCGGAAGAAAGGCCTGGTGATCTACTTCCCAAAAATCAGCTGTTGGAAATCCTATGGAGCACAGTTCTACTCTGACACCTCTGGGACCATCAGCAATCAGAGTCAACTTGACAGCAACTGGTTGGTTGGTTTGTTAATTGATATATCCCAAGTGCCTAGAGCAATGGCTGCACATACATGACAAGCATTTAATAAATATTTATTGAATAAAGGAACAAAGGGATAAATGAAGGAAAGAAGGTAACCACTCTAGAAGTGGGTGAGAGGATGTGTCTGCAACATTTGCTGTGCTTTGTGACTGACCTTTTTTTTTTTTGCATGGGCAGAGCCTGTTTCAACTCAATGTCAAATGCCTGATCTTTGGCATGTTTTTCCCTTCTGTGGAGATAAGTGCTATCACTTCTTAGAAATCACTGGCTATATTTCCACCCAAATAAACATTACTGAATATCCCAAAAGTTAAATTTTGACACCAACACAGGGAAGTCAATAGGAACCTTGTCACCTTTTAGAAACCATATAGCAAACCAGAAGATACAGATTCTTACTTCAAACTAAATGTTGGAAATAATGTTCTGGGACAATGAAAGCAAGTTATGAAAGCTAATCTGGTTTTGTTTTCTTTCTATTTTCTGTCTCTCCTCTCTATTTTCCTCCTTTTAAGTGATACTGTTTCAATATCTTCCTAAACCCTGAATGAAAAACATAAAGTGATGATTGTGAAATTCTGAACTCTAATCATCAGTATAATAAAGAACTCTGAAGAGCTCATTTTAAAAAATATGAGTAAGAGGAATACTCACCAGCTGTCTGTCACTTTGTCATACTATGGTGACTTGTTTGTTGCCATAATGCTGGAAGCTATGCCATGGGAATGTCAAATACCAGCAGTGTCTCCCGTGGTGGACAGGTTTCAGCAGAGTTTCCAGACTAAGAATAGGAAGAAAGGTCTGGAGATCTATTCCTGAAAACTAGCCAGTGAAAACCCTATGGATCAAAACAGCCACAAAGACGACATAGGACTGGGCAATGTTCATCGTGTTGTATATAAAGTCACCACGAGTTGTAGCCAACTCAACGGCAACTAACAAGGACAACAAGAGGAATACACAAAAAGATACAAAAATCTTGAAAAAGAGACATAGAGTGAAAAAGTTTAAGGGAGATGGTTTTCCAACTGAAACTTGAAAAACACCTGTGTGATTTTTATGCATTACTGGAAACACAACTCAGAAATCAAGAACAAATAAACCAACACAGCTATGGAAGTGTCCAAAGTAAATAAGCCTATAAGATTGAAAACAGGGAACCAGAGACATCAATTGACAAATGAGGACAACTACAAACAAAAAAGAGGGGGAAAAAAAGTTACAGAACTTCTAGATGGTAGGGAAGTCAAGACAACTACAAGATAGAATGGACTGTTCTAAACTTGGGAAGAAAACTATATATCACAGGGTAATCTCAGAGAAAAATGATAAACTTTCACATCAAAATAAAAAAGAGGACCAGCACAAATATTTAGCAAATACTAAAACAATAGCAATGAAGGAAGTGATAACATGGTCTGTAAACAAAATGAGCTCAGCATAGAAAATTATATGGAACAAAGAAATTGACACCATGAAAAAGCACCTAACAAAAATGACAGCAACAAATTCATATTTGCTGATAATTACATATCTGGCAAGGGACTTATCTCTAAGATTTGTAGAAAACTCCAATGCCTCAACAGCAAAGGAATTAACAATCCAATTGAAAAAATGGGCAGAAGACATGAATAGACACTTCATCAAGGAGGATATTCAGGTGACCAGCTAACACATGAAGAGATGCTCACAGTCATTGGCCATCAGAGAAATGCAAATCAAAACAACCATGAGATACCATCTTACCCCAGCACTGATGCCAAGGTTCAACAAGACAGAAAATAACAAATGCTGGTGGGGATTGCTGGTGGAACTGTGAAGTAATACAACCACTGTGGAAAGCAGTATTGTGACTCCTTAGAAAGCTGGAATTGGAGATATCATTTGACCCAGCAATCCCATTACTAGGTACCTATCCTAGAGAGGTGAGAGCCAGGACAGGAACTGATATAGGCACACCCATGTTCATCACAGCACTATTTACAACAGCAAAAGATGGAAACAACCTATGTGCCCATCAGCGGAAGAGTGGATGATCAAACTATGGTACATAAACACAATGGAATGCTATGCAGCACTAAAGAATAATGTAGAGTCTGCAAAACCCCACATAATATTGATGAATTTGGAGGGCATTATGCTGAGTGAAATAAGTCAATCACAGAAGGACAAATATAGTATTAGTTCATTGTTGTGGAGGGTTAAGGAAAGGTTTATATATGGAGGGAAACTTTGTTTGTTTGTTGCCAGGGGTGGGAGGGGAGGGGAGGAAACACTGAAAAAAAAAAAGTGCATTGACCCATGTCACTTTAGTTTTGTGTATTTCACTGTACATACATTATACTTCAATAAAATGCATTATTAAAAAAAAACCAAGAACAAAGTATGTTTTTCAAGTATTCCATGAATAGGTCAAATGATTGGATGGAGATCCAATAATTGATTTGGAACTTCTAGCCCTTGAGGCATGTTTATAAAAGGATGAAGCTGATGCGTAAGTCTGTCCTGGTTGCCTGATGTTAACATCACACATCATAATTTTCCACACCTTCATTACATAATTTGATTCTCACAAGTCTGTGATGTAGACAGGACTAAGCATTATCCCCGATTGTACTGATTTGTGGCTCTTAAATGAGGAAACTGGACTCATCCAGTTTCCCCCTCTCTATCACAGCCTCCAAAGGAGCTCTGGTGGAGTAAGATTATATATATGATGTTTAACATGAGATAGCCAAATCTTTATTGCTTGAAATAAATTAAAGAAAATGGCAACTACAACCATTTACTCACACTTCCTCCCACCTTGGCTTCACCCAGTGGAAAACTGACAAAGAGATCCAGAAAAACCACCTTTATTAATGGGCCAGTTACGTGCCAAATATCCCAGAGTTAACAGGGAGTCTCATAAAACATAACCCCAGCTGACGTTCTTTAGACGCCTTGGATTAAACAGTCTTCGCTAATGCTAGTCAGAAGAGCAGGGAGTTGGAGAAGACCTCTTCTGCCATGCTTCCTCCTATCTACTCGCTTCTAGAATCTGTGAGGTGAGCAGCTCAGCTATTCCCCCAAAGACTCAGAAACAGGTCAGAACAGAGTAGTAAGATAACTTCAAGGCCACACAAACTCTGGGCCAAAATTAGTGCCTTTTCTACTTCCTAACTCAAGTTATATATGTAACTCATATATATATATATATGCTTTAATGCCCTATATAATTCATCAGAGACTTTACAATGAACATAGATAAAAGCCTAAAATACTCCAAATAATGCAAAGTCAACAATACAAAAATGCCCAAATTTGAATATAAACTCATAGCCATGATTATATTTTCAGAAAAGTTAAAATTCAAAAATGAAATCCTTTGAATTTGGTAAGCTAAAGTCTGAAGACATTAAGGTTCAACCATTTTCTCTTTTTCAGATTTATTATACAGTAGGAATCCTCTCAAGAACATAATCCTGACAGCAGAATGGTCTCTTTCATGAGTGTTATAGGAGGATCATGGATACCAGTGGCACAAAAGGTATTTCTAGGAGTGAGCCGGCAGTTAGAGGTATGACCCATATTCAGATTTGCAATGGGATGAACCCTGAGGGAGAAACCATTGAAATGGTGCCTAATGACTGGTCAGGCACTACTTTATCTCTTTCTTGATTGCTGTAACTCTGATTTCTGATTGGCATAAGGAATTTATCCCCCTGTCTTCTGACACTTCCAAGCTCTATGCTCAGGAAGATGCTAGAACTGTCCAAGCAATCTTAGGCCATTGCCAGAACTACTAATGTACCAGGTACCAGCTGCCATGTTGAGGGTCAGGCTCAAGTCTCCTTGGAGAACAATCAGTAACTGCTCTGTCACAGACCATCTAGTGTGCAAGCCAAAAACAAAAACCCAAATCCATTGCTGTTGAGTCAATTCAATTCCAACTAATACCGACCTCACCCACCTCACTGTTTTGCATATACAAGCCTCTTCTATTAGCAAGGTTTTCCCAAACTGATGCTACCTATGTCCACAGTGCCCAGGCTCTACCACTACCTGCCTACAGTAATGTTTCCCAGAGTTTTGTTCATGGACCATCTACACCAAGGTCACTAGAGACTAGAGATGCTTGTTAATATCTATATATTATATATTATATTATATTATATTATATATATTACATATATATATATATATATATATATATATATCTCTTCGTGTATATATATACACGAAGAGAAAGAGAGATTCTGTACCCCATTCCAACCTACTGAAACACAAGCAAAACCAAAATCAACAATTTTATTCACATTAAATTTTGAGAAGAGCTCTGGTAACGTAGTGCCTAAGGCACTTGACTGCTAACCAGAAGGCAGGTGATTCAAACCCACCAGCCACTCCTCAGAAGGAAGGTTGGGCAATCTACATCCTTAGTGATACCACCTCGGAAACCCAAGGAGGGGTCGCTATGAGTTGGGTCTGACTCGACGGCACACAACAACAACTAATTTCGAGAATTTCTGCTCTAAAGGATTGCTTCTGTAAGTAGAACCAGCTGCATCTTATGTGAATAATAATATTCAGGAATGTGTATCCTTTTAGCTGTATTGTCCAGCAGTTGGCATGTCATGGCTCAGGTCTCCAACAGGACAGTGAAAGGATGTTTAGCCTGTGCATCAGTAATTTTTCTAGTGTAAGAAATCCATCAGACTCTCCTCCTGGGTACCAGGGGGATAAATTCCTTATGCCAATCAGAAATCAGAGTTACAGCAATCAAGAAAGAGATAAAGTAGTGCCTGACCAGTCATTAGGCACCATTTCAATGGTTTCTCCCTCAGGGTTCATCCCATTGCAAATCTGAATATGGGTCATACCTGCCTTCCACACATGAAACATCCCAGGGGATGCCCTGTAGGACCACCTTCAATTAGCAAAGGTGAAATGTTCCTTAATGGTCAAGGTGCTTGGCAACAGGTTAGCCATCCAGCCACATATCAAGGTCCTTGCTATGGACTGAATTGTGCCCCAAAACAATGTGTTGTAAATCCTAACCCCTATATCTGTTCGTGTAATACAATTTGGGAATAGCTTTTTGTTATGTTAATGAAGCCTTATCAGTGTAATGTGTATCTTTAGCCAATCACTTTCGAGATATTAAAGAGCAGACTAAGTACTAAAGCAAGCAAGCATAGATGGGGACAATAGATGTCACACCACATGAAGATTGCAAGGAACTAAGGAACAGAAGCTGAAAAAAGGACCTTTCCCCCAGAGCCCATAGAAACTTCTCCTAGAATCAGTGCCCTAAATTTGGACTTCTAGACTCCAAACTTTGAGAAAATAATTTGTTTTTTAAAGCCACCCACTTGTGTATATCTGTTACAGTAGCACTAATACAGTGTTAGTAGGCTTTGTAGGCTGGTCCTCTTGAGTGTCCATGGCTCCCAAGCAACCTATTAGTGTCCATAGCTCACAGCCTATTTCAGAGTTCACATTTCAAAAATTCCCATTAACTTGATTATAAGACTGAAAACACAGTTGTATGATTCTCTCCAGGTCTTAGCTATCCAATGATGGGCCAGGCTGCAATGAACCCATTAGAGCATCTGGAGGTCTCCCCAGCCCTCTCTCTGCATACCCCACTTCAATCTATGGAGGAAGGATCTTCTGCAAATTTCCACTTCTGAGTGAATGTTGGCTGGGAAGAGAACGTAAACCCCACTTTCTTGCCAACCCAAAAGAAGCTGCAAATGTAAAGTTGTTACGTTGGTGAATGTCTTGTTGTGTATGTTTTCACAACGAAAACATTGTTCCACATCCTACTTT
>NW_006921592.1:22737465-22741921 GCF_000298275.1 Orycteropus afer afer | reverse complement strand
TAGAAAAATATGGGGTGGAGTAGCACCAGGGCAAAGGGGTACAGATGATTGGTTGTTGCTAAGGGGTTTTGGGGGACGTGTTGGAACCTCCGGCTCCAAAGTCTACTTAGGGAATTATTATCTAGGAAGGATGCAGAGTGAAAGACTTCAGGAGCTGCGCACAAATCTCTGATACGCGCTGATTCCGGAGGACTTCTCTGATACCTGCTGAGACCGGAGGGTAAATAAAAGCCCTAGGGAGTGTTTAGAATCCTCAACATTAAAAGACTTGTTAGAATCCCTGGCACTAAAAGGTTTCTGGTTAAAGATTTCCCTGGAGGCTATTAGGACTTCGGCCTCAGCCCCACACTTGCAAGCAGCCATCTAGATGCAATGATGGGTATCTCCTCATCCAGAGCAAAGAATAATGAAGAAAACCAAAGACACATGGAAACAATTAGTCCAAGGGACTGGTACACCATGTGATCCAAAGCCTATATAACTATGACACCAGAAGAACTAGATGGTGCCTGGCTACCACTGTCAACCACTTGGAGGGGATCTATGTAGGAGATCCTGGATAGAGAGGGGGAATAATGTGGAACAAAACTTAAAATCATTTTTTAAAAAGAGAGGGAAACCAGTTTTGCTGGTCTGATAGATCCTGATGGAACCCCTGAGATTATGGCCACCACCAGCCACTCCTCAGAAGTGATACCACCTCAGAAACCCAAGGAGGTGTCACTACGAGTTGGATCCGACTCTATGGCAGTGTGTTGTGTTTTGTTTCCATTAGCTGCCTTTCAGGGCTGGAATTGAACCCACTCCTGTGGCTGGCAGCCAAACAAAAGACAGCCATATGAGCTGAACATTTACATTAGGTAGATCCACTTCTTGGAGAGATTAATCATGGGAGAATAGAAGGGCTGTGTATGCACAAGGAGACTGCTAGGGGGTGGGGCAGGAGTGCATGGGATGGAAGGACACAGGGAAGAGGTAACTATGGGGAGGAAATGGGAGGGGAGCTGTTGCATTGTGGAAAACTGCAGTCAATGTCATGAGACAAAGTGTATGAACTGCTGTATGGACAATGAATTTGCTCCGTAAACTTCACCCAAATCACAATAAAAAATTTTTTTAAAAAAGAAGAGAGGCACCTGACCTGGTTGATGAGTGCTGACATTTATAGGCCATGGGTCACTAGCAGGCAGAGGTTAAAGGTTGGCCTTTACCTCTGTGTGACAAGCAGAAGAGGCCAGGTCCAGTGCAGCAAATCCCTAATTCTCTTCTTGCCCCACCTCCCTCTGCCTCTGACTAGGCATGTGAGTCAGACTGGCCTTAGGGAAGGGACTTGGCTGAATTCAGCTTAGGGGAGGACTAGGAGACTCCCCTCCAGCCTATCAAATGAAAGCTACTCTTCATCTGTTTTCAAGTGGCACCTGGCCTTAAGGTATCACCGAGCCCTTGCTCAACCCAGTACAAAACTGATATATTGCAATGTCCTTGAACTGCAAATTTGAAAGTTGTTATGTTGGTGAACATCCTGTTGTGTATGTTTTCACCACACTAAAAGTAACAAACAAAAAAACTGATATATCGATCCCTATTTGGGTCCCAGTTTCTTAAGCCTTTTCTCTTTTCCTCTGGCAGGAATGGCGGTAGAGATGAGGGTAGACGATAAAGGCTTTATTCCCCTAAATCACCAGGAAGTAGACTTTTAATAAGAAAAGTAGGACAATCTAGAGAAAAAAACTCTTTTTAAATGGAATAATTTAGTTTTATATAAACTCACTGTCTGATTTCTTTGTTCTTCATTATGTCCAAACTGATGAAAATTTCCTAATTATAACCCACCCATGAACCAGCATGTGAGGACTGTATCTCTGATGTACTCTTTTGCTCTAAACTTCTCTGATACCAAGAGTGTTGCCTCTGCCTCCACCTGGCCTTAGTAATTGGAGAGGAAAATAGAAAACCAAAGTCAAAGGCAGGATTTAGTGCCTAACAGAATGTTTTGCACAGATTAAGTATTTGACAAATAAAAAAATAAGGCCTGCTGTCTTGTGCTGAAGTGATCCAAGAATCCTTCTGACCTAGAATTCCTCTGTTTATCTGAATTCAGTATCTGTCTGAACTCTGGGACATCCACGTAGAAAAATAAAATACCAGAAGGGACACATCCCCAGGGCAAACTGCACCAAAAATGATTTCATAATAGGTAGCCAGTTTACTTTTACTACATGAGGCTGCTTCAGATTCAGGTTTCTCTGCTTTCTCGTGTTCATATTTATTTATTAAAATGAAATTACTGAGTCCTGTGGGACCTTCTGCCCTTATTTATACACACAGGACTAAAGTTAAAAGGTTTACTAAGCTGGTTTCACTTCATGTGTTCTAGGTATCTGAGTTCAACAGAAGGAGCTCAAGTGGTGTAGTGGTTAAGGCAGAAGAAAGATGAGGCAGTCTGCTTCCATAGATTAACAGCCTTGGAAATCCAATGAGGGTCACTATAAGTCATAATTGACTCAGTGGCAGTCAGTTTGATTTTTTGGGGAGTTCATTAGTACTCATAAGTTTCTCTGAAAAGTATTAGCTTATTTTCCCCACCACTTTCCCAAGCGGAGAAGGGAAAGGAGAATTCTCTGTCTCCACCTCTACCTAAAAAAAAAAAAAAACTTTGCCTTTGTAAGCAACTGGTGCATTCTTCAGCTGACATGTCCTAGATTGTTCTAAAAAGAGCAGCATCACAAGAAAATAGAAGAAGAGATGATTCAAAGACTCCCTAGGCACTGCCACAGCCAGCTCATAATTACAAACACAGGAGTAGGTGGAACATCTGTATTCTGAGTCACCCCATTTTTCTAGGAGAATGCCATTAGCCCTCCTGCTGCATAAACCTTTGTGACCTGTATTCTAGCACTGCCACTGGGTTCACAGTGTGCTATATAGTTTAAAATTGCATCAGACCCCACCCCACTCTAACAAAAATTCAAGCATATCTTGAAAATCATTTTAATTCATTGCCTGTAGCCTAGAGAGGATTAAGTACTATATTTTGAATCATGACTATGCCAAGGCAACATCTATGAGAGTTCTGAGGAGTGTGGTAGTTGTGTGTCAGCTTGGCTGAGGCATGGTTTTGAGTAGCTTGGCAGCTGGATGTAGTTATTCCTCATGATGAGACTGTAATCACCTCCATGGTGGAATCTGTTGTAAGCAGTTAAGTAGTCAAAAGGGAGTAAATATAAGGGTATGGCCTGTTTCCAGTATATAGAGAGAAGCTTTGAGGAAGGTCTCTAGCTTTTGGGCACATTTTGGATCTTGCATTTGGCCAAGCATTCATCTCCAGTCCCTGGACTTCAATCAGTGGCCTGCCATGTTGCCTTCTGACCTTGGGATTGGGCCATTTTACCCGCAGATGTTGGGTTTGTTAGCCTGAGCAGCCAGCAGTTGCATGAGTTGGAAGAAGCTTCTGGCTCCAGTAGGCCTGGAACAAGAGGCAGAGCTGAAGCCCAAGGTCAAGGGGCTTTCACCAAGCCCCTAGAGAGAGCACTCCGAATTTAGACTTCTAGCCTCCTAAACTATAAAGGAAAAAATTGTTTGTTAAAGCCATCTGCTTTTGGTATATCTGTTAGAGCAGCACTAGAGAACTAAGACAGAGAGGAAAAGGTAAATAACCTTAAAACCCCATAATAAAAGAGGAACTGAGGTAAAGACAGTTCAATAGGTTACAATGATTGAGGAACAATATTAACGATTTGTACACTTTTGTACTACATAATACAACCTTGATTCAATTAAAGAGTACAAATTCAATGATATTAGATGCTATGACATGGATAAACTTTGAAAACATCAGTCTAAGTATTTTACTTATTTTAAGACAGATACAAAAGGACAGATATTATATGATCCTAACTCTCCTTGCCGTCAAGTCAGATCCGATTCACAGCAACCCCTCCTTGGGTTTCCGAGGCAGTATCACTAAGGGAGTAGATTGCCCAACCTTCTTTCTGAGGAATGGCTGGTGGATTTGAACTGCCAGCCTTCTGGTTAGCAGTCAAGTGCCTTAGGCACTACGCCACCAGAGCTCCCTATATGATCCTAGATATGTGAAACATCTAGAATAGGCAAATGCGTAGAAAGTGTATTAGTAGTTACTATGTGCTAGGGGACATGGAATATGCTCAGTTAATGCTTAATAGATAGAGTTTCTATTTTAGGTGATGAAAAGTTTTAGAAACAAATAGTGATGATGGTTGAACAACACTGAATGAAATTAATGTCACTGAATTGTACACTTAAAAATGGTTAAAATGTTACATATATTTTGCCACCACAAAAAGGTGTACAAAAAAAAAAAAATCCAAAATACCTATACATGTTTCTGGCCTTAATTCTCTAATACTTGAAATGTTACAAATTGAAGGATACTGCCCTGTATGGGATGAGATGCTAGGAAAAATTGATTTTTTTT
>NW_006921592.1:22735718-22737325 GCF_000298275.1 Orycteropus afer afer | reverse complement strand
GATACTCTCCTTGGAGAGAACAATCATGGGAGAAAGAAGGGCTGCTTATGCACAGGGAGACAGCTCAGGGAGCAGGAGTCCATGGAGGGATGGACACTGAGAAGAGGTAACTATGGGGAGGAAGTGGGAGGGGAGCTTTTGCATTGTGGTAAACTGTGGGCAATGTCATGAGACAAAGTATATGTGAACTGCTGTATGGAAAGTGAATTTACTCTGTAAATCTTCACCCAAATCACAAAAAAAAAAAAAAAGAATGAATAAGGAAGATCAAAAAATTACTATGCATTTGAATTAATGTTGGTGAAGAATATTTAATATACCACAACCTGCCAGGATGACCAAATCTGTTCAAAGAAGTACAGCCAGAGTGCCCCTTAGAAGCAAGGATGGTAAGATTTCATCTCATGGACTTTGGGCATGTTATCAGTGGGAACCAGTCCCTGCAGAAGGGCATCATGCTCGGTAGAGGGAAAGGAAAAAAGAGGAAGACTCTCAACGAGATGGACTGACACAGGGGCTACAATGGGCTCAAACACAGCAATTGTCAGGATGGCTCAGGACCAGGCAGGGTTTGGTTCTGTTCTACATAGGGTCGCTATTAGTCTGAACCAACTCAACAGCACCTAACAGCAACAACAAAAAACATGATAGCAAATGAAAAGTAGAGCATTGATTAGTGAAAACAAGAGCTAATGGCAGTTAAGGCACAACCAAGTTTCCCAATGTTTTTTCAGGAGTCACTGTCCCTTCTTGTGTTATTCCCCTTAGGAAATTTCACTGTTTGTACATAAAAAGTAAACATTATTTGTTGATCCAACAAAACAGTGTTTTTAATTTCCCACCCCCACAAGTAAAATAAATAGCGAAACAGTTAGGCTCACAGGATTTAGAGGGAGATAAAGGTTCAAATCTGGCTCCGCTATTCATAGCAGTGTGTCTTAGGAGGAGCTTCTTATCCTAAGTCCCAAGTTCTGCATATATATATGAAGGAAATAACAGTGCTGTTTCACAGGGCATATAAGGATATGTTGAGACAATGCATGAACTGCCATAGTAGAGTTCTGGCACACAGGGAATGCTCACTGTATGTTGGGATGGAATTGGATAGCCATTTATTGTTGTTACTTTATTTAAATAAAATCTCACACTTCTGAACACCTGGTATAGAATTAAACTAAAGCTTTCCAGGATACACATTAAAACTTGAAACCCTAAAGCAAAAACAGTATCAAATGAAAAGCTTGCACAAGGTAGCTTTGGGTAAAGAAATGCATCAAAACCTGAAAGATAAACTGGAGATGGCAGAAACTTAGAGAGACACACTCAAGAATTTCTGAAAGGATGGTGTATTAGCACTGGGACTGCTTGAGCTAGTCCCAGGTCCTATCTGGTAACTCCGGAATTAAGATGGCCCATCTTGAGTCTTGTTTTGCTCAAAGGTCCTCACAGAAACTGTTGAGAATATGGTATTTTCTACTATTTTGACTGAGAATAGAAATGGGGAGAGAAAGGGAAGCTGGAAAGCAGTTGTGGGAACAAAATGTAATGAGACTAAGTAGGAGGAATGTGTAGGAGCTCTGGTAGCACAGTGCCTAAGGCACTTGACT
>NW_006921592.1:22730777-22734993 GCF_000298275.1 Orycteropus afer afer | reverse complement strand
TTTTTTTTTTTTTAAATAGATCACCAGACTTACTTCTGAAGCACCTCTGAGTGGACTAGAACCTCCAATCTTTTGGTTACCAGTGAAGCACATTAACTCATTGCACCACCCAGGGACTCCCGGTTGATAACTGTTTTTGTTGTTAGGTGTCATCGAGCTGGTTTTGACCCATAGCTACCCGTGTACAACAGAACATAACACTGCCAAGCCTGCATCACCCCCACAATCCTTGCTATGCTTGAGCCCAATGTTGCAGCCACTGGTCAATCCATCTTGTTGAGGATCTTCCCCTTTTTCTTTGACCCTCTACTCTATCAAGCATCATATCCTTCTCAAGGGCTATTCCCTCCTAATAACATAACCAAAATACAAGAGATGAAGTCTGGCCATTCTCACTTCTAAGGAGCCTTTTAGCTGCACTTCTTCCAAGACAAATTTGTTGGTTCTTCCGGTAGTCTACGGTATATCCAGTATTCTTTACCAACACCATAATGCAAATTCATCAATTCTTCTACTGTCTTCCTTCTTCCTTCATTGTCCAGCTTTCACATGCACATAAGGCTATTGAAAATACCATGGCTTGGGTCAGGCACACCTTCGTCTTCAAACTGACATCTTTGTTCTTCAACATTTTAAAGAGGTCTTTTGGAGCAGATCTGCCCAGTACAACATCTGATTTAAAGACTGCTGCTTCCATGGGTGTTGATTGTAGATCCAAGTAAAATGAATCCTTGACAACATCTATCTTTTCTCCATTTATCATGATGTTGCTTATTGGTCCAGTTGTCAGGATTTTTATGTTGAAATTCATACTGAAGGCTGCAGTATTTGATCTTCATCAGTGCTTCAAATCCTCATCACTTTCAGCAAGCAAGGCTGTGTCATCTATATGTTGCAGGTTGTTAATGACTCTTCTTCCAATCCTGATGCCACATTCTTCTTCATATAGTCCAGCTTCTCAGATTATCTACTCAGTATACAGATTGAATAAGTGTGGTGAAAGGACATCTTTCCTGATTTTAAACCACATAGTATCTGTTTTGGTTACCTAGTGCCACTCTTACTGGAATATACCACAAATGGGATGCTTTCACAAACAGGAGTTTGTTCGCTTACAGTTTTGGAGGCTAGAAGTCCAAGTCAAGTGCCAGGCTCTAGGGGCTGGGTCAAAGCCCAACCTTGGGCTTCAGTTCTGCCTCCTGCTCTTGGCCCACTGAAACTAGAGGCATCTCTTCACTCAGGAAACCACTAGCTGCTGAGGCTGACAAACCCAGCGTCGACAAGTAAAAAGGTAGTCCTGATGCTACCAAACCACACAACAGGCCATTAATTCAAGTCCATTAAAAGTCCCTAAATTGGCAGGACAATATGGCAGGCCACTGAACAATGACTTGGCTACATGTAGGGTTCAAGTGTGCCATCAACTAGAGACCATTCCCAAAGCTCCTTCTTCTATACAGGAAACAGACCACAGTCCTTAAGCAGCTACTGAGCTGCTTGTGGTAGATCTCACCATGGAGCTGATTGACAGTCTCATCATGGGGAATAAGTACCACCAGCTGTCCAGCCACTCAACCAGGTCCAGCCAAGTTGACACACAACCTTAACTACCACTGTATCCCTTTTTCTGTTCAAACAACTGCCTCTTGGTCTATGCACAGGTTCCTCATGAGCATAATTAAGTGTTCTAGAATTCCCATTCTTCACAATATTATCCATAATTTGTTATGATCCACCCATTCAAATGCCTTTGTTCAATCAATAAAACAGAGGTAAAAATCTTTCTGGTGTTCTCTACTTTCAGCCAAAATCCATCTGACATCATCAATGATACCCCTCATTCCACACCCTCTTCTGAATCTAGCTTGAATTTCTGCTGTGCCCTGTTAATGTACTGCTGCAACCATTTTTTTAATTACTTTCATCAAAATTTTACTTGTGTGTGATATTAATGATACTGTTTGAAAATTTCTACATTCTGTTGGATCACCTTTCTTTGTAGTGGGAATAAATATAGATCCCTTCCAAACGGTTTTCCAAATAGTTCTCCTCCAAATTTCTAAGACAGATAGGCAAGTGAGCACTTCCAGCGTTGCATCTACTTGTTGAAACATCTCAATGGGTATTCTGTCAATTCCTGGAGCCTTGTATTTCACTAGTGCCTTCAGTGTAGCTTGGACCTCTCCCCTCAATACCATTGATTCTTTATGAAATGCTGCCTCCTGAGATGGCTGGATGTGGACCAATTCTTTCTGGCACAGTGACTCTGTATACTTACTTCTTCTTTTGACGCTTCTTGCATCTTTCAATATTGAGACTCAAGGCTTGAATTTTTTTCTTCTGTTACTTTAAGCTTGAGAAATGCCAAGCATGTCCCTTCTTTTTGGTTTTCTAACTCCAGGTCTATGCACATCTCATAATACTTTCCTTTGTCTTCTCGAGCCACTCTTTGAAATCTCCTGTTCAGCTCTTTCACCTCACCATTTCTTCCACTCACTTTAGCTACTGTATACTCAATAACAAGTTTCAGAGTTTCTTCTGACATACATCTTCGTCTTTCTTTCTTGTCTTTTTAATGACATTTTGCTTTCTTCATGTATGATGTCAATGATGTCATCCCACAACTTGTCTGGTCTATGGTCACTGGTGTTCAACACGTCAAATCTTTTCTTCAGAGGGTCTCTAAATTCAGGTGGAATATAATCAAGGTCATATTTTAGCTTGCCTGAACTTGTCAATTTTCTTCAGCTTCAACTTGAATTTACATATTAGCAACTGAAGGTCTGTTCCACAGTCAGTCCCTGGCCTTGCTCCAAGTGATGATACTGACCTTCTCAGTCACCTCTTTCCACAGATGTAGTTAATCTGATTCCTGTGTATTCGCCCCCCATCTGGTAAGGTACATGCATATAGTTGCTACGTTGTTTTTTTTTTTTTTTAAGTATTTGAAATAAGTTGGTAATTGGTTTTGCAAAATTCAACCATGTGATCTCCAGCATTGTTCCAAGGTCATATTTTCCAACTACCAATCCTTTTTTGTTTCCAACTTTCCACTCCAATCACCAGTAATTATCAATGAATCTTGATTACATGTTTGGTCAATTTCAGACTGCAGAAGTTGGTAAAAATCTTCAATTTCTTCATCTCTGCCTTTGGTGGTTATTGTGTAAATCTGAGTAACAGCCATATTAGCTAGTCTTCCTCATATTAACAGTTATTATCCTATCACTGACAACACTGTACTTCAGGATGTATCTTCAAATGTTCTTTTTGACAATGAACTCAACATCATCCATCTTGACATTGCCAGTATAGCAGACCAGAAGATTGTCCAATTCAGAATCACCAATACCAGTCCATTTCAGCTCACTTCTGCCTAGTGTCTTGGTTCTCTACTGCTGCTGTAACAGAAATACTACAAATGGATGGCTTTATCAAACAGGAATTTATTCTCTGACAGTTTAGAAGCCTAGAAGCCCAAATTCAGAATACCAGCCTTAGGGACTTGGTGAAGGCCCCCCGACCTTGGGCTTCAGCTCTGACTCTTATTCCAGGCCCACTGGAGCTAGAAGCATCTCCTAAATCATACAGCTGCTGGCTGCTGAGGGTGATAAACACCAGATCAGCAGGTTAAATAGCACAGTACCAAGATTAGCAGGCAATATGGCAGGCCACTAGTTCAAGTGCAGGAACAGCCCCAAGATCGGCAGGCAACATGGCAAACTGTGATCTGGCTGGTGACTTAGCCAAACGCAGGATCCATATTTGCCAAAAGCTCAGAGACCATTCTCAAAGCTTCTCCTTATATACTGAAAGCAGGCCACGCCCCCAAATCAACTACTTAGCTGCTCATAACAGATTCCACCATGGAGATTACTACAATCTCATCATGTGGAATAACTACATCCAAATGCCTGACCACTCAAAACCATGGCCCAGCCACAATGACACTCAACTTTAACTACAACACCTTATAATTTTAACCACCACATCTGTTGTTGTTGTTGTTAAGTGCCGTCGAGTCGTTTCCGACTCATAGCGACCCCGAGCACAGCAGAACGAAACACTGCCCGATCCCGCGCCAGCTCCACAATCCCTGCTATACTCGAGCCCATCATCGCAGCCACTGTATCAATCCATCTCCCTGAAGGCCTCCCCCTCTTTCGTCGACCCTCCACCCTACCAAGCATGACATCCTTCTCCAGGGAATGGTCCC
>NW_006921592.1:22636993-22729262 GCF_000298275.1 Orycteropus afer afer | reverse complement strand
TTGCACATTTCATTATAGTAATTGGCTTTGTCTACTCGAGCTGCTCTTTGAAATCTTCTGTTCAGCTCTTTTACCTTTCCATTTCTTCCATTTGCTTTAGCTATTCTCCACTCAAGGGCAAGGTTCGGAGTCTCTTCAACCACCACACCTAGGGTATCGATTTTTACGTGCTCATTTCATTTTTTACAATTTCTAATATTTTCAGATTCATAATTTGTACATTTCATTGTTTCAATTATCAATGGCTGTTTGTAGCTGTTTCTTCTCATTTTGAGTCGTGCCTGGGCAACCCTGCTAGTATCTGAAATACCAGTGGCACAGCTTCCAGCAACACACAAGCCACCACAATATGAAAAATTGACAGATGAGTGGTGGTTTCTCCAAATAGCACAGGGAAATACGCAATTTACGTATTTTAGGTAATGTTCTTTATTTGAATTTCACATATCAAACTGTTTTAAATACTGTCACAAAATAATGCTTTATCTTGAAAGTCATTGCCCCCTGGAGCATTAGAAAACCACTTGCATTCATGAAAACAGGGCAGATTCTTTGGAAATAAAAGTTCTGTTCCATTATGTTATACCACAGATAAAATATTTAATACAGGTATTATCACCAAAGTTTTCTCTCTACTTTTAGAAGGAAAAGGAGATATGAAAAGATAATCCATTCATAATAAATGCATTATAAATCTATATATATATTTAAAAAAAAAAAAAACATTGTCATAGAATTGATTCTGACCCATAGTGACTCCCATTGGGTTTCCAAGGCCGTAAATCTTTACAGAAGCAGACTGCTTCATCTTTCTTTTCACGGAGCAGCTGGTGGTTTGAACCACCAACCTTTTCGTTAGCAGGCAGGCATATGCCTTAATCACTACAGTACCAGAGCTTCTTATAATTTTAAAACTATAGGAAATGTAATGTTTCACCTATTAGTTTGGCACAAATATAAATGTTTGACAAAATACTGAGGTTGTACAAAAATAGACACTCCCATTCACTACTTGTGGATACAAAATGGTACAACTCCTATGAAGGGAAAATGATCAATATCTAGCAAAACTATGTATGTATTCATCCTTTAGCCCAGAAATTGCATTTCTAGGATCTTACTCTGAGAAATATCTCCAACAATACAAGAAAGATGTGCATGAGGCTAATCATTGCAGCATTATTTGTAATAGTAAAATATTGGAAATAATCCAAAGGCCCATACATAGCAGTTCATTTAAAAAATTATGGTGCATTTATTCCATGGAGTACTATGGTAATGGAGTATTTAAAAACAAAATATTTCTATGAACTGATGTGAATGACATCTATACTTCCATAATATACAAATAATTGGGAAAAAAACAAAGTGTCAAAGACTATGTGTATAATGCTGTATTTTGTAGGTAAAACATACACAGATGTGTATATATGAATATACAGAGAGATACACCAGAAATGAATGAATATGGGTACCTATGGGGGGGGGGTGGAGGAGTGGATAGAAAGGGGATGGGATTTGTCTGAATTTAACTTTTATATAGTTTTGAATTTTTAACCTGATATTTCACAAATTCCAAACATAAAATTAAATCAACAAGGAGAGCCCAAAAGTGAAA
Source organism: Orycteropus afer afer (assembly GCF_000298275.1). Classification (NCBI taxonomy): domain Eukaryota; kingdom Metazoa; phylum Chordata; class Mammalia; order Tubulidentata; family Orycteropodidae; genus Orycteropus; species Orycteropus afer. The sequence goes on along the minus strand of NW_006921592.1, from coordinate 22,727,644 downwards.
TAAATGGATGAATAAGATTATAATCAAATTGGTAACACAACTACAAAGAAAACAAGAATTAATGCAATTAAAAAAAAACTTTCAATCATACTAACAGAGTGCTCTACCTATATACTCATACATATTCTAACAAAAAAAAAATCTTGAACTTTACTTGGTAGGTTTCCTTCCTAGTAGTGAAACAATTCTGACACTATTTTATATATTTATACATATATTTATATATATTATACATTATATATTGCAGGACTGAGTAAATGAGCAAATATACCAATGTTTTGAGGAACCAGATGTATCACTATGGAAGAAAGATACAAATACGGATTGGAGGAAGGAGAAAAACCTTATATTATTGGATAGGGTTGTCAGAGATATGAGTATGAAGTTATGATTTTAAAACAAGTTTCCTAGTTCTTTCTATTGGAAGAGCCTAACAGCAGTTTAACCCCCAGAGCAATGAGCACATATAACTCCTGGATCTTGCTCTCCAAATACCATTCCTCAAGCCCTTTGGAAAAATGGTTAATTTCAAGGTGAACCTGGAACATCTTGTGTCAGAATTTATGGATGTGTTCAAAAACTGATGTAAGAGGCTGCCACTGACCAAATCTGAGGCAATCTGAGCATCAAAACAGGTAATGATAGTAATGAACTATTACATACTGGATAAAATAGAATCCATGATTCCACTCATTAAAAAGAGAACTTTTAAAAAAGTAATTAGGAGGACAAAGGAAAACTCTTCTTTTGAGAAGAGTTCCAACTAACAACTGTAGAAGATCGATAAATAAAAAATCATCATTTCACCACTACTATATTAATATTAGGGAGCTCTGGTAGTGTAGTGCCTAAGGCACTTGACTGCTAATCAAAAGGCTGACAGTTCAAACCCACCAGCCACTCCCCAGAAGGAAGGTTGGGCAATCTACTTCCGTAGTGATACCACCTCAGAAACCCAAGGAGGGGTCGCTATGGGTTGGATCCGACTCCACAGCAATGGGTGCATTGCATTATATTAATATTACAGAGATCTGGTGGCATAGTGAGTAAAGCATTTGGCTGCTAAGCAGAAAGTCAGCAGTTCAAACCTACCAGCTGCTCCATGGGAGGAAGATAAGGCAATCTATTTCCATAAAGATTTATAGACTTGGGAACCCAATGGGGGTTGCTATGAGTCAGAATTGACTCTAGGGCAGTGGGTCTTTTGGTTTTATATTAATATTTGATTGTGGAGAGAATCATCAATGGGTATTAAAACCACTGAGAGAAAGATATGGGAGAACAGGATATTTACAATTCAAACTTCATTTCACAAGTTACTTATTAATTACAAAAGAAAAAATGGAGAAATCTGATAGACACCACCTTAAGTGAACAATCAAACTTAACATCATCAATCAAAGGACAAATTCATATCATATGTCCCCTGATCTGATGCACTGAGAGGGACACATCACATACATAGTCTTCCTGCCAAAAATGTTTAGCACAGGAAACAATCAGACATCTGTGAAAAATATTCTGAAAAAGAACTTCAAATACAAGAATCAGCACAAAGCCAATTCCTATGAGGCAGAGGTCAAGTGTATCACTGTACCATTCCATCTCGACACCAGCCACTCTCCCCCGCCTTGGCACTCTTCCCTCTCCTGTCTGAGTTCAGCAATTCACTGCAACATCTCACAGAACTCCAAACTCTACTTATAGTTAAATGGTTTATTAAAGAAGTAATAAGGTATAACTTAAGATCGGGATCAACAAGCTACATAACTAAGAATCAGGATCAGGATCAGGAAACACCCGAGCAAAGAATAAAGTCTCCGTTCTTCAGTGTAGAATAGCTTTCTCAGCTCCTTTCAGTCATGCAGTCTTCCTCTCAGTCCCCTTGGGATAGGTTTCCCTCTCTGCCCCCCTCAGGACAGTCTGCTCTTGGCTCTGCCATTGAGACATTTCTGGGCTTCTCACTGTCTTCAGTATCACAGCCCTTGACCCATGGTACAGCTCTTTCAGGAGGTTCCTTGCCTTCTCTCTTCCTCCCTCTCGCTCTCTGCTTCTGTGTCTAAAAAGAACCTGTGGGATTGGCTGTTTGAATACAAAAACTCATCAGTTTCAAGGCATGACTCTCCCACTAGAGCCATGAATGGAGCAATCCCCTCAGGAAGCCACAAACACTTCATTTGCATCTGCAATCAACGCCCATGGGAGCAGCAGTCAAGTAATCAAACCACTTATTGCACTGGGCAAATATGCTGCAAAAGACTTCTTTCAGGTGTTAAAGAGCAAAGATGTTCTTTGAAGACTACAGGTACACCTGCCCTAAGCCATGCAATAGCCTCATATTCATGCGAAAACTGGACAATGAATAAGCATGACTGAAGAAGAACAGATGCATCTGAATTGTGGTGTTGGCAAAGAATACTGAATATACCATGGACTTGCCAAAGAACGAACAAATGTTTTGTTAGAAATGCAGCCAGAATGCTCCTTAAAAGAGAATGGCCAGATTTCATCTCTCATACTTTGGTCAAGTTATCAGGACCAGTCCTTGGAGAAGGATATCATGATTGGTAAAGTAAAGGGACAGCGAAGAAAGGGATGAGATGTCAATTACAATGAGATCAATGAGATGGACTGACACAGTTGCTGCAACAGGGCTCAAGTATAGCACTGTGAGGATCGAAGAGGACTGGCAGCGTCTCATTCTGTTGTGCGTAAGGTCGCTATGAGTTGAAACTGACTCTACAGCACTTAACAACAAATTTTATTCTCAAGATGAATCTTAAAAACTATTTTAGAATAGAAGTCAGACTTTGGGAAATAATCAAGAAAATACAATAAAAATATTTTAAATCCTTAAAAAGATCTATCCCATACTGCTCCTATAAAACTGTTGGCAACTCAGTTACTTTTTCTCAAGTAGTTATTATTCAACCAGGTGTGGTGACGCTGCTAGCACGCAATGAAACATACATGACCACACTCACTTTAGAATATATATCAAAGGACATTGTCTGCCTGTCAGATTATTAGCTTAATCCTTGTGCATTTTCAGAACCAATGCATCTAAGTAAGAAATTACACAAAAGTTGTACAAACGTGTTTTAAATCACTTTAGTATAGCGAAGTGGTTAAGACCTTGCATGATTGCTCAGGTTTTAATTCCAGTTGTGCAATTTACTCCACTGTAAATGATAATGCTTACACACCCTTAAAATGGAGCTAATGATATTTAGTCCGTGACTACTATGAGGATTACATTTGTAAAAAAACTTTGGAACAGTGCATGGCAATAACAAGTACTGCCTGTGTTCGCTATTATTTTAAAATTACTGCCACACAGAAGCTCATGGATTTAAATTTAAATGCTCTTAAAACTCACATTAACTAAAACTGTCAATATCAGTCTTATTAGTTGCTTAATGTTCAAGTATTTAGGACACCGCTCACAGAAAGGAAAATAATAAAAGTAAAAAAACAGGAACCCTACGTGGTTTGCAAGTTCAAAGATTGCACCCTTCTGTTCAAAAAGTCAAGTATTATCCTTGGCCGTCCTTTACGACTGCACATATTTTCCAAAACACACTGAAAAAAAAATTTAAGTAAAACTAATCCTGACACAATCTGAGAAAAAAGCAGTGTGTCCCTTGACCACCTTTAGATCTGGATGAACAGTGAATGCTTAAACGCTTCCATTTCTTCACGCTCGGCAATTAAGACTTCAATGAAACTTTGTATCATTCAATTACCAGAAAAACAGTAACAGCGCTTAGAGCCTCAGATCAAGGTTTAATTTTTCTTTTCCCTGAAAGTATTTAAGAGCCAAGCGGAGCCTTTCTGAAGGCTACCGGGTGCGGCTGCGCCCTGGCTGCTCGGTTCCGGGTCTCCCTCAGGGGAACAACAGGCTTTCTTCCACAGCCTCTCCCGTGCTTTCAATACTTAAACACTACTGAGATAGAATAAGCAAGGAGAAGTGAACTGCGAGGAAGAGCAGGGCGGCTGGTTACGCAGCCTCAGCGCGAACAGCGCACAAAAGGCGGCCGAACCAAAGAACTGTCTGCTGTCCACCGACCTCCACTGTCGCCCGCGCTGAGAGGCGCACCTCCTCCAGCCGACACCGGACGCCTGAGCCCGAGAGAAAAATGCAGCGGCGGCGACAGCGACAAACACAGGCTAAGTGCGGGCGGGGCGGGTACGCAGCAGAGGACGGGCCTCACGAGCGAGGGCCGCGTTTCCGGCGTCTGCGGCGGAGCGCTGGGGCGGGGACACCGCCGGCTTCCAATCGCGCACAATGAGAAAGAGCTGAGCGCCGGAAGTGGGGCCGAAAGAAAACACGGAAAGGGAGCCTGGCCGGGACAGGAGGAAGCTGGGGACCGCAGCGGAGGTGGTGAGTGTTCCTGGGCGTCTTCTCTTCGCCTCTTTCCCAGAGTGCCCTTCAGGCTGGGTCTCCAGTGGGCTCCCCAGATCTTCAGAGCAGAGGTCGGGCCTGGCTCCGGAGGTATGTTGGCTCCTTCCTCCGCCGCCCCCGTTTCTGCTCCGGGAGACTGGGGAGTTCGCGTACCGGCGGGGACTGGGTTCTCAGGTTCGAGTCTGCGCTTTCACTTTGTGTCAGAGCCTGTAGAGGCAAAACGAAAAGAGATTTGGATCCAGGCACCCGGTTTTGGCCCTAGGACGGCCGGGTGGGACCCCGGAACCCCATTGAGGAAGCAGGTCACTTCCTGCTTTCTGGTCTCCGCGGTGGCTTCGTGGCCGAGAGTGCGGGAACGCCTCCTCTTTCTTTGCCTTTGGTTCCGAAGGGTGTGAAAACTGAGTCAGGTTGGAGGTGCGGCCATCTGATGGGGAATTGAAAAGGTCGTCATTCATCAGGGACTTGTTCACGACACAGCCACACTTGTTTGGGGCTGAAGGATGAGAAATGGGAGGTTAGCTAGAGCTATCTCTTGGTCGGAAACCCGGTCCCTTTAACTGGAGTAGTACCATGGTGGGAGCCCAGCCCCAAGGTAACCGAAGCGATCCGAACCAGTCTGTTCTGAATGGTGGTGATGAAGGGAACCGAGGTCCCCAGATACAGAAAAAAAGCGCACAAGTGGAGTTGGAGATGTATTCCGTTCAAGTAAAGTTTGAGTTATTTTGTATAACAGCTAAAATCATGGTCAACTTTTTTTTTTCACAGTAAGATTGAGTAGTTTTTGTGACAGTATAGGCTTGAAATGCGACTTTGTTTTAAAAGAAACGCATTTGTTACATAGGTGAAAGCCTACCAACTTGGTATGAGTAACATTTTACTATAATGTATTTCTCAAGATTATAGGAGCCTCCCTTATATACAGATTTAATCATAGTAAGTTGTTGTTATGTGCCCTCGAGTCGGAACGACTCACAGTGACTCCTCCTTGGGTTTCCGAGGCGGTATCACTACGGAAGTAGATTGCCCATCCTTCCTTCTAGGAGTGGCTGGTGGGTTTGAACCGCCAGCCTTCTGATGAGCAGTCAAGTGCCTTAGGCACTACACTACCAAAACTCCTTATCATATTTACTAGTAAGAACTAGTTTTCACCAGGATTATTATAGGCCCAATCCTTTTCTAGAGGAGTTCTGGTGGCACAGAGGTTAAGGCATTCATCTTATAACAAAAAAGGGTGCCGTTGGAATCCAGCAGTTGCTCTGAGGGAAAAATACGAGGCTTCATATTTTCAAATAAAAGTCTGCTTCTTTAAAGATTTACAGCCTTGGAAACCTTATGTTATTTGTTGTTATGTGCCATGGAGTCTTACACGACTCATAGTGAGCCGTCCTTAGGTTTCTGAGGCAGTATCACTACAGAAGTAGATTGCCCCATCTTTCTTCTGAGGAGTGGCTGGTGGGTTTGAACCGCCAGTCTTCTGGTTAGCAGTCAAATGCCTTAGGCACTATGCTACCAGAGCTCCCTGGAAACCTTATGAGGCAGTTCTACTCTGTTCTATATGGTCGCTGTGAGTCAGAATCAACTAAATGGCAGTGGATTGGTTTAGGTTTAAACCTCTTTTCTAGTGTAGTGCACTGATTATTGGGAATGTGATTGACATCCTTTTATTAAAAAAAAAAGTAGGAAAGAGTTTCTGGTAGGCTTCTGGGTGTGTCTGCAATAAATTGTAATGTTTTTTGTGCTTGCTATAATAACTTGTGATGGTTTGATTTTCCCAAAAATGCCTTTTTTTCAGGTGCAGATAAGAAAATTCAAGTCAAAGACCATGGGAGATGCAGCAAAACCTTATTTTGTAAAGCGCACTAAAGACCGAGGGACTGTTGATGATGATGATTTCAGAAGGGGACACCCCCAACAAGATTATTTAATAGTGGATGATTATGCTAAAGGCCACAGTGGTAAAATGGAAAAAGGCCTTCCCAAAAAAAAGGTATCACCAGGGAACTATGGGAATACTCCCAGAAAAGGACTATATGCAACTTCCAATAATCCATACGCATTTAAAAATCCAATTTACAGCCAACCAGCTTGGATAAATGACAGCCACAAAGATCAGAACAGGAGATGGCTTTCTGATGAACTTTCTGGTAATTCAGACAGTTGGAGAGAATTTAAACCTGGACCTAGAGTTCCTGTTACAAGCCGACCAAGAAAAGACTCCTTTCAAGAATGTGAAGATGGTTATAGGTGGCAAGATGGAAGAGGCTGCAGAACTGTAAGACGACTGTTTCATAAAGAGCTAACGAGCCTAGAAACTATGTCAGAAGTGGAAGCAGGAAGCCCTGGTAATGTGTTCAGTTTGTCAAGTTACAACCCGGAAGTCAGCGAGCGATGTCTTTTCTTCTTTTTCCTCCAAATGAGTTTTGTTTTCCCCTGTACAGTTTCACTTTCTCATAGTTTCTGCTTTAGAAAAGTAATCACTTATTCATGTGACTCAACTTCAACACATTTCATATATTGGTCCCTTTAAAACTTTACTTTCCTATGAAGCTCATTTTACTTTACTAAACATGTTTTTTTTCATTGATGCTTTTTACAGAAGAGAGTGTCCCCCTTGGGACCAAAGCATAATTTTTGAGTGGTGTCAATGTGTTTTGAAAATTATGTTATGATTTTGTATTTGAATAATGGATGTGTCTGCAATATAAATAACAAAATATAAAGCTAAAAAAAAATCTGATGTGCTATAAAAAACAGTGTATTTTGTGGCATGCATATATCTGCCATAAAATCAATATATGTCTTTTGGGAGGTCTAAGATTTGCCCCCCCCCCCCCCCGTAAAAGGGAGCATGGCAAAAAGAGATTGAGAAAAATAAGTTTAGAAAGTCAGAAATGCAATAAAAGCTTTGCTGTTTAGTTTCAGTAAAACCAAAGTTTATGTTTAGTGCTCTTCATGTGATTGCTAATAATTTTCCCAAAGAGATTGTTTATAGCTTTTTATAAAAGTTGAAAAGTAGATAGATTTTGTCCATGTACCAATGATTACTATACACAGGAAAGGTCTTTTTATCTAATGGGCCATAATTGCTAAAATAAAGTAAGAAATTAAGGAATGAAAAAAAAGATTCAATCTGAAAATACAAATTATACTTGGGAAAAAATGGGCTTTTAAGTTTATTGGTTGAAGGTCTTTGTTAATGGCCGTATAGGCTTGCAAACTGACTAGCACTTCTAAAGTTGTTTAAATATAAATGCTTTTAGGTGATGTGGGCATTTTCTAGGCCTTATTCATGTTACCTTACAGTGACCAGTTTGTACATGTGTATATTACCTGTAAGCATTTGAGTTTGTCACTCTGGCCACACAGAATACCTTTTTTCTCCCATATAGAAAACTAGGGAAAAGTCATTTGAGATGAAATTTTAAGTGTTGGTTAGAATTAAATCGGGAAAGGTGCTGTTTTGTATCTTTTATTTTTATTGTGGTAAATATGCCATTTCTTCAGTTTTCTTATGTACAGTTCAGTGACATTATGTTTAGTGCTCAGCCATCACCATTAATATTCTGTATTTTTAAGAAACAATATCCAGTATGGAGAAGCAGAAGCAGATTAAGGTGTTATAAAGGAAACAAATAATAGCGAAAAATAAAACCTGCATCTCTTTAAGCTAAATGTGCTAAAAAGAACTTGAAGTAATTATGCAGCCCTCTATCTTGACATATCAAAAGTGGAATAGCAATTTTATTAGTCAAGCAGCTGCAGCTCAGAAAGATTAAGTTTATCCAGTTCATGCAGAATAGTAGATGAAAAAGTAAAACTGATATATTGCTCTCTGCTACTCTGGCCATTAATTCAGCCTCTGCTGGACCAGGAATCCTGATGGAGGGAAATGGCTCATTTTCTTTATAATTGATGGAGTTTAGTTTTTCTTTTTAAAGGAAAAGTTTGTGAACTTTTTTTAATATTACATTTACGTTGATGTGTCCAAACAGTTACATATCATTGGATTTTTAGAAAAGAAAAAGTTGGTCTTGAAAAATATTTCAAAAAGAAAGGTTTAGAAATAAAAAAAATTGCAAATAGATATTAAAAGGGACCATTTATAGACAAAACCTCTTGAATGTAGTCATGTTTGGTTTTAGAAAGAAATTGCTTTTAAGTATTTTTTAATGGGAAGTATGTTTTTACTGTTCTATAATTGAAGGCAATCCAAAAGCTTGCATGCTTTCTCTAAATGAAGTGTAAGTGTGCTTTCCCAGTTGCTAAATGAAGAGCTGTTCAGTTTCTATCCTTTGGAAATCTTCATGGAGGCAATATGAAGCTTTGGTACAACCATGTTTATTCTAGAAGGAGCTCTGGTAGTATAGTGGTTAAGGCATTTGGCTACTAACCAAAAGGTCAGTGGTTCGAACCCGCCAGCTACTCCACAGAAGGATGAGGCAATCTGCTTCCATAAAGATTTACAGCCTTGGAAACCTAGTGGAGGTCGCTGTGAGTCAGAATCAACTCAAAGGCAGTGAGTTTGGCTTTTTTTTGGTTAGTTTACCTAGGGAGATTCAGTGTAAGGTATAAAATTTGCACTTCATTCAGAAGATCATGGAAAAAGATTCTTAAAGGCACTGAAATTTGCCATAAATCATACTTGTACCTTAACAAGGAAGAGTCTTATTAAGTGATGTATGAACATATAATGAGAATTATCTTTATGCCACCAGAGCTCCTGAAAATTATCTTATAGTTGCCTTATTTTATAATACTACCTATTTTTCACTTGTATATTGTCACTTCCAACTCTGTCCCCCAAATTTGCCAATTTATTTGGGACCATGCCGTTAATAATCTTAACTAGAAAACATCCCTTCGTACATATGTTCTTTGTGAATGGAATAATAAACCATGTGCACATAATGTATGGGAAACTTGGAATGTTTCTATATAGACAACTAGTATTTCAGTAAACATAGGATGAACCATGTAGTCTTCCTCTAAGTAATGGAATTTTTCAGCAGTGCTCAACTTGTTCTTCCAAAATCCCCTTCAATGAGATTTTATTTGACCATTTTGTACGATGCAGGCCTATGGAACAGAGTTCAAAGATTATATTGTATTTTGAGTTCTCTTATCTGTTCTAGATATGAGTTAGTATACTCGAAGAAAAGATTTTAGTAATTAATTTTCAAATCTTAATATTGTTAGATAAAAGCCTGAATTTCAGAATTGTATCCATGTGTCCCTGAGCCTATTACTTATTCTGACTGTTATTTTACCTGACTCTACAATGGTGATAATAGCATCTGAAATTTATATTATTGCTCATGGCAATAGTTTTGTTTTGTTTTGTTTTTTTAATTGGAGGTCCTGTATCTCCCATTTCTGACAATTCTTTTTTTTCAATCAGATAGTTCATTGTAATTTGCTATACCTGAAATGACCTGAAAACATTACAGAACTCACTTTGTGTAGGGCATTTCAACAGGTTTATATTTCCAAAAACTAATTTTTAGTAAGCCATTTATCAGAATTCTAATTTGAGAAATAAATTTTACTTTAATCTTATGTGTTAATAGTAACTTCATTTTCAGAACTTAATAGAATTTATCAAAGCTATTTAAAAATAATTTTTGTAATTCAATCACACAGTCATCAGTATCATAGATTGCTAAGTTTTGTTCAAAAAAGAAGCAGATTCACTTAAAATTGTAGCGCTAACAACAGGTTTTGAACAAATGAATTAATCTGTACTTAAAGAAAACTTGTTTTGACTGCTAATTGTTTTCCTCCTTTGAAATGTGCTAAATGTGCAAGCCAAAATGAATGTAAAAATAAAATGGAAAACAGTTGCCCTCAAGGTTTACAATGTTGGCTTGGATATCTTGGTATTAGTACTTAATTGGGAAGGGAGAGGCTCCCAGTTTCCATTTGTGTTATCAAAAGGTAAATTTTTAACTTCATGATTGATTTTCACTCCAGATAAGGGCGTAGTTGATTTCTGAGTTCTCTGGGGCTAGAATGTCCATTTTTGCCCTATTGAAACTGTTCACTTCTAAAATATGAAAGCAAATATGAATGTTTTTGATTAGAGTAACAGTTATACTAAAATATATTAGATCATAAGGATACTTATCTCTAGAATATTACGATTTTTATTATTGCTTGAGTATGCTCAGCAGTATACTAGGAAAAGTTGATAAATTATATAATTGAAATAAAATTTTTAACGTTTGCCACAAAGATCATTTCTATGAATTGGTGTGTCCAGTAGAGGAGCTTAATGGATATTCAAGCACTTTATCCATAGAAGTACCATTTCTTTCTCGTCTGTGTTCAGTCTAAGATGTCATTCATTCTTTCACATTTTTAAATTAATTATGTACATTTTGCTTTAAACTTAGGAGTAACATTATTCAATATTGCCAATGATATTTTTTCCCTATTTTAAGAAAACAAGAAGCAGAGGTCCAGACCTAGGAAACCAAGGAGAACTAGAAATGAAGAAAATGAGCAGGATGAAGGCTTGGAAGGTCCCGTGATTGATGAATCAGTCCTTTCCGTGAAGGAGTTGCTGGGCTTACAGCAGGCTGAGGAGCGACTAAGAAGAGACTGTATTGACAGGCTAAAAAGGGTAACGTCTTTGTACATGTCTTACTTAAAGCCTTAGCTAAACTGTGTTAGCAACTGGAAATAGCTATTTTGGTGAATCAGGTATCCCAGTTTTTATTAATTACCACAAGTTAAAAATTATTCTGTTTAATAGAATTAAGAATAATTGATACTCTTCTTAAAATGACTGTTGAGGATAGTGATAAAGGGAGACCATAATATATTGACAGTTATGAAAATAAAGGGGAAATCAATTTCTGACTAATATTTATTTACCTGTATGTTTGGAGATATATCTATCTATAAATCTCTTCAAATTATAGCGACCACGAAACTACCCTACAGCAAAATACACCTGCAAGCTCTGTGATGTTTTAATTGAATCCATTGCATTTGCCCATAAGCATATCAAAGAGAAAAGGCACAAGAAAAACATTAAGGTAAGTTTCATGTAGCCCAAACAAATAGTCTTGTCAGTTGTTACTACTGTGGTCTTCTTCACTTTCTTCTCCTTAAGGCTTATGGTCTTAATAGCTTTGCTAATTATGTTTCTTGATTCATTTGAACCAAAATACTTTATACCTGTAATTACTTTGTAGCTTCTGTTTATTGAAATTATTTGAACCAAAATGCTTTATACTTATAATTACTTTGTAGCTTCTATTTATTGAAATTATTTGAACCAAAATACTTTATACTTGTCCTTTTGCTGGGTAGTCTTGTGAATGTCAGAATAATATCAGCATGTGGAGTCATTGACCTATATATATGTCCTATGCCAGTCATAGTAAGCTGCTTCATGATATGATCATTTAAAATTCTATATATTATATATAATAATATGACATTGATAAGATGACCCAGCTGAATTGAAGATTAAGAAAAAGATTCCAGAAAATTCTACAGTTTTGTCTCAGTGAAAAAGTAATAGAAGGCAAAAAAAAAAAACTGCATGAGAGTCATTTTTAATCTCAGTATCTGTCTTAAAAGGAAAAGCAGGAGGAAGAGTTGCTCACTACGTTACCCCCACCAACACCCTCCCAGATAAATGCAATTGGTATTGCTATTGACAAAGTGGTACAGGAGTTTGGCTTACACAATGAGAACTTGGAACAGAGACTAGGAATTAAACGTATCATGGAAAATGTGTTCCAACACAAGTTACCAGGTAAATTTCTAGATTTATTTTTCTCTGTAGTTGCCTAAATAAGTATCTGATTCATTTTAACCACTGATAGTAATTTGTACCTGCTAAAAATTGATTTGCCATGACCTGAAGCTCTCAGCTTTTTTGTTTGTTTTTCCTGGCTTCTTCCAAGACAGCAAAGATTTACAGGCATTGTCATTAAACCTGTTTTCATTATAAATGTCATTGCGTACATGTGCATTAATGTAAGCTGCTATTAAAACTAAAACCCATTGCTATGGTGTCAATTTCGACAGAATAGAACTACCCCAAAGGATTTTCAAGGCTATAATCTTTATGGAAGCAGACTGCCATATCTTTCTACCATGGAGTGGCTGATGTATGTTCAGACCAGCAACTTTTCAGTTGGTATCTGAGCACTTTGACCACTGTGCCACCAGAGCTCCTTGAACTGCTATTAGCAGCCTCCAGTATAAGCCAATATCCCATGTTACTGAAGCACTTTGGGACTCTTAGGTATTACTTACCTTTCTACCTGTCTGAATTGACAACAGTATTTTTGAATTAAAGTGTTCTGTCATTTCCTGGACATCCAGAAAATGTTTTATTTTAAACAAACTTAAAAGAATTACACCTAAAATGAGCTTTGAAAACTAATTTGTAATGTAGTTTGTATCCTGTTGAGTTTATTTTACAGGTTAATAGTAGAATTATTTGCTGTCTTCTGCCTATTTTTAACTATAGATCTTTTGAGGGGTAGGGAACAGCAGTTTGGAGTGTGCTATTTAGTATAAGGCCAAGTATGGCAAATGTCTGACGAAACTGCCGACAGTCCTGGAGAGCACTCCAGAGTTACTGGCATTTCCTGTTTGGCTAACTGATGGGTTAGCATAGCTTAATCATTCTCAGTCCTTACTATGTATAAGAACTGCCTGTAGAGCCATAGGCAGCTGTTCAGAAAGCTCCATGAGTGATTCTGATCCATAGCCTGGGTTGGATTCATTATTTAAATATGCCACCTTATCATTCATAGAAATATTTGTTCCTCTGGAAGATCGTTTCTATAGTATTCTTAAGATTTATTCATTTATATTATGTTTATATATACACACACATATTTCTGCAAGAATGGAGAGGGGCATGATCTATTCATTTCATTATATGGATAAATCTTTCTTAATGTTATAGGCATGTTCCTGAAAAGTCCATTTGTAATTTCAATGATTTTTGCCATAGATTGTAAAATTCAATGTTCTTTGTCATGGAAACCTACTAAAACCCAGAGAAATTCTTTGAACCAGCAAGCTTGTGTGTGTGTATGTGTGTGTGTGTGTGTGTGTATAAATCCCCTGATGTGAAAGGCTAATTTTTTTTGTCACGATAGCAGTAAAATACTAAAAATAATGCCAGAGTACAAATAGAGAACATAAATTTATATTTAAATTTAGGTCATTCATGTATATACACACCTTTCTCTGCAGAGTGAAAGGACTGGTACATAGCATTTTAAATTTTATCAGTGTTATTGTAATCATTCTTCAGAGTTTTTCTAAAGGAATTAAAGTAATGATTTTTGATCGTAATGTAATGAGTAACTCATACTGAAAAGTCATTTTATGCCAGAAGATTTGTATGTTTACTATTTTACTGAAAATTATTGTTTATAATAAATTGCAACTATGTGTGTTTTCTGAAGGGTGAAAAGAAATGTTTGTATTAGCTCTGTAATATACTTTTAAAATATAGTTTATAAAAGAAAGTTTCAACTTCCATGTTTTAAAAAAACATGCAAATAGTTTTTTCTACACAAAATGTCATCATGATAAAGTAGAAGTTTTTCGTTTTTAACTTGTGATTTGGGTGAAAGTTTATAGAGCAAATTGATTTTCCAGTCAACAATGTTTTGTGACATTGGTTGCAACCCCTGCAGTGTTGTAACAGAGTTCTTCCCATTTCTTCCTGTTTTTACCATTTATATTTGTCTGTCCTTTTTTGCCCTTTCCTGCCTTCTAAACTTAGTTTTTGAGCAAAAGCTGCCCTTTTGGGGAAATTTTACTTTAATAATTAACTTTTATTTACTTGTTTTTTAGATTGTTCTCTAAGATTATATGGGTCATCCTGTAGCCGATTTGGTTTCAAAAATTCAGATGTAAACATTGACATCCAATTTCCAGCCATTGTAAGTACAAAGTGAAATTTCTGAAGAATTTTCATAGAATGGTATGGAAATTTCTTTGAAATGTATGCTTCAATTAAATATATTTTAGATATGTGAAAATACTTAAAGTAGAATGGTGGCAGCTTTCTTTCCCAAAACTTTCATCATTATATCTCTGCCTGCCTTCAGTTTCAGAGCATTTAAAAAATTACTTTACAGACATTGAGCTGCTTTTATACTTAACATCACATGGTAGTTTTCTAACCATGTGAGTCCAATGGAGTATTGGGTTCTAGTAACTTGAAAAGATTAAATTTCTCTTGGTAAAATCAACTGTCCAATGGCAGGGAAGTGTTTCAGATTTTAAGCATATAGATATGTAAACATTTTGTGTAAACAAAGCTCACTTGGCTCCTTAGTTTCCTCTTTTACATACCTACTTTATTCAGAATAACTATGTTTTCAAAAAGTGGAAATATCACCTCCATTTATCCATGGGTGGTTCTCACAGGCCAGCTTACAGATGATTTATGTTCAGCCACTTGGCTTTTCTGTTAAAAAAATACAGATTCCTGGGCTCCTCCCCAAGATGTTCTATTTCACAACCTGTCATTCCTTGTCTTACCTAACAGCTGTAGCTGAATGGTCATCCAACCAATTGGTTTTACTGTTCTTTCAATCTTAAGAATCTCATGAATGTTTTACCAACCGTAGAAATTATTTGATCTGGCCCCATTCATTCATTCAGCAAATATTACTGAGCCTCTGTTGTATGCCAGGCACTGTACTAGATTCTGGAGAACAAAACAGATGATTCCTCCCTCATGGAGCTCATCCTAGTGAAGCGAT
The DNA here is from genome assembly GCF_000298275.1 of Orycteropus afer afer. NCBI lineage: Eukaryota > Metazoa > Chordata > Mammalia > Tubulidentata > Orycteropodidae > Orycteropus > Orycteropus afer. The sequence continues at coordinate 22,712,485 of NW_006921592.1, read as the reverse complement.
AAATAATTACATATATAATTGATTATAATGAGAGCTGTGCAAAGAAACAAGGATATAGAAAATAACAAGGGATGTGCAGAGATCAAGCAGTAATGAAAGCCTCTTGGTGAAGGTAACATTTAAACAGAGCTCTAGAAAATGAAAAGAGCCAGGTAAAAGAGGGTTTCAGGCAGAGGGAGCAGCATTCATCAGCACCGTAAATCACTAAGAAGCTTGGCTATTCAAGGAGCTAGAAGGAAGGTAGTATACCATGGTGAAGAGACTAAGGAGAAGAAGAGCATAAGATTAGGATAGAGATGTAAGCTGGGCCCAACATGCAGGCTCTTACAGTCCGTGGTAAACAATGGGATTTTGACATAATGCAGTAATAAGCCATCGGAGGCTTTTAAGGAAGAGCATGACCATGATTTTACCTGACTTGGTTTCCTGTGTGGGGCAGTGACTACAGAAAGGCAAGAGTAAAGCAAGAGATGAGTAAGTAATCTGTTAGAGTAGTTTAAACAAGGTAATAATGTTAGCAGTTTGACAACTTGCAGCTGCAGGTTTGAGATTTGCTAAGATGCTGATTACCTTAACTCATCAACCAAGTTAACTCTGTAATAAGTCTCTTTGGCCCACATCCTTGTTTGGAGCTCATCTTTTTGTCTTTGGGTGATATGCACACATGGTATAATGATTGATTTCTTTAGTAACAATGGGCATTTCTGATTTAGAAAGCGATTTGTATTATCTCACTGAAGCTGAAGTACTTACAGCTTGTTTTATATATTCATTGATTTATTTTCTAGATGTCTCAACCAGATGTTCTCTTACTTGTTCAAGAATGTTTAAAGAATAGTGGTAAGGGCAAATTTTCCCACTTCTTACTCTTAACCTTTTCTTTTGCCTGTAATTTGAATATGACTGTATATTATTTCTCAAACCTTGAAAATAGGGATAATGTTTTTAAATTATTTGTGTAAGTAATATCCAAAGCAAATGCCCATGAATTATTGGTAATTAGAGTCCTATGAGTAGATCTAGGAGCTCTGGTGGTGTGGTGCCTAAGGCACTTGACTGCTAACCAGAAGGCTAGCAGTTCAAACCCACCAGCCACTCCTCGGAAGGAAGGTTGGGCAATTTACTTCTATAGTGATACAGCCTCGGAAACCCACGGAGGGGTTGCTATGAGTCGGGTCCTACTTGGTGGCACATAACAACAACAACAACATGAGTAGATCTACTGTGCATAATAACCATTTCTTCAGTAAAGCTTTTAGCTTAATGATAATGTCATTATTTAAAAAGATTAAATGAGTCCTAGATCAGAGCTGAAGAGCTCTGGTGGTATATTCAGCTACTAAACAAAAGGTTGATAGTTTGAACCCACCAGCCACTCCATGGGAGAAAGATGAGGCAGTCTACTTCCATAAATATTTACAGCCTTGGAAACCCTATAGGGCAATTCTACTCTGTCTTATAGGGTCACTATGAGTTGGAATCAACACAATGGCAGTGGGTTTGATTTGTTTTTTTCTTTAGATCAGAGCTAAAAAAAAAAAAGTAAAATATTCAAGTTTAAGGGTAGCACTAAAAGATGATTTACTTTTCAAATTTGTACTTTAAAAAAGGTATATAGATATGGCCCACCCTAATTAATGATTCTGCAAATTGTCCCAGTTAGGTTTATCAGTTGTCCAGCATAATGCCCAGTTTTGGGCTTTCTACCTTTCTATAGTTTTTATCTAAAAATGTATTGCTATTGAGTTGATTCTGATTCATAGGGACCTTATAGGATGGAGTCAAACTGCCCCCTAGGATTTCCAGGCTGTAATCTTTACAGAAACAGACTGCCACATCTTTCTCCCACAGAGAAGCTGGTGGGTTCGAATAGCCAACCTTTCAGTTAGCAGCCGAGCACTTAACCACTGCACCACCAGAGCTCCTTATAGTTTATGGAGGCCTCATCAAACTCTTTCATCCCTTGTCTTTCTCATCCTTCTTGTTTTGGTTGAATAAAACATTTAAATTTTTATTCTTAGTTCATTCAGTATATATTTGATCCTGAACATTTTAATAGCTTTTGCACCAACAATTTTGTTTTTGAATGTCCTATTCATATTTCTAATTCTCTTATTCATATAACTTTTAAATATTCTGATCTAATTATATAGTCATTTCTAATCAGACTTTAAATTTGCAAAGAAAGAGTTTTAATTTGATCACTTGATTCTTGAATTCCCCCCCCCCCTTTTTGAGTCATTTCAGAGTTTTCTTTAAAGTAGTAGTCCTTTAAAAAGCCAAACTGGTACTTGTACTTTATCTTGTTGGATTTTTAAACTAAGGTTGCTTAACCTATTTACTATTTTCTTCTTCTTTCCTCAGATTCTTTTACTGATGTTGATGCAGATTTCCATGCTAGAGTTCCAGTGGTGGTGTGCAGAGAAAAGCAAAGGTGTCTACTTCTTTAAGCTGTTTATATATTAGATAAATACCAGTTTAGTAAAAGCACATGTAGTAGAGTTTAATGTCCAGTTTCTAGAATTATAAACTCTTGACATGCTTATTTCATGAGCTTATTTGGCATTTGATGCAAGAGGGAAAAGAATGTTTTATTTTTAAAACAGTAAAAGTACTTAAAGGGAAAAAAAGATAAGAAAGCATTTTGACCCATTTCAACTAGATGAAAAACCACCTCATCAAATGTTCACTAGCTCTAATTGCATTTATTTGCCATCATTTTTAGCAGCAGTTCTGGCAGTGCTGAGTAACAGTGACTTCACCCATGATCTCTGCCTGTATCTGGAAACATTGCCATCATTACTGAATGGGTGGTTTATAGGCTATAATGATTCTTCATTAGGCAGATAGCTCCTACTCTTGAGAAAACTCTTTTATTGATACATGCATGAGTCATGCCCTCATTTGAAACATTTTACAATATTTTCCTTTTTTGTTTTGCCCTTCCCATATAGCTTTAATATATAAAAACACAAAGTTTTATTCTGAAAAATGATGTTTACTCAGAAAATAGCTGCTCTATCTTTTAAAAAAAACCTAATTTCTTAAATGACCAGTGAAATTGTTTTTTACTTATTCTGTTTTAAAGTATTTATTGCCCATGTAAAAATCAGTTGTTTTTGGAGTAAAATGTACCTGTGTGACACTTTTGTCTTTCTTTTTTTCCCTCCCATCCTCGCTCCCTCTCACCCCCAACAGTGGTCTCCTTTGTAAAGTGAGTGCAGGAAATGAAAATGCTTGTCTGACAACAAATCATTTAACTGCCCTTGGAAAACTAGAACCCAGACTGGTTCCTTTGGTGATTGCATTTAGATATTGGGCAAAGGTAGGTTTGAGTTCTTCAAGTACATGGATACATTCTGTATATGCATAAGCAGTATGCTTTGATTCTTACTCAGTTAATTTAAATACTTGTTGGCATGTTATAGACATTGAGAGTATGCTTTCTGAGTAACAGAGCAGACATTTTAAAGTTTAAAGAATGGAAAAGATAGTGTTTCTATTTCACTACCACAGTAGTCTTCAGAAGATCAAAATGATCTATAGTGCTTATTAAAAAGCCTGTTTCTGGGCCAAATCCCAGGGCTTAGGACCCAAGGATTTGCATTTTAACTTGTTTCTTAAGGTGATTCTTAGACACAGGATAAGTTTAAGATAAAGCACAAAAGATTCTCATACCATTTTCAATAATATATTCAGAAACTCCTCAACAAGTGAAACACATTCTCTCTGATCTTACTTATCTTTCCGTAATGTCTTAAGTATGGCATCCCAGCTGGATTGCTTTAATAAGTATCAGAGCATTTAGCATTCCCCTGAAATGTAAGGTGAAATCATAATTATAAAATTGAGATTCTTTGTAGGTGCTTTTTAGAGGGAAGCAAAATCTTGATTGATTAAGGTATAATAGTAAAAATACATAATTCCTGTTACTTTTGTCCCAGATGAATAGAGGATCCCCAATTCTTAATTTGGTGAATTGATGATTACAATATGCCATTATTTGAATACTACTTCCTGTTTTATCTCTAAGTAGACCATGCTTTTTTGGTTGTTTTTTCTATTAATACTAATGAATTTGCCCGTATTTTCTCCTGTAATTGCCTTTGTAACCAAAGTATACATTTATAAAGCTGTAGTTAGATTGAGAGGACCATTAAACTAAACAGAACCAGTTGACTTACACTTTGAACCATCATTTTGACTTCATTAACATGTTTAAGCCACGTGAATGAACTTAAACCATGTCTGTCAAAAAATAAAAAATGAAATATTTTTTTAGGAGGTCCATGAGTAAGTTTAGTTATATTTATTAGTACAGGAAGATTGAATATTTGAAAGTGAAACTGTCACACAAAACCATGGTATTATGTGGTTGCTACAAAACTGTGTGGAAGTTTTATATTTTGTCCCTATGCTGCTTTGTTTTGAGGACTCACTGTAGATCAAGTAATACATAGTAATAAAGTTACAGGTTTTAGGACAAATTGTGTAAATGACAAATTGGTATAAAAAGAATGCTTTTCTTGTTTTCTCTCATGTAGCTTTGCAGTATAGATCGTCCTGAAGAAGGTGGCTTGCCACCTTACGTGTTTGCCTTGATGGCCATTTTCTTTCTTCAGCAGAGGAAAGAGCCCCTTCTGCCTGTTTACCTAGGATCATGGGTATTAAACTTTTTTTTGTTTGTATATCCCATATTGTTTTTATTACAGGTCCATGATCCATTACATATAATTCAAAAATCTAAAAACTTAACCAGAACTGACATGAATTTACTTATCCTACTAATGTGAATATTCATTTCACTGCTGAAATATTTGTATGTGTGATTACAAAATGCTACCCAGTGCCTTGCTGGTGATATTATTACCTCTCTAAAATCCAAAAATTCTAATTTTTGAAATACAGACAGTCCTGAAGGTTTCAGATAAGAGACTGTGAACCTGTGTTAAATTTATCATTTGGTACACACTTTCTTTGGTTTCAGTTTTCTAATTTGATACTTTGTATAACCCACTGCTGTCAAGTTGGACCCAACTCATAGTGAACCCTCCTTGGGTTTCCAAGGCAGTATCACTATGGAAGTAGATTGCACAACCTTCCTTCCAAGGAGTGGCTAGTGGGTTTGTACTGCCAGCCTTCTGGTTAGCAGTCAAATGCCTTAGGCACTACGCCATCAGAGCTCCTTGATACTTTGCGTATCACCTCCAAATACAGTATTTGGTTCAATATAACTTTCTGTTTCTAATCTTTTATTTCTCTTTATTCCTTATATCTGGAAAAATAAAAGACAATGTAAGCATTGAGATTGTCACCTGTACCACAGATGCAGAGCTTAATAGTCACCTTTTGAGTAATGTTTGGTATTTGGTATTATCTCTAAGAGAAGCCCTGGTGACACAATGGTTAAGCACTCAGCTACGAACCAAAAGGTCAGCAGTTTGAATTCACCAGCTGCTCTGTGGGAGAAAGATATGGCTGTCTGCTTCTGTAAAGATTTATAGCCTTGGAAACCCCATGGGGCAATTCTACTGTGTCCTATAGGGTTGCTGGAAGTCAGAATCAATTTGATGACATTGGGTTTGTTTATCTTTAAGATGATTTAAATTTCAGTAATATGACCCTCTTTCTTTCTTGATAAATTAAAGTTCAGCTATGTGTTGAAAATAGCAGGATTTAAGAAGAAACCATCTCAAAGACTAGAAATTATGTCCAGTCTCTTAGAAACCTCATTTTGAATCCCTATCTTGGTATAATCTTATATGTACATTTTATAGAAAGACTCACTTGGTGAAAGTTTACTTTAACACATTGGATATTTTAATAGCCTTTCCTCTTGCTGTACGAGGAGCTCTGGAGGCACTCTGATTAAAGCACTGGGCTGCTAACCAAAAGGTTCCAAACCAAAAACCAAACTACAGCCATCAAGTCGGATCCAACTCATAGCGACCCCTCCTTGGGTTTCTGAAGCAGTATCACTACGGAAGTAGATTATCCCATCTTCCTTCCAAGGAGTGGCTGGTGGGTTTGAACCACTAGCCTTCTGGCTAGCAGTCAGATTGGTGGTTCAAAAAATGTTCAAAGGGTTGGTAGATCTCCACTCTGTAGGAGAAAGATGAGGCACTTGGCTTCTGTAAAGATTTACAGCCTTGGAAATTCTAGGGGACAGTTCTGCTCCATCCTGTAGGGTCACTGTAAGTTGGAATTAACTTGATGGTAATGGGTTTCTTCTTCCTCTGCATAGGTCTTGTTCATCATTCAAAGAAGATCCATGTTCTAGAGCAGTTCTTAACTATGAATGCATGTCAAAAATATATATACATATGTGTAAGCTCTGGTAGCTCAGTGCCTAAAGCACTTGACCGCCATCCAGAACAACAAAATACATACATACGTGTGTGTGTGTATATGTATACACACACACGCACATACACACACACATATGTATGGCTGTAGAGGATTTTTTCTTTATAATGAATGGGCTGAAATTAAGCAGGAACTTTTATCTGCCAGGCCCTGGGAATAAAGACTAAAGTAGAATAACCCAAACCCACTGCTGTTGAGTCTCATCTTTCTCTCACAGAGTGGCTAAAACTAAAAAACCAAATTCACTGCCATTGAGTTGATTTGACTCATGGTGACACCTCCTTGGGTTTCTGAGGTGGTATCTCTACAGAAATAGATTGCCCAGTCTTCCTTCTGAGGAGTGGCTGGTGGGTTTGAACCACCAGCCTTCTGGTTAGCAGTCAAGTGCCTTAGCCACTATGCTACCAGAGCTCCTAAAGTGGAATTAGCTATATATATACCCAGCGGTGAGAGAGAAAAACAAAATAAATACCTATTAAGCAATAGTAATTTCTCTGAGGAAAAATAAAAACCCTCTCCTTCTCTGTAAGGACAGAGAATAAAAGAAAGGAGATGCTGTTTAGAGAAAGATGTTTGAACAGAGCCTCAATGAAGTGAGGGAGAGTGAGCCCGAATGGTTGTTCAGAGATCGAGCATTCCAGGCAGACCAAAAAACCAAACCAAACCCATTGCCATCGAGTCAGTTCCGACTGTTAGTGATCCCCATTAGGTTTCTGAGGTGGCAGATCTTTACAGAAGTAGATTGCCTGGTCTTCCTTCAGCTTAGTGGCTGGTGGGTTTGAACAGCCAACCTTCTGGTTAGCAGTCAAATGCCTTAGCCACTTCGCCACAAGGGATTAGCAAATGTTATTAGCCTTTAGCAAGGATAGAAGCTGGGTCAGACGAGGGGAAGGACAATATTGCATAGGGCTGTTTTAAGCCCTGCAAGGGACTTTGAATTTCTTCTTGAATAAGAGTATGAGTGAGGTAAGAGAGCAACATAAAGTCTGTGTTTTAGAAAGATTACTCTGCCTGCTAAGCCAGTGCAGTACTGTAATCCATTTTTTGTGGACATAGATTTAGGAAATGGGATACAACATATACCCTCCACCGCCAACTCATTATGTACGTGAATCTGTTTCAAGGTTGTAATAAAAATCATGCTGTACAAGGAGGAAATGGTTCAACTTTTTAAAAGATTTCTTGGGATTTTTAAGCCCAAACCATTTTCTTTTGTATTAACATCTATTAATAGCCTGTAGAATATGCTTTTGAAATTTTCTTTTGAAACAGAATTACAAATTTTCTATCTCAGAGCTTCTGGATTTTACAATTTGCAGTCTTTTTTTTTTTTTTTTTTTAATTGTGCTTTAGGTGCAAGTTTACAGAACAGAGTTTGTTTTACATTCAACATTACATGTACATTTAGTTTCACTCCCCATCTACCATCCCCAACCCTAACCCAGTCTCCTCCCCTCCCTACCCTGTAACCCTCCCCCCCTCCGTGCCCCTCATAGTTATGCACTCCTGTTTGTCCTGCGTTCCTCCATGTGAATGTTGCCCCTCTGGTGCCCAGTGATCGAGTGCTCCAAGGGATGCATTTCCATAGAATGTATGGGATGTCACCCTGGGTTGAGTGGTCTGCATCCACTCTTTACTATTTACAATCTTTACTATTGGGCTAAGAGTCAGCCCCTGGGAGTGAGTTTTATTCCAGGGCCAAAATGTATCCCAGGGCCATAGTATTGGGGGTCTTACCAGACCATCTTACCAGTAATTCTGGTCATTTTTGAGTTTTTGGATTTTGTTGCACATTTTTCCTCCCACTTTATCCAGGATCTCCAGATTTGATCCTTTCCTGAGTGGCTGGCATTGGTAGCCAGGCACCATCTATGTTCTTCTGGTCTCGAGGGCCATCGTGTCCTAGGGCTGATTGCTTCCAAATGCCCTTGGTTTTCTGCACTCTTCTTCACTTCCAACGACAGGAGACCATTAGCTGCATCTCAGATGGTCACTTGAAAGCTTTTAAGACCCCAGTTGCTACTCACCAATGTAGGATGAGGAACAAGACTTTTATGTATTTTGTTTTGCCAGTTGAGTCTAGTGTCCCCAGTACTATGGTCCTGATGCAGTAGATCTGTTGGATCTCTCTCCCACAGTGTCTGGCTGTCTGTGAGGGATTGGTCTATATCTGTTTTATGTTGTTTCTGTAAGGATTGCGGGTATTTTGTATCACTAGTATGTGTGCAAGAGTAGCCTCCGCTGAATCTATCCTTGGTCTCGAGTATATTCCTGTTCACTGACCCCCATCTGATCTTCTTAGATGTTTATGTGTTTATTTGTAGCCTGGTGTTTGGTGTTAACTGTAATGCAGTATCATGGATATATTGGTTGGTATGAGCATCTAACGTCTGTTTGCAGTCTTTGTTTTGTTTTGCATTAAGCAAACTAGGGAACTTCAATTTGCAGTCTTTTAATAGTATCATCTGTAACAGTTGCTTACGTTTATTGGGCATTTACTGTGTGTCACATTCTGATTCTGAGTGCTTTCTGTCCATCATTTCTTATCACTGTTTCATGAAGGAGGTTTTAGTGTTAGCCATTTTCACAGGAACCTGAGCCCTAAAGAGGATAAGTACCTTACTGAGGTTACACAACTGGTACTTGAATGAACTGAGATTTGGGCCAAGTCAGTTTTATTCCAGAACCCATGACCCTAGCCGCTAGGCCATATTGCCTTCTTGTAGATTATTTACCAAAGAATTGTCTCACAAACTCACAACTTCTTTTGCAAAGCACAGCCTTGTTTTATATTTAAGAATTTTTTTTTTTTTTTAATTTACAGATGTCTCAGAGGAATTCCATAAGTCATATGTTTTCAGTGAACTGAGTATGTTGTATTTTCACTGATTCTTTGCAAGATTAAGAAGCTCTGATAATGATATAAAATTATTTTTACTTTATGATCGTATTAATCTAATTTTTTCTAGATTGAAGGATTTTCATTAAACAAACTAGGAAATTTCAACCTTAAAGATGTCGAGAACAACGTTGTGGTGTGGGAATACATTGATGCTGCCACAGGGGATACAGACGCAGCCAAAGAAGAGTGGCCCAGAGAGCCCAGAGACAAGCGGGTTAAAATGGGACAGGTATGCATATTCTCTTTTCTGGTCTTGCCACCTATTTCTAATTCAGATATTAATTGTGGTGTTAATGAGTTAATCAGTCTTACCCTCTTCTTTGTTTAACTGACTTAACCTATTTCACTTCCAAATAAATAAATAAGTAGGGAGAGACAGTAAAATTCAGATCATTAAATTCACAGGCATTTGTATGGTTTGTTCTTTGCAAGAATTAAAAGATAAACACTATCCTTAAAAAGCTTCAATCTTAGATCGAATATATGTATATGAAAAATATATGTATATGAAAAGTTAACCTCAAATTATAAAGTAACTGAATAAGTATATGATTTAATAGTGGTTGTTTTTACACAAATAACGTATGTGTTAAACAGCCCTTTTGTAAACCGTGCAGCCCCCTCGCACATTAATTTCCTGGGCACACTATACGCGTAATATGTTTGTGCACATGTTATTTCCATGGGCACATTTTATGCAAAAATACTGTCAAGTATATGATTTAGTGTACTTGTCTTCATCCATACCGTTGGGGTGGGAAGAATTTATAAACAAGGAAAGAGTTGTCATTCGAATTTCAAATAAAAACTCTGAGCAATGTAATTAGACTTGTTATGAGAATAGGATTTTGCCCTGAATTTGAAAATGGTCTCTTACCCTTGACCCTGTGGGGTTAAATGACAATAATAGCCATAAAATATTTTGGAGACCAGGATTCACAAGCCAGCTGTACATGAACAAGCTATATCATTCCTCCAATCCATAGTTATTCTCGTGCCTAAAATGAAGAGATTATGGTAAATCATAGATTTTTTTTTAGTTGTGTTTTCTAGATTCCTTGAGTAGACAGGAGGGGAGAGTGGTGGTGTCACCCTCCCCTTGCAGCCACCAGAACAGCACCACTTTCATCTGATTTCTATTTTGGGGTTCCAGTAGTGGATGACCGTATAGGTGGTTAAGTCGAGTACAAGTATTCATATCCCAGCCCTCCCATTTCCTAACTTGTCCTTGGGCAGCTTACCTTTCTGTGCCCCAGTTTCCTCACCTATAAATGGGGATAACATTGATACCGTCTCATAGGGTCATTGATTTATAGACTGCTTAGCTCAGTGCCAAGCATATGGTAAGCAGTCAGTAAATGTTAGCTGTTACTCTTCATATTTTATTTGAAAAAGAAAATTGTTCTTTACTTGAAAAAAGTTTTAAGTGCCAGTAGTCTAGGTATTTCCAGGGTCTCTTTAGTTCCACATTATGGTATTTTCAAGTCTTTTCAGTGAGATGCTTAAAATTAGTAATTCTGAAAGAAACTTGTGGATAAAGAGATGAAACTTAAATAAGTCTTTCAGTTTCTGGAGGTTTTCTTTGTGTCCTCATCTATAGTGTTTGGGACCTGAACAACTTCCATTTTCAATCAGTCCTACTTTGTAAATTCATCAGATGACTGTATCTTATTTGACAGAACCTTTGTGGTTGATTTTCAGCGATTAATAAGATACCATACTTCTAGTTTTGAAGTTTGATACAATGAAGTGAGATTGCAAACAATTCGTATATCTTAGAGGGTAAATTTTTTAAAATGTGAATTCTAGGACTAAGGGGAAGGAAAAGCTATTGCTGTAAATCCAATTACATATTTTTACATTTTATGCTATTTGAAGAAATTAATCATGCTTCCACTCCTGGAATTAAGAGAGATCTAGACGTTGTTGAGATTGTATGGTGTGGGATTGGGAGATGTTGTCCTCCCACCACTGACCAGCAGTATGGCTTCTGACAAGTCATCTGAACTTGATGGGCTTCAGTTCTTTCCCTTTCTTTGTAAATAAGAGAGTTGAACTGGAGTACCTCATAAGAGCATCTTACAGTTCTGACATCATGTTTCAATGATATGTGGATTTCTTGTATGTAAAAAGACTGTACCTGAGTGAGAAAATACGGACAACAGCCAAGTCTGCCAGATGCTTTCCCTTGTTTCTGATTTAATCCTCATAACTATCCTGTGTTATAGGTGGTATCATCCCTACTCTGCAGATAATGATAGCGACCATTTTTTGAACACTGTGTGCCAGGCACTGTGCTAAGCACTTTACAGACACTTTGTCATTCAGTCCTCCCAACAACCCTATGAGGTGGGTACTGTTATCCCATTTTTCAGATGAGGAAACCAAGTTTTAGACAGGTTATATACCTTGACCAGCATTTCAAACTTAAGCCTGTCCATTCCAAAGCCAGTTCTCTTAGCTCCTGTGTTATACTGCCAGCCTGAGAATGAAGAAGCTAAGTCACTGTGAAGTGACAGAATCAGTGTTTGGATCCAGTGTTTTTCTAAGTCTTATATATTTTCTAATATATTACAGTATGTTCAATTTAAGATTTATGGCTATACTACTCCTATGACTACTATATGACTATACTAGTCCTACTAATCTATGACTAGTACCAATTTCTGATACCTACAACTGTAACATCATCATTTAGCTTTAGGATTAATTGCCACTAGCAGATTCAGTATGCTTACGTAGCTTATGGAGGCAAATGAAAGAGGCGTGTCCTTCCTTTTTCTCTGCGCCTTTAGCTGCTGTCCATTTCTGTGTGTCTGTAACTGTTTAAAGGTTGCCTCCAGCAGCAGCAACCAGAAAAATTCAGTACTGAGAGAATTAAATAAAACTGATCCTGTCTATTCTTATGACAGTAACTATTTTAACATACTGTAATCCCAAGGGTGCAGTGAAGTAATGCTATTTTACCAGCAAGCAAATTAGAACCTAGAGTTTGATTTATCTTGCCTTTGCTAAGGTTTTACAGATTTTCTAATTTGATGCTTGACTGATCTCTAGCTTTTCAGATTATGCTGACATAGGAGATAACCTGTATGTTTTCTCTTTGCTATTAATAGGTACCATTAATATTTGACTTAAAGCACCAGCCTTCAGTACCAGTTGGGCAGCTCTGGGTGGAATTGCTTCGATTCTATGCTTTAGAATTTAATTTGGCTGATTTAGTGATAAGTATACGTGTCAAAGAATCTGTTTCCCGTGAATCAAAGGACTGGCCCAAAAAGCGCATTGCTGTTGAAGGTATCTCAAAATGTTTACCTTTAACTTCCCTTTTTTATTTTATTTATTTATTTTTTCCCTTTTTCTTTTAAAGGTACCGGTCTAACAGCATGCCTTTTATTTCAGTCTCTTTTTAGCTCCTACATGTAAGGTAGGCCTAGTCTCAAAGGTAATATAGTTAATATCTTGTATGTGTTAACAGTGGATCATGCCAAGGAGTCAGACATTTCATCCTCTGTTTTTTAAATGCCACATAAACCAACTTAACTACTGAAGCTACTAATAACGGGCTGAGTCCTACTTTCTTTGTGAATTGCTTGACAACTTAAAAGCATCTGAGTTTTTTCCTGGTAATATGTAAATCCCCCTTTCCTCATTACTGTTCTCACTTGTGGATTTAAATTCAGTACTTTCATAGACAGTTGGCGATGTTGCTTAGTTTTGCAAGGATGAGGAAAATACTCTTTCATGAAAAATAATAATCTAAGTCACCTGGATATATAAACTTTACACTTAGCTGGATTCGTCTCCATAGAGGGAAAAAATAGTTGTTTTTGAAAGGTCTACAGTAACATTTAGAACTTACTCATAAAAATACTTCCTCCCACAAGGCTCATTTAAAGGAAACCACTATACAAAGACATACTGATAAGCTCTGTAGACTTCGTTAACAGGACAAGCTTGGCTTCTCAAAGTCAGGAGGTTGAAACCCCTCTAGAAATCTTAATTCTCCTCCTTTAAGTAATTTTAAGAACCTCCTCAATGGAATTCTCTTACGTTTGCTTGATTTTTTTTCAAGCTTTTTGTTGCATAAGAGGGTTTTTTTGCATTTTGCATAAATTCTGTGTGCAGTCATGGGGATCTCACATTTTTAAACCCTCCCCTGCAGTTTCTCTGGCTCAGCTCTTCTGGCCAATTGCCTAACCTGCTGGAGTTCTAGGGGAGGAGAAAAGATTGAGAGAAGTGGTGTCTCCTCCTGGTGCCTCCCTCTCGCCCCTGAAATTCAGTCGAGCCAATTCAGTGATGGGGCTCCCCAGGGCAGAAGAGTGGAGGTAAGCTCTACAAAGCACAGGGCCTGGCTGAATGGGGAGGCAGAGCCCTCAGCAGCGCCTGTCGGGAAGACCTCCCTTCCCGAGGGCACAAGAGCCAGACTGGTGCCATCTATTCTGTCTCCACAGTCACAGAGCAAAATAGGGAAGGGGTACTGGTTCTGAGCAGAATGGGTTCTCTTCGTAGAGAAGATACTTAAGAAAACATGTCTATTTCTTTTTTTATTCTTCAACTTTCTTCTTACTCCTCACCTCTAGTTTTTAAAAGCTTATAAAATACATGATAAATAGTACTGTTATTTTTTTGTTGTGTGACTTATTTATAGCCAGTTGATTTAAAACATAAAATACAAATGTATGATGTGATGAATTTTATTTTGTTACAGATCCCTACTCTGTTAAAAGGAATGTGGCAAGGACTCTAAATAACCAACCTGTGTTTGAATACATTCTTCACTGTTTAAGAACAACGTATAAATATTTTGCTCTTCCACACAAAATTGCAAAATCTGGCCTTCTGAAGCCTGTGGGTGCAGTTACAGATATATCAGAACATAAAGAAGTAATTAATCATGATCCAGATGTACAAACAAAAGATGACAAATTTGAAAATTCAATTTTGACTCCGAGTCCTGGTGCTATCAGTCGAACTGCAAATACTCACAAGGTACAGCCAGTTAAACAGATTGCTGATCACTTTGGGGACCCACCAGAAGAGGAAATGGGAAACATGCGCATCAGTGTCAGCCTGGAAAACTCAGACTGTATCAAAGCAGAAGCCAATTGTGACGATTATGAGGATGTTGGCATGCACCATCAGGAAACAGGAGGTGAAGATAAATTAAAAATTGAAAAGGAGGGCCAGCATTTGGCTGCTCATGATCAAGATCTAAACAGTAGCAAACATGGAGAACTTGCCATCTGTGGCAGTGCATGCAATGAGACTGACAGACCTTTGGATTTAGAAGGTTTCCAAAATCTTACAGTCCAAGGGCGTGATGGATTTGTTACTATAGTTGTCAGGGCTGATATTGATGAAGTGAGTATAGAAGGTACTGATGAACTAGAGGACTCTCTAAACCATTTTGCCCCTTCAGTACAGAGCCACACATCAGAAATCATTAACTCTGATGAAGAGGAGGAAGAAGAAGAGGAGGAAGAAGAGCCCAGGCTCACTGTCAACCAACAGGAAGATGAAGATGGTATTGCTAATGAAGATGAGTTAGACAACACCTATACTGGATCAGGAGAGGAAGATGCCCTGTCTGAAGAGGATGAGGAACTGGGCGAGTCTGCTAAGTACGAAGATTTGAAAGAATGTGACACACATGCTGATGGAGCTCTTCTAGTGGAACTGAATAAAATAAATCTTAAGGAAGAAAACATATGTGAGGAAAATTCAGCTGAGGACCAGTGTGATCTCTTCTATGAATTTAATAAACTTATCTTCACCAAAGGCAAGGTAATCAGTGCCACTACTAAACATGGAGCTAGGAGACTTTAATGCATGGAATTTCAGTTTTCATGTACTAGAACAAAGCTGTCTCCTTTTTTGATAGTGCTTAATGAGTTGATGTTTTATTCTAATACAATCCCTTGGTCTATTTCCCTACTTCAAACTCAAGGAAGTTTGCATAAAAGAAAGAAAAGGCTGTTAACAGTGAAAATAATTGCCTTTTTCTCCTGAGTGTACCATACTGGGTCCCTCATTCTCAAATGGTTTACAGTAGTTGCACATTATTATTTTCCATATTTTGGGAAGTGGAGTATAGACTTTGTACTTCAAGAAAAAGATTCAATGTCTAGGTACATAATAGAGCTGACGAGGGACAAGGTTGTAGTCACTTCTTGGCCACAGCCTGCTACCCGGAGGGAGTGAATAATTGGACCTGTGGACTTGGGACCATGGTCCCAGGGGACATCAAGCTCAATTGGCATAACATACTATACAAAAACATTATTCTATATCCTACTTTGATGAGTAGTGACTGGTATCTTAAAAGCTTACGACGGCCATCTAGATGCAATGATGGCTTTCTCCTTGTCCAGAGCAAAGAAGAATGAAGAAACCAAAGATAAATGGAAACAATTAGTACAAGGGACTGGTAGACCATGTGATCCTCAGCCTATAATATGACCATGAAACCAGAAGAACTATATGGTGCCTGGCTACCACTGTCAACCACTCAGAGGGGGATCTGTGTAGGAGATCCTGGATAGAGTGGGAGAACAATGTTGAACAACTCAAAATCATTAAAAAAAAAAGAAAAAAAAAAAGCATGTTTGCTGGTCTGATAGAGCCTGGTGAAACCCCTGAGACTATAGCCCCTAGCTGCCCTTCAGGTCTGGAATTGAACTCGCTCCTGTGGCTTCCAGGCAAATAAAAGACTGCCATATGGGCCGAACATTTACATCAGGTAGATACACTCCTTGGAGAGATCAATCATGGGAGGACAGAAGGGCAGTATATGTAGAGGGAGAAAACTCGGGAGGCAGGAATACATGGGAGGGAAGGACACAGGGAAGAAGTAACTGGGGAAGAAGAGAGCTGTTAAATTGTGGAAAATTGCAGTTAGTGTCATGAGAAAATGGGTATAAACTGCTATATGGAAAATGAATTTGATCTATAAACTTTCACCCAAATCACAGTAAAAATTTAAAGAAAAGCATTCAAGAGTTGGCAAAGTTTTATCTGAAGTCTTGTTTTGGTCTTCCCTGTTACTGCAGTCTCCTACAGTGGTGTGCAGTTTATGCAAACGAGAGGGTCATTTAAAGAAGGACTGTCCTGAAGACTTCAAACGAATCCAGCTGGACCCTTTGCCACCATTAACACCCAAATTTTCAAGTATCTTAGATCAAGTTTGCATCCAGTGTTACAGTAAGTTGTTAACATTTCTTTTGCTTTGTCTTAACATACTGAGTTGACATTTACTCATGAGTCATTTGAATCACTAGCCTGTAGCCTCTCTAAGGTCTTAAGGACTAAGTCTCTTCCATTCTCCATTGTATCCACAGTGGTCTGTTTAATGCCTGTCCCATTCAGTATCTTCATTAAATAATTGTTGAAGAAGGGAGGGAGGGAGGATTCTTCTGCTCTTAAGGTTAGAGAATTGGTAATTTCCATCTGGTGTTCTTGCAGTTCTTCCTAGATGCATTTAATAATATTGATAACAAGAAACACTTTATAGGCCAAGTAGGGAATAACTGTACACTGCCTTTTCCTTAGAGATTTATTGGACAATTAGCATATAAAGGCTGCTTTAATATTAGAACTATTGTAATTTTAAATTCCTCTTTGACTCTTTAATCCAATGTTTCCAAATTTTGCACATAGAATATAAAATAAATAAATAAATAAAATAGCCTACATAACAGCCTTTTAAGGAAGACCAGTTTGAGGAAGCATTGGCATACAGAGTATTTAAAGTCCTACAGATGGGAAAAAAAGACATTTAGAAGAGGTATGTAGTGGGGAATCCAGAGAGGAAGTGGAAAGAGTACCATTGTATTAAAGGGATTATAACTAATGTCACAAAACAAAATTTATATATATATATATTGTTGAATGAGAAACATATGCTCTGTAAAGTTTTTACTCAAACCACAATAAAATGTTCAAAAAAAGGTATGCAATTGCTTAGTAGTAGAGCTGGATTCATCAGATTGCTGCATTTTGACATGTCCACTTTTACCAAAAGACTTGTTTCAAACCAATGATTTAAAAAAAAAAAAAAAAGGATGTTATGAGATATGAAAAACAACTGAGTTCTCCCCAGACAAAAATATATACAGTAAAACCTGTGAGAGCTGGAACTTGACGGGAATGCCTTGTTTCTCCCGGTCTCACAAGTTTTCTCACTACTTTTCTGTCACTCATTTTATTGGAAAATATTTGAGTTTTCCTTCTCTGATAGGTTTCTGCCTTACATATATTCCAGCTTTTGTAGGTTTTACTTTATGTACATGCATACAAACTTTCCTATTTATACCCTGAGTGGTTCTCTGAAGACCGCCTCTATATAACCCTCAGGCTATCTGTGAAAAACAGGTGCAGAACCTTGTCCACATTAGGTCCATTTCAGGAGTAGTTTTCTTTAAGAAAAAGGCATCTGCTTTATTTTGCAGTGCTAATATTGTCTACTAGGAGCTCTGGTAGCATAGTGGCTAAAGCACTTGACTACTAACCAGAAGGCTGGCGGTTCAAACCCACCAGCCACTCCTTGGAAGGAAGGTTGGGCAATCCTACTTCCGTAGTGATACTGCCTTGGAAACCCAAGGAGGGGTCGCTATGAGTCGGGGCCAACTCCACGGCACATAACAACAACAATATTGTCTACTAAGATGACACATCAAATTTAGGGTATTTTTTGTTTTAAAGCTTGTTTTAATTTGTAGGAAAAAAAATTTATAGAAGATGCCATTTTATTTCAGCTTTTCCAAGGCCTTTTTATTCCCCTCCCCAAATGTGTCTGTTTGTTTTAAACAGAGGATTTTTCTCCAACAATTTTAGAAGATCAGGCTCGTGAACATATCCGGCAAAACCTAGAAAGCTTCATAAAACAAGAGTTTCCAGGTAAATCATTTTACTTTAGGGAAAGAAAGATAGGGCTTCAGAATGAGTACCTGAGGTCACAAAGCACATACGTTAATTTTGAGAATATAAAGTAATCTTACGGTGATGGTAGGGCATGGTTTCCGTTGTTTTTATGATGTACCTAGTATGGTCTTTTGTCTGAGAGGTCCTAATTTACCAACAAAGAAGGTGGTAGCAAGGTACAATTTTTAGTAGCAGATGCTTTAAGTGAATTTCATTTATTGTTAACGTTTAGTAAAAATTCACAGCTCTGTAAAGTGAATTTATTTAGAAAGTAGGAAGCTTACATTATTAAATATGTTTGAGGTAATCTACATTTTCCTTGAAATGTCTTTGTATTTAAGAATGAAGTGGCATATGGCTCTTTCATGCCATATACAGCTTGTATTTATTTGAAGTCACTTTTGATAGAAATAAAATTAGAATAAATGACTGATTAATAAGACAACACTCTAATAAGGTTAAAGTAGAATAGTTAACAATTGGGTATTTTTAATTCATGAGAGGGCTGATTTGATCAGAAAATTAAATGTGCTCAGGTAATTAGTTATTACTTTTCATATATCCCTAACAGGAACTAAATTGAGCTTGTTTGGCTCCTCCAAAAATGGATTTGGGTTCAAACAGAGTGACCTTGACATCTGTATGACAATTAATGGACTTGAAACTGCCGAGGTACAGTGACCACATAAAACTTCCATTTGCTGTGGCAGCATGATTTGACCAACCTTGACTGACAGTGCAGCTTGGTGTTTTTCAAATTTCACAGGGCATACCAATCTGTCTGACCAAATATATTAAAAAGCTTAGAGGCAGATCTGAGGAGTAGAAAGATAACTATTTCCTCAACCTCTAGTACAAAATGGATTTGAAAGCAGCATATGGAAATTCTGCAAAGTCAAACCAGCCTCTCCAGTGTCCCATTGGCTTGGCTACTTGGCTGACTTTGAGGCACATACCCGCACAAGGGTTTCTCTGGTGCTTTTTGCCAGGCAGGCAGTGTGGTGCAATGCTACGTGTATAGTCCAGAGACCTAGATATGTGGTCTTGGATAGATCACTATAAAGTGGAAATAATACTTTCTGTTCCTCTTAACTTTGTTGTTGTTATGTGCCATCGAGTCGGACCCGACTCATAGTGACCCCTCCTTGGGTTTCCAAGGCAGTATCACTATGGAAGTAGATTGCCCAACCTTCCTTCTAAGGCGTGGCTGGTGGGTTTGAACCACCAGCCTTCTGGTTAGCAATCAAGTGCTTTAGGCACTATGCTACCAGAGCCTCTTACTTTAGTGAATTGTTTGTTACTCAAATCACCGTGGATCAAGTGTGCCAGGATTCAGAAAACTAGGACCTCAGCCCCACTGCCTGTTTTTGTAAATAAAATTTTATTGGAGCACAGCCACACCCACTCATTTGCATATTGTCTATGGCTGTCTTCACTCTTAAGTGCAGAGCTGAGTAGTTGAAACAAAAGCCAAATGGCCTACAAAGCTGAAAATAATTACTCTCTGTCACTTCAGAGAAAAAGTGTGCTGGCCCCTAATGTATATGAAAGCATTTATGAAACAAAGTGCTATGTAAAATCTGAGAAAAAGAATTAAGCTTCTATTCTTTTTTTGCTTTTAATAACAGTCCAGATGATATATATGCAAATGAGTGCTGCTCAAGATATTTTGATATATGATCAAGGTATTGTTACACCTTTTCTCAGTTTCAAATCTTTGTCTTATGAAGATGTATCTGATGTGGGAAAATAATCAAAAGTTAACTAGCCCGAGTTCCGTGAATAAAATGGATAACTAAGTCTAAGTCCAACATGACCTGTTACACTTCCTCAAGATTAATTTTTTTACATGACTTATAAATGAGTTTTGAGGGCATTTCCAAAGGAAAATTGTAAATATGTTCTAGGATGTGTGTAACCATCAAAATGTATTTAAGTATAAACATCAAAATATATTTAAGTATAATTTTTTGAAATCGTAATCATATTTTTATATGACTTTCATTTGTCCATTATATTTTTGGCTAGTTCTATGGGGAAATAATGTGAGCATAATCACTTTCCCCGGCATTTCATAGCTCTTAATTAAACTGTAATGACAGCCTACGTGAAATGAGTAGCGTGAGGCACAGAAGCCCCTCTTATTTATTCTGGCACCTAGGATACTCATGAGGAATATAATTAGAGTGGGAGAAAATGGAGGTACCTGCCCATGGTGTCAAGAGTTAGCAGGTGCTTTTCACCCAGAGGGTTCCTGCCCAATTATAGCTTTTGTTGTACCTCCAAAAGCAATTAGTAAGTAGATATTAAAGAGTTTTCATGTCCTTAAGATTTTCCTATGAATACTGACTCACTACTACCTCTGATATTTCCCTGACAGGAAAAAGTATATATAGAAGGAGTTGGAATTAGACTTATTATTTCTGAAGATAATGAAAACTATTTATGACCAGGTTAGGAACGTGTCTTCCCAGGCCTAGAAAGTGACCAGTACGCTTGAGAGGAACATGCTCCTCAGAACTATCAACTATATGACACCAAAAGAATAGCATTTGCCCAAAAGCAGAGTTAAAACGGCAGGAAGGGGCAGGACAACTGGGCAAATGGAAATGGGGACCCAAAATGGAAATGGACAGAATGCTGACACATTGTGGGGAACCCAAATCACAGAATAATCTGCGTACAAATTGCTGAATGAGGAACTAAATTGCTTTGTAAACTTTGACCTAAACCACAAAAAATAACTTTTTGAAAAAGAAGAACTACCTGTCTTTTTTTTGATTCAATATTTTGTGCCATCTTTGTTGCAGGGGTTGGACTGTGTAAGAACTATTGAAGAATTAGCAAGATTCCTCAGAAAACATTCAGGTACTTCTACAAGCTTTCTCATTAGTGTTTTACATAGAATTTATTAAAGCCAGGGAAGCAGTATAATGCTAAATTATAGCATATTTGCAACATCAGTGTCTTAAAAAATCTTTTGTTAAGTGTGAAGCACTGAGCAGTTGGCAATTTGTATGCATTACTTGTTACATAGTACAGTTTTATTTTAAGACAAAGTGAGACAGGCAAGAAATTTTGGAAGTAGCTTTGCATGATCAACATTGTATAAATCAAAGTGTAAGTGTTGCTAACAGAAATATAAACTGTAATGGAAAGCACCCTGGACTGGAGTTATGGATTGTTTCTGCAGTTTTTCTGCTCAGTAAGCTATGTGTGACCCTGAACAAGTCACTTAACTTCACTTGATCTCTTTTCCTTCGTGAGAAATTGAGAAAAGAACAAGGTGATTAAGTACAGGGCCTAGTCATATACTAAGTTTTCAGGAAATATATGCTTCCTTTCCCTCCCACCAAGGTAAGCTAGACTTCCTCTATCTTCCTCCCCGCCAAAAAAACGCACTGCTGTCGAGTTGGATCCAACTCATAGCGACCCCCTCTTTGGGTTTCCAAGGCGATATCACTACGGAAGTAGATTGCCCAGCCTTCCTTCTGAGGAGTGGTTGGTGGGTTTGAACCGCCAGCCTTCTGGTTAGCAGTCAAATGCCTTAGGCACTACGCCACCAGAACGCCTGTCTTCCCCACAGACCTTTTTTTCTGAAAGTTTTTCTATCTTCTACATAGATACTTCCCCTGAGTCTGGAGCACTGTGTGTCTGCTTCGTAGATATTACCATGTAACTCTCAGCAAAAACTCACACTCAGTCTTCTCAGAGTGAATTCATCTTTCCCTTTACCACTTCACTTCCCCTGCAACCACCACCTTTGCCTGCCCTTTCTTCTGAATCCTCTTTCTTTTTTTGACTATTGAGTCACTAGAATGGGTGAAGTGATAATTAGATTGTTCTCAACCAGGTACAGTATGATTTTGGAGTCAGTCATACTTAGATTAGAATTCTAGCTACATATTCCTGAGAAAGTTACTTAATTTCTTAATCTATTTCCTCTTCTATTAAGTAGAAGTGATAAAAGATTATCTTCATACACCTGTTGCACATTAGATACTCAACTCAGTAAATGGTAATTCCTCCTCTTCCTTATCACCCCACCAACACTTCCCAGCCCCATCCTTATAGATACTGTCATGTGTCTTGTTTCTTCTTCTGCATTTCTACTGCCACCATGATAGCTTAAGCCCAGTCATTTTTCATAAGTGGTCATCTTGCCTGTACCTGCAATCTGTCTGTTACCAGAAGCATTGTCTAAATAGATGTGATCAGTGTTTCTCCCCAATTCATGCTAGCTCCTTGGCTTCTCCTTATCTTTAAGGATACTTCCTTGCAGGATATATACAGTCTTCATTCAGGTTCTTCCCAAGTTTTACCCTGTCTCATATTACTTGTTATTCCTTTTCCTCAAGTCTGTTCCACAGCCTGTAGAATTTCTTGGAAGTTTCTTGAATGTGCCATTTTATTTTGGACCTGTACCCTTTTCATAGGCTGTTTTCCTTGCCTGCTAAGTCCCCTCAACCTCCACTTTTTGCCTATTGTTCTCTTTCTTTTTTAAAGCCTAGGTCAGGGCATTCAGGTTGGAGGGGCACTAGCTCAAACAATTTTCTCCCCTTGTGTTGAAGTTGATTTCTTTTTGCAATCTTAGCAACTTATAGCTCCATGGTAACTTGTTTTGACAATTCAGATGATTGCACTGTTGGCTTTTCTCCAGATTACATACATATCCTCAGATGGGGAAAACAGGCAGGCCCCATATGGTCCAGACTCTGTAGTGCTTTCCTCTGTTTTGGTATTTATCAAACTGATACCCCTACACACATAATATACACATGGCACACACAGCTCAGTAAATTTCTGAAAGGCAGTAATGGCCTTCTTCATTCCTGTAATTCAGATATTGATGTGCTTAACAAAATGTAAGCTTTACCAAAAGTCTTCTCAGGTCTTTATTGATAACGGAATTCTTTGACTAGTCCTTAGTGAATGCAGTGACACAAGCCAAAGTTACATTTATAAGGTTTTATATTGTTGTTGCCATTAGGTGCTGTTGAGTCATCTCCAACTCAGCAACCTTATGCACAAAGAAACACTGCATGGTCCTGTGCTAGCCTCACAATCTTGGCTATACCTGAGCCCATCATAGTAGCCACTGTATCCATCCATCTTGTTTTATATTAAAATACTAATATATAATAATATATAAGCCAGTTATATTCCCTGGCTGTTGTATTTAATGATATGATCTTATTTCTGACCTAGGTCTGAGAAACATCTTACCTATTACAACAGCAAAGGTGCCCATTGTAAAGTTCATCCATTCAAGAAGTGGTCTAGAAGTGGATATCAGTTTGTATAACACATTGGTAAGATTTCTCCAGGCTTTTACTGTGAGGAAGTTAAGGGGAACAAAAACCTCTTAACTTAGAAAATCTCAAGTTGAATGAGCTATTCGTTTCACCTTACGCATTCTTTCAGCATTTACTTAGTGAGTACTTGCTGTATTCGGCAGTTTTCTGAATCTGGATGTATAAAAGAATTAAATTAGTACTAGTATCCATTCTGATAACCTTTATTTTCTAGGAAGTGTTCAAACTAAGAACACATTAATAGAATGTAAGTCATGAAATCAGATGTTACATATAATTCTTGGTTATTATCTGGTAAATTATGAGACTTGTCTTTAGGAAGAAATAAATTTAACTTCAGTCTTAATGTCTTCTTCCTATAAAATGATTCATAGTGTAAACCTTAAATTGTCAGAATATGCCAGTTTAAATTTTTTTCTTTTTTTTGGTGGCCTTGTGATAATAATTTTTTCTTTCAACAGGCTCTTCACAACACAAGGCTCTTATCTGCTTATTCAGCCATTGACCCCAGAGTGAAATACTTGTGCTATACCATGAAAGTATTTACAAAGGTGAGTATCCTTCCAGTTGTGATGTATCAGGAAATTTTATTACATCTTCAAACTCTTGAAAACAAAAGTCTGTAATTTTGAAGAACCGTTCCAAAAACCAAACCCACTGCTATCAAGTTAATTTCAACCCATGTTGTTGTTGTTGTTGTTATTTGCCGTCGAGTCGGCCCCGACTCATAGCGACCCCTCCTTGGGTTTCCAAGGCAGTATCGCTACGGAAGTAGGATTGCCCAACCTTCCTTCCGAGGAGTGGCTGGTGGGTTTGAACCTCCAGCCTTCTGGTTAGCAGTCAAGTGCCTTAGCCACTATGCTACCAGAGCTCTCTTTCAACCCATAGCGACTCCATATGACCAAGTAGAACTGTCCCACAGGGTTTCCAAGGCTGGACTCTTTACAGAAACAGATTGACTCATCTTTGTCCAAAGAATGGCTGGTAGGTTCAAACCAGCAACCTTTTGGTTAACAGCCCACTGCTTAATCACTGCACCACCAAGTCTCCTTTAAAAGAACCATAGCCGTATCAGATTCTTCTTTTATTTGGCAATCCTGATTCAGCTAGCTATAATCTTACAGTTATTAAATTTTACACGATGATCTGGACTTGATGTGGCTGATATTTTTGCTACTTTGTTGTTATTCTGAGATTGGTTTGTTTGATTAATTTTTTGGTTTGGTAGGCTTATTTTAGCATATGAAAATGTGATTTTTATTTTAGTCTCCTATGTCAAATCTGTTTTGCATGACTATATTTTTAGTGAGAATAGCTACAAACTTAGCAGAAAACATTGGTGATCTTTCCTCTGTTCCTGGTTTCTTTCCCTCTAGATGTGTGACATTGGGGATGCATCTAGAGGCAGCTTATCATCGTATGCATACACTCTTATGGTGCTATATTTTCTCCAGCAGAGGAATCCACCAGTCATTCCTGTCCTTCAAGAGGTATTAGTAAAAGTCATTGTATTTCTCATCTGTAAATCTTGGTGATCTCTGTTCTGAAATTATGTAGTTCTGTAGTTAAATTTTTGACCATTTTCCTACAGTTTATTTTGTTACAGTGCATTAAGGTTATATGCCGTAACTAATTTAATTAATTTATAAATTAATTTCAGATATATAAAGATGAAAAGAAACCTGAAATATTTGTTGATGGCTGGAATACTTATTTTTTTGATCAAATAGATGAACTGGTACGTATTTTAGAAGTAAAGATTTTCTTACATCTTTGACTAAAAGTTGCTGTAATATGTTGTAATGTCAATGAATTCTGTTACTACTTGTTACGTTTAAATTATGATGGTAAACGACTTGCATATACAGATGTTTCATTTGAAGTTGAAAACATTATTACTGAGCCAGGGGAGTTGCTAGGGATTATATCCAGGATTTCTTTAATGCCTAACAATTCCACCTGTTTAGGTAGCTTTGTTCAGAATGAATGAATAGTTGCACTTAGATTTTGTCCTGACAGTTTGGAAAGACCTTTGAGTTACAGAAACCCGGGAGTCACCAAGACTCTGGAATTTATTTTCATTTTTTCCGCTAACAAACTGTGCTCTGAGGCTTGACATTTAAAACTCTGACCTCTCCCTACCTCTGAGTCTTAGAATAGAGATTAATAAATTCATGTACATTGCATTTTAAAATATAAGTGGAAAGTTATATAATATTTTATGTATTTAAACTCTTCTTGATTAGAAATAAATTCCATTTTGTTCCCTCAGATAAAATGAATAATGATTTTGCACTTCAGTATAGAGCATGATAACCTTTGTTTCCTTTTATTTCTAGCCCAGTTATTGGCCAGAATATGGAAAAAATACAGAATCTGTTGGGCAGCTATGGTTGGGACTTCTTCGTTTCTACACAGAGGAATTTGATTTTAAAGAACATGTTATTAGCATCAGGAGAAAAAGTCTGCTTACAACTTTTAAAAAACAGTGGACTTCGAAATACATCGTTATTGAAGGTACAATAAAATCCAGCTTAAAATTGAATCACGTGAGGGCACTGCTCTTCATCCTTACAGAGCTCTTGCAGGTAGTGTGACCTGCCACTGGGACATGCAGTGCAGCCACCCAACGACTGTCCACACCAGCCAGGCTTGTCTCTTTCTAGCCTGAAGAATGATTTTTAGTTGATGCCTCACAAAGCCTAAAATTTTTGTTCACCATGACATATGTTGGTGAACCATGATAAATCTTTTACTACTCTTGGACACATACTGGAGAATAAGGTAGTGACTGAGAGAAGCCAACTTCAAGAGAGTGGGATTTTAAAATATATATATATGTATATATAAATTCTCAATTGAGAATTTGAAAATGGCCACTAAGATTAAATATTCAAGATCCTTTTTGCTCGTGACAGGAATTTACCTACTAATAATTACATGTAAATTTTGGCCATACTAAGATCTTTTCTTTTCCACCTGATTGCAAGGCCACAAGAAGCCATTAAAACCAAAAAAAAACAAACTCAACTGCTGTCAAGTTGATCCTGACTCATAGTGACCCCTCCTTGGGTTTCTAAGGCGGAGTCTCTATGGACGTTGATTGCCCAGTCGTCCTTCTGAGGAGTGGCTGGTGAGTTTGAACCTCCAGTCTTGGTTAGCAGTCAAATAAATGCCTTAGGCACTACACCACCAGAGCTCCTACAAGCAGCCATTAATGTTCCTAATTGATTGCTTATTTCTGGTTTGTGGGGTATTACTTATAAATGGACAAAAGTGAAGTTAACATATGTATAAGTGATCTGAGATGACTTAATAGTGTTCTTTTATTTTTTAAAAATGCTCCTATCATCTAAGTAATATGTGTGTTTTTCTAGGCTATGCATTCATCATTTCTTCTACCCATTGACAGTATTAAAATACATGGCACATTTGTAAAATGAAATTCTACTCACAGTGGGTTATATTTTTAACTTTCTAGGACCTCATACATCAAAAATACAGAACTTTTGTTTTCTTTCTTTATCATATAGTGGGTTCTTATGGTCTAATTAATTTTTATTTTTATGTTTTGAAGCCTTATCTTTTGCTTTTAATTTTTATATTCCTTTCAGATGAGTCCTTAATAATAGGCTAAAATAGAAATAAGATTTCATACATGATTATACAATCAATTATGATAGAATTAAGTAATTTCAGTGGTAGTGGTTTTAATTGTTCACTAGTTAATATGGTATCTCTACTACACAAATACCTCCACACAGGCACATATAAAATCACCATAGAAAGCACAATGACAACAGTATCCAGACTTTCTGGAGCCACTGAGGCTGGATGAGCTTCCAAAACTGTTGTCTTGGGATGAGCTTCAAACCTTAAGCCAAAAACTCTTCCCTAAAGTCTTCTTTGAACCAAAAATTAGCTTAGCTTAATTAGTAAAGTTTGGTGCTTGATTTGGTAATTAGTTAAGTGTATTGCTTTGAGCATTGTGCTCTTTTGAAGAATTATTTATATGAGATCAGATTGACAGCAGCAACTTGAAAGATTGGATGGGAGGCTTGGTGACAGTGAGTTTAAGATAATAGTGCTAGAATAAAGTGGAAAAGGATAGCAAGAATGGTAGCACAACTTGAAGAATATAACTTTTGTCACTGAATTGTGTTTGTAGAAATTGTTGAAATGGTATATCTTTGGCTGCATGTACTTTTGCCAAAACTAAAAAACTAAATAGAAAAGAAAGCATAGTGGCCAAACTAAGAGAGGCTTCTCATTATAGCAATTCTTAGGGTAGGACTGAGTGGAGGGCAGAAACGTGTGCTCAAGTAAACTGTCAGAGTCTACTCCCAATATGGTGCACCTCAGTTACTCTGCTTCAGAAGCATAACAGATAACCTGAGGAGACCTCTTTTTACTTCTTCACTCCTATTTGTGTACAATACAGTATATAAATGCAGTCCTCTATTTTCTCAGTGACATGATTCCCAAAAAAGGTTTGAGCTTCTTTTTGTGTGTTTGGGTTTTTTTTTCTTTTTGACCTTCTTAAATATGCTTTTAGGCATGTATAAGAAAATAGTCAAATGTTTATACATAATATTTTAATTATCGATTATTATGTGAATTATTTCAAATCATGTACAAAATGGAGCATGGTAGTGTAAAAATGCTTTTACTCCCATTTATTTCATGAAACTATTTAGATCTCATATACATCATTAAGATTAAAACATAAGACAACACTCTTTTTTAATGGACACTTTTGGGGAAACTTTTGCTTTTTATTTAGAAATAGCTACTACCTAACTGTATTACAGATTTTAAACTCATTTAAAAGACAATTCATTTAGTACTTTTAATACTGATGCTCAGAGTATGTGGTACTTTCTCCTTGTTTTATGTCAGTTGCTAGCTGAATAGAAGTATTTCCTAATTCATTATTTTCTGCCCTTAATTCTTTTGACATAGATCCCTTTGATTTGAATCATAATCTTGGAGCTGGATTATCAAGGAAAAGTAAGATACTTTGTTTGTAAATTTTAATAGGATCTGTTTTCCTTGTAATCCACCTAATTGGGCTCTAATTCCTTTCTCCTTAGTGACAAATTTTATAATGAAAGCTTTTATCAATGGGAGAAGAGTGTTTGGTAGTCCAGTCAAAGGATTTCCAAAGGACTACCCCTCCAAAATGGTAAGTGTCTGTTGAAAATACCAACAAACAATTCTGAAAGCCTTTAGGAAGCACCTCATTTGTTCACATTGCTTCAGTAATACCTTAAATACTTAGAAAGTCTAATGAGTCTAGCCAACGATTAGTACAGAAGAAGTCCTAAAAATTTCTTTTTTAACATCCCTGCTTTGGGTCCATCTACCAAGAAAACAGGGAGAAATAGCAAGAAGGGGAATTCGGGAGAAAATTGATCCTCTTGCTGCTTCTCCCTTCCACTGGTAAAGCGTATTTTGTGGCATTGCTGTTCCACCAGCTTCCACTTCATGCTGGTCTCAGCCAAGCCTGGTTTGCTCATGTGTAAGGATATGTTCTGCTCACTTCATAATGGCAAAGGGGTGGCAGTTTTGATTCTTTCAGTTTGCTTGCAAAGAATAATAAATCTCTTTGGCAGGGCTAGGAGAGTCGCAGTGGTGCCACTAACAGAACTGTCTGTTACAGTGTCACTTGATAGTCATATTTTTAAGCAACTGCATAAAACAAAAATTACATTATAAAAATTTACTTCAGTGAGAGAAAAAGTGATTAGGAACTAGATTTTATTTTGATAATTTATTTTTCTTAAATATAGTAATCTTAAATCTTTTTTTTTTTCTAAATGAAAAAGTTATTTTTTTCTTTCACTAATTTCCCTTAAAAAGGCCTTTTTTAATGATCTTTACTGTGTAGGTACAGAGGCATGTTTAAATTGATGACATCTGTGACTTTGGTCTTCCTACTGCTGTGGCATTTTTCTATACCAGTGCTTCTGAAAGTCGTTCATGTAAATCAGCCGAGGATCTTGTTAAAATGCAGGTTCTGATTCAGTCGGTCAGGGGTGGGGCCTAAGATGCTGCATTTCCAACAAGCTCCCAGGTGATGCCAATGTTGCATAGTAATTTGAATAGCCATAGAACTAGAGTCTTGATCACTATTTTTCCTTTCTTCTGTTATTTTTCCTTCAAAAGCCACAGCAAAACAAAGCACCAACACCAAAGTTTTTTGTTTTCTTTTCTTTTCTTTTTCTATGTATAATCTGTGTAATGTAACACATGGCCCTCAATTCATTAAATTTTAGCCTTTTCTGTTTATGAGAAAATGAAACCTGTACATCTGGCCTCAGATCCCTGGCCTCAGATCCCTCCCCAATTCTGGGGCTGTGGACTCACTGCCTGTGCCATGCCTTTTTCAGAAGTGTGCTTGATTAGGGCTGTACAGTGCTCTGCGTGATTAAACAGAATTAACAAAAATGCATTTAGCTAAAACTATCCTGAACCAGACCTTTTAATAGTGTAAGATTTTCTTGGACTTAAGCAATGTAAATAATATTTATAAAAAGTAACAACATGTCCGAATTGAGATTTAAGATCCCTCTTTGGTATCTGCATAGCTTTTGTGTTTTGATCTCACACTAATAGACTTTTATACCTATGTTCTTCTAGGAGTATTTTTTTGATCCAGATGTACTAACTGAAGGAGAGCTGGCACCAAATGATAGATGTTGCCGAATTTGTGGGAAAATCGGACATTTTATGAAAGACTGTCCAATGAGGAGAAAGTAAGTTAATATGGAAAATAGATGGTTTTGTCTTTATTTTCTTACTGTTTCAGGTTGTAAGTGAGGTTCCATTGAAATAGAGGAGAAATCTATTTGTATAAAATACAGCAGTTTTCAGATATTTTTAAAAATTTCAATGAAAACAAAATCATTCAAAATACGCTTTTAAGTACAGGTGAGTAGGTTTTACTCAGATACAGATAGTTGGTCGTCTTCAGACTTGTTCTCCTTCCCTGATTGTGATCATGGCCTAAAGCATTAGGCTTCCAATGGGGATGGAAAAATTTCCCTTTTATAGCAGTTAAAAGTTCAGAATCATTTCAGTCAATGTACAGAAAATGAGTTCCTTTAGATGTCAGTTACATTTCTTATGTATAATAACTGAGATGTACAACAGTTTCCTGGCGTATAGGACCCATCGTACCCTCATAACCCTTAATAAATGCTATGGGAGCTCTGGTAGCGTAGTACGTAAGGCACTTGACTGCTAACCAGAAGGCTGGCGATTCAAACCCACCATTCCTCAGAAGGAAGATGGGACAATCTACTTCTGCAGTGAAGTTGGGTCTGACTCGACGGCACATAACTAACTCTCACAATAAATGCTATTAACCAAAAGTTTGGAGGTTTAAGTCCATATAGGTATGTCAGTAGAAAGACCTTGCAATCTATGTCTGAAAAGTCAGCCATTGAAAACTCTGTAGATTATGTATAACCAAACAACTCATGAAATTTGCATCCTTGGTATAGAGGTTTTAGTGTTGTGGTTTCATGGGATATCCTAGTAGATTGGCCTAATAACTTGTTAAGTGCTTCTGTTCTACCTCCTAGTTTTTTGCATAGTGCCTGGGGTCTTAGAGGCTTGCAGGTGACCATGCATGGCACAATAATTGGTCTCTATTTGCCTGGAGCAACAGAGATAGAAGAAGAGAATTGGGAATAGGAGGAGGAAATAGAGTGTGTGGCTAATTGCCCCTGTGAACAACTATCTCCTTTGCCATTATACTAGAACTAGATGGTCCCCAACTACCATTACTGAACATTTTGATCAAAGATGCTACAGAAGAATCCTGATCAAAAGGGAAGAAATGCAGAACAGAATTTCAGATTCTCATGCAATCCATACTTTTTAAAGCCATAGAGGGTAGATGAACCCCTGAAATTATTGCCCTGAGATAATATTTAAACTGTAAAGTAAAAATATCCCCAAAGTCTTCTTAAAAGTAAATAGTAGTTTAGCTTAACTAGTAAAGAATGCCTGCCTTGAACATTACTCTTTATATATATATATGTTGTTGTTGTTGTTATATGCCGTCGAGTCAGACCCGACTCATAGCGACCCCTCCTTGGGTTTCTAAGGCAGTATCACTACAGAAGTAGATTGCCCCATCTTCCTTCTGAGAAGTGGCTGATGGGTTTGAACCGCCAGCCTTCTGGTTAGCAGTCAAGTGCCTTAGGCACTATGCTACCAGAGCTCCCTTATATATATAGAAAGAAAATTAGGAAAAAAAAAAAAAAAAACTAATTGCTGTTGAGTCGGATTCTACTTACAGCAACCTCTCCTTGGGTTTCCAAGACTTTATCACTACAGAAGTAGATTGTCCAACCTTCCTTGCGAGGAGTGGCTGGTGGGTTGGAACTGCCAGCCTTCTGGTTAGCAGTCAAATGCCTTAGTCACTACACTACCAGAACTGCTATATATCTTTATATTGGGCGGGGGTGGGGGGGAGTGTGTGTGTATGTATGTATGTGTGTATATATATATGTGTGTGTGTGTATGTAATAGGCGTATATTTATATATGTATAATAAAATTGACAACAGCAACTGGAAAGATTAGTTAGGAATTTTGAGGGCAGTCAGTTTGTTAGTAGGGGAGGAACAACTCATGAGCATGGCTATACAACTTGAAGAATATAATCAGTGTTGCTAAAATTCAGTACATGTAGAAATTAGACTTGGTATATATTTTGTATGTATATTCTCAACAACAAAATAAATTATTAAGCAAAAACCCTATGAAGCACGGTTCTACTCTGACACACATGGAGTTGCCGTGAGTCAGTCTACACAATAGCAACTAGTTGGGTCACCATGTTTTCTTCTTGTGGCCTTAGTTTTTGGGGGTGCGTTTTTGGTTGCTTGCTTGGGGGATATTGCTGTTTTGTGTGGTGGTGGTGATAGTAGATTTTTTTTTACCGTAGGAGTATCTTATTTGAAGTCATATTCACCAGAATAAGTCATCATCTGGAATTTGACAAGTTCTCTTGTAGTCTTTCTATGTTGATTCAAGTAATAGTCCTTGACCATATGGGGCAAAGAAGAAATGATTTTGACATTTAAGAACATAAATGTGCTTGTAACTATTGTTCCATTAAGGAGCTTAAAGTTTCTTATCTCACATTTCCAGTGTCTAGTAAAAAATGGTAATGCACTAGAAAGGTTATTCACAAAAGCATCCCGAGCTTAGGTGATTCGAGTTTCACTGCAGCAGTATCAAAGTGTAGGTATTAAATTAAGGAGTTCCACTAATTGAAAAACTTGGTTTTGCAACGTGAGAGCAATTGTGTGAATACAAAAAAAAGAAAAGAAAAACAACATCTTAAGCTCTGATGTAGCTTCTGAATAGAGAAGATGACTTCTTGTTAAGTGCCATCAAGTCGGTTCTGACTCATAGTGGCCCTATGCACAGCAAAACAAAACACTGCCCAGTCTTCTGCCATTCTCATAATCATATGCTATATTTGAGCCCAGTGTTGCAGCAGCCATTGTGTTGATCCATCTCATTGAGGTCTTCTCCTTTTTTGCTGACCCTCTACTTTACTATGCATGCTATCTATCCTCCAGGAGCTGGTCTCTTCTGACAACATGACCAAAGTATGAGAGAAGAAATCTTGCCATTCTTGCTTCTAAGGAGCATTCTGGCTGTACTTCCTCCCAGACAGATTTCTTCGTTCTTCTAGCAATGCATGGTACATTCAGTATTCCTTACCAGCACCACAAATGCATCAATTCTTCAGTCATCCATATTCATTGTCCAGCTCTCACAAGTTTACGAGGCTGTTGAAGAGACGATGGCTTGGGTCAGGCATACCTTAATCTTTAAAGTGACATCTTTGCTCTTAAACACTTAAAGTAGTCTTTTGCAGCTGATTTGCTCAGTACAGTACATTGTTTTGATGCCTAAGATAACTTGGATGTGTTAAATTCTTCTTTTTCCCTTTGTGGTTATCTCCTGTGTTTAGAAAGGTACCGTAATATTTTGTTAGGTTTCTGTTTAGATCTGGCTGATTTGTATTGTATCTTCTACAGAGTAAGGCGACGGCGAGATCAGGAAGATACTCCGAACCAAAGATACCCTGAGAGCAAAGAAAAAAGAAGTAAAGAGGACAAAGAAATTCAAAACAAGTACACAGAAAGGGAGGTGCCAGCAAAAGAAGATAAGTCCCTGCAGTGCACATCTCAGAAAGCCAAGCCAATGAGGGCCACTGTTGACCTGGGAAGAGAGAAGCTTCTCAGACCCCCAGTAGAGAAGTGGAAGAGACAGGATGACAGAGACTTAAGAGAAAAGCGTTGTTTTATTTGTGGAAGAGAAGGGCACATTAAAAAAGAATGCCCACAATTTAAAGGCTCTCCAGGTATGGACACCCACTACACTTTAATGTTCGTACTGACGTCTTAAGGCAAATCTCCTCCTTGGAGATAGTTTCTATTTTAATTATTTTAGATAGATAGATATACTTTTTAAAAGTAGGATTTGTTTTTAAGAAATTGAAATTCCCCTCTTTGATACTGAGCTTATTCTTAAATGTCTTAAATGCTTATTCTTGGTCTTATTTAGAGTGTTATGAAAGTCCTTTCATGATTTTTCTAAGATAGTTCTAAGAATGAAAGGTTTTTAGTCATTCCCGGTATCTAAAAATGTAGACAAGTGACTAGAACACAAGCTGCAACTTCAGCCTCACTGCTCAGCATGTGCACTTTGAAAATCAAAGTGCTGCTGGACAGGTATGAGGCAGTAACTGAAGTTACCTTGGGATTCCATACTTTGTATGCAGGTGTGCCAGTTGCCTAGTCCTTTAAATACACATACTACATGTATAACAAAGGAATAGACAGAAATGCACCAGCTGCTGTCGAGTTGGCTCTGGTTCAAAGCAACCCCCATGTGGGTCAGAATAGCATGTGCTTCCTGTGCCTCTTGGTGGCTGATCTTTTGGAAGTAGATTTCTAGACTTTTCTTCTGAGGTGCCTCTGGGTGCACTGGAACTGCCACCCCTTCAGTTAGCAGCTGAGTTTGTTAACCTTTTGCACCACCCAGAAAATATACTGTTAAAAATGGTTATATCTGCAGGGGGAATTTGTGGAGGATTTTATCAAGTTTCTACAGTGAGTATAACTATAGAATGAGGAAAAACTATCATTAAGAAGTTCAGAATCACCAACAAATCTTGACTCTCTGAGTTGCTATGTGTGGGCCATTTCTGTTAATTGGGTGAGTGTCCATTGTGAGGCAACTTTTTTTTGACACTTAAAAGTAATGGAACTTTGTATGTGTTTAAGAAGTTATGAAGCAATTTACACTCTTTCCAGAACAAACCTGAAAGTGGATCAAATTTTATGAACAGAAAAGAATCCTTAGGAAGTAATTTTTTTATTTTTTTGTAGAAACCAAAAACTGAAGCAGTAACTCTGTTGCTTCTTCAGTTATATGTGTTTGTGAAAAACATTCCCCCCCAAAAAAGTCAGTGCTGCTTAACAATTTCCTTAAAATACTCCAATGTTTATTACTTCTAAGGAACTCATATTCAAACATTTTTGCCCTAACATGAGACATACCAAAATAAGTTATTTTTATGATGATAAGAGGAGAATCTATTTAAAAGAATCAAAGTAATGGCAACAGGTAGCATATGTTGAGCATTTACAAGGGTCGAGAACTAATTTAAAAGCATGAATTATCTTGTTTAATATTCACAACAGTTTTGTGGAGATACTAAGTGTGGCCTAATTAATCCCCATTTTATAGATGAGGAAACTGCAGTGTAGATAAGATTTCATTTCGTTTTATCAGATTTAATTTTGTAGGCTATCCTTCATGAGAGCTCAGGGTCTGTGTCTACCAATAGCATGAAGCAAGTTAGCATTTTGCTCTGCTTTAAGAGAACAAATCAGTGAAGGAATGCCCTGTGCATTCTTCTGTCTTGGATGTACTTCTTCTTTCTATCTTGATAGCAAGTTTTAAGTTGTTTGCTAATGAAGTCCTCAAAAAATAGAGCAGTGGTTCTGGCAGGCATGGGGACAGCAGCAAATCAAAAAGACCAGTATCCTGCAGGGTACTGGCAAGGCTGAGGGAAGCCTCATCTGCAGTCTTGGTTTCTTCAGAATATGGTATTTACACAGTCATTGATGTAGCCATCATATTACAAAAGTAAAAGAAGAAGGGGATAGGAGCATTAGAGTATAGTGAATTTCCTTCACTGCCAGTTAAGTGAAAATGATCAGCTTCTTCCTGTCTAAAAATTATGCTGCTCCATCTTGTTTCTTCCAATCCATTGTTTTGTCCACACATTGTATCAAATGGAACTTCTGTAATACTAATAGAAAATCTTCATCTGAATGTGTGAAAGCAGAGCTATTGCTTCCAATTTAAAGTAGGAACAAAAAGTACTCATTTCTTTCTTTAGGTTTGTCTAAATCAGATTGTGTATTTGGACCCCTTCCTTCAGCTAGCTCTTTGAGACCAGCTGGCACATTCTTTCAGGTAAATCTAGCTCAAAATGCAGAAGGAAGCTTTTCTGTCATCTGTTTACTCAGGAAACCCTTCCTGAGTACTAGTGGCTCTGTACCAGGTCCTCGGTTAGGTGCGGGGACAGCTGCAGGCCTGGCTCCTTCCTTCTGACTGGCCCCCACTGCTTCTTTCTTCTGCGGCCCTGGTGCTATGTGCTGAGCCTTAACTGCAAACGGGATGGCAGGGCAGCTCTGAAGTACCCCTGCATCTGAGTCTTCCTTTTAATTTGCTTGCAGAATTTTGCCATTCCGTTCCTCGCTTCAGCTATCCTTTTTGGATATGGTTACCATTTTAAGGTTGTTTCAGATGCTGTTCCTTTCGATTTAGTAAACCAGTCTATTTCATTTTTTAGGCAGTGTTTTTACATGAAGACAAAAAGAAACAAAATACAGAAATATTTTTGAGTCCCCAGTCAGGTATGTGGGTTTTAAAAAGCGAATGTGGTAGTGTTGTTCCCTTTACTGCATAGTTTACCACATGCCTTTTGACACACTTCCTCAGGAACGACATCAGAATCACTGGGTGAACTTAGAAAATTGCATTTGCCCTGTTCTCACCTTTATTTCTAAATCTGATTCATCGGTGGTTAGGCTTGGGCCTATGTATTTTCAGACGTCCCAAGTGATTGTTACTCCACCCAGTTTAAGAACCACAATCCTATTTTTTTTTTGTTCCTCAGCTGTGCTTTTTGTTTCTGCCTTGTAGTTACCACTGTCTAGCCAGCAGTGTATTCTCCTATTGGAGATTATTTGCCATGCACCAATTAAGGAAATGAAATAACTCTTAGCCTAGACTCTACTCTTTATCTCTCTGCCATTTCATTCATTTATTCATTCAACAAATATTTATTAAGCCCTATCAACACAGACACTGAGGATATAGTAGGAAAAAAGCAAAGCTCATTTTCTCATTTGCTCTACCTTCTTGTTGAAGGAGATAGACAATAAAAACCAAACAAACCAAACCTACTGCCATCAAGTCAGTTCTGCCTCAAAGTGACCCTGCAGAAGAGAGAACTTCCTAGAGGGTTTCCAAGACTGTAAAGCTTTACAAAAGCAGACTACTTCCTCATCTTTGTACCACAAAGTGGTTGGTAGACTCAAAACGCCAGCCTTTTGGTTAGTAGCCAAATGCCTTAACCACTGTGCCACCAGAGGATAAAGAAATACATAAATATTTCACATGCTAATAGGTGCTTAGAAGAAATATAATGCAGGAGAAGAGAATGTGGCATAGGGAGGCAACATTTATCATAAAGTAACATTTAAGCAAAGAATTAAAGTGAAATAAATCAGAAGAGAAATGGAGTTAGGCTATTGTATACAGACTTAATAACAGTATTTGTCCTTGGACATCACTGAGACCAAAGTGACAGGAGTGGAATGGTCCAGGGAAGAGTGGTAAGAGATGGAGGTATACAGGCCTGCATCATGAAGCAACCTATAGCCATGGTGGGGACTAGATTTTTTTTTATTCTAAGTGAGATAGGAAGCTAATGGAGAATTTTGAGCAAAAGGATGCTGTTATCTGTATTCTGTTTTTAGAAGTCCATTACAGCTGTGTAAGGGTGGACACTTACAAGCCAACTACAAGGCTACCGTAGTAGCTCAGGATAGAGTTAGTGATGGCTGAGACTTGGGTGGAAGTGATGAAGCAAGTGAGGAATGGTCAAATTATGGATATCTTGAACATAAACCCAACAAGATTTGTTGATAGATGGATGGTAAAGCGAGAGAGGAATGACTCAGAGATGGCATTGATTTTTGGCCTGAGCAACTAGAAAGATGGAGATCAAAAATACTGAGCTGGGATTAGACTTAAGAGGACCAGATTTGGGAGGGAAGTCAAGTTCCATTTTAGATGTAAATTTAAGATACCTGGTAGATACGGTGCAGTGCCTAAGGCATATGACTGCTAACCAGAAGATTGGTTCAAACCCACCAGCTACTTCGTGGAAGGAAGACCGGGCCGTCTGCTTCCGTATGTTTTTACCGCCTTGGAAACCCAATGGGATTCCAACTCGCTGTGAGTAGGAATTGAGTTGCTATGAGTTGGAATTGACTCCATGACAGTGGGTTGGTTTGGTTTTGGTTCTGGTAGATATCCAGGGACAAATGAGAAGGAGGCAATTGGATATATAAACCTGGTGTGTATCAAAGAATCACACCACCTTTACCCAATAGCATACATGTGAGTATTATCAGTGTACGGATAGTATTTAAAGCCCTGCATCAGGATGAGGTCACATGGGCTGTATATGCAAATAGAAAAGAGAAACACATTTAGAGACTAGGAGAATATAAACAAAGGAGACAGGAAAAGTGGTGAGTGAGGTAGAGGAATCAAGAGAATTGGAGTCCAAATAAATAAAGTACTTTAAAGAAGAGAAATTGGTCATTTGGGTGGATTTTTGTTCATAGGTCCAGTGAGATAAAGACTTAGGTTAAGCATTGGATTTGGCAACATGTGGAAGTCACTGGAGACTTTGGAAAGAGCCATTTCCTTCGAGTGGAAGGGAGAAAAACCCGATAGGCATAAGTTCAAGAAATACTAGAAGAGGAATTGATGCAAAGTGTCAGGACCCTAAAGGAAGAAGCTGCGGGAGGCTGGACTGAAGCTCTGAGGACATTTTACTGTTTAAAGAGTACTTGTCAGTCCTGAAAGGGAAGGGAGAAAATTGAGGGAGGGAGAGAAACAAAGTAACTTTCACATGATCGGTAATAAGCGTTTTTTTAGAAAGAAGGAATAAAACCATAAAATATGTGAACATCTGGTTTCTGGCCTACAGACACACTTAGTAACTTGACTCAATCACTCTCTTTCTCTCTCTGTTTACCTTGTTCAATAAAATTAGGGTTAAAGGAGGGAAATTATGTAAGCAAAGAGAGTATGTGAACTGTGTAATTTATGGGAAAAGTTTTTGAAATTTTAAAATTTCACTTTATAAACTGACATGTATGTAAGATATAAGACAACCCACATATTTTTTGCTCATCTTTTACATATTTTCTTGCTAATGACTAAGCAATATTTGCTTTTAGATTGAAGCGATGTGTGTGTTGGTTAGAGTATGTGGTCTTAAGTGATCTGTTTTCCTCTGTTGTCACTTATTGAAAAATACCAGTTCCAGGCTCACAGCAGTCTCCCAAATCCCAAAGTAGAACTCCTGCCTGGTTTCACTAACCAAATCTGTAAAAAGCAAGGTCTTAGCATCTCACCAGAGCTGAAGCTAAGACAGTTCCCAACTAGGCCTTTTTGCTTATCTCTATTTTAAATGTTGTAAACAGGAGAAAAATAAATGGATTTAAGTGTCTGTCAGCATCAAGATGAATTCCCAAGTAGATAAAATAATCTAAAAAGATTCTTTATTATATGTGAATTTCATACTTGGTTTTGTTTTGGTTTTTTTTTTGAGGGGGGGGATTGAGGAAAACTTTTGAAATGGCATTTAATCTGTTTATAGTCAAAAAGAAGTAAGGGTTGATGTTGGCATGCAGAATGAGTGGGATCATTTAAAAAAAAAGAAAAACCTTCAAAGAATTACCACCCTTACCCAGACGCAAGTGATGTGCATTAGAGGTAAGGAAACAGACACCTCTGTGAGGACACATAATCGCAACTATTTCCTGGAGAGATTTTGTATTTGTGCTCAGTGGAACAATTATGTACAAATAAGAAAAAGTACTGAGAAAAACCCCAAAATCAAATGAAGTGTAATCAGAATGGAGCCTATTGATTGTTAATGAGAACAACTATGAAAATATTTTATACCGGAAAAAAATCCCATCCTTTCTTAAATGAAGTGTTCTTCCATTGCCAGGAGAAAGCAGCAAGCATAATGTTTAATAACATGGGCTGTGTGAGCAGATTGCCTAGGTGTGTCTCTAGATTTGTGATCTTGAACAACCTATTCATCCCCATGTGCCTTAGTTTTGCCATCTGTAGAAAGTGTTTA
Source organism: Orycteropus afer afer (assembly GCF_000298275.1). Lineage (NCBI taxonomy): Eukaryota > Metazoa > Chordata > Mammalia > Tubulidentata > Orycteropodidae > Orycteropus > Orycteropus afer. Next base: position 22,672,477 of record NW_006921592.1, on the reverse strand, counting down.
ATAATAATATCTAACAGGTAGAGTTATTGAGAAATCCATGTAAAAAGCACTTACAACAGGACTTAGATTTAGTGAGAGCAGAGAAAAGGTGGTGGTGGTTGTCATTGTTGTCGTTGCAGACATGGTCATGGTCATGGTCATGGTCACGGTGGTTGCCTCGATGTATTATTCCTGTCAGCATTATTCCTACTGAAGACTTTACATATCTTCGAAGTAGAATTTTAATATAATATAACAGTTTTTTTTTTTAAGTGGGAAGATGTACAGACACTAGACATATACCTATAAATGGCATTACCAGTGGACAATGATATGCATTGCTGTTAAGTCAATTTCAATTCATAGTTACCCTTGTGGGACAGAGTAGATCTGCCCCAAAAGGTTTCTAAGGCTGTAAATCTTTAGGGAAGCAAACTGCCAGATGTTTCTCAGACAGAGTGGCTGGTGGGTTCAAACTGCCAGTCTTTAGGTTAGCAGCCTAGAACTTCACCACTGCACCAGCAGGGTTCCTTAATTGACAATAAGTTAGGATTTCTTTAATTATCTCTTGAGTAAAGACATGTTTATAAATCTTTTGAGCAACTGAAAATTTTATAAACTTAAATTTACTACTTTGAACAAGAAAATAAAAAAACATGTGTAAGTCCTTAAAACCCATCCTTTCCAATAAATAAAGCTCTTCAGGCAAGCTGTTATGACTATCAGATTTATCTATGAAAAATTAATCAATGTTGTTGTTGGGTGCCAATCAAGTCAACTCCAACTCTTAGCGACCCTGTGTACAACAGAACAGAACACTGACCATCTTCACAATCCTTGCTATATTTGAACCCATCATTGCAGCCACTGTTTCAGTCTATCTTGTTTGAGGGTCTTCCCCTTTTTTGGTGACCCTCTACTTTACCAAGCATGATACCATTCTCCAGAGAATGGTTCTCTGACAACATGACCAAAGTAAGTGAGATGAAATCTGGCCACTCTAGCTTCCAAGGACCATTCCAGCTATACTTCCTCCGGGACAGATTGATTCATTCTTCTGGCAGTCTATGATATTTTCAGTATTCTTTGCCAACACCACAATTCAAAAGCAAAAGCTCTTCTTTGGTCTTCCTTGTTCATTGTTCAACTTCACACGCAAATGAGGTGATTGAAAATACCATAGCATGGGTTAGGCGCACCTTAATCTTCAAAGTGACATCTTTGCTTCTTAGCATTTTAAAGAGGTCTTTTGTAGCACATTTGTCTAGTGCAATATGACATCTGATTTCTTCACTGCTGTTTCCATGAGTGTTCATTGTGGATCCAAGTAAAGTAAAATCCCTGACAATTTCAATCTTTCCTCCATTTATTATGATGTTGTTTATTGATCTGGTTGTGAGAATTTTTGTTTTCTTTATGTTGAGGTATAATCCATACTGAAGACTGTGGTATTTGATCTTCATCAGTAAATTAAGTCCTCTTCACTTTCCGGATGCAAGGTTGTGACATTTGCATATTGCAGGTTAATGAATCTTGCTCCAATCCTGATGCCACATTATTCATATAGTTTAGTTTCCCAGATTATTCGCTCAGCATGTAGGTTGAATATGTATGGTGAGAAGATACAACCCTGACACACATCTTTCCTGATTTTAAACCATATAGTATCCCCTTGTTCCGTTCAAATAACAGCCTCTTAGTCTTTGTACAGGTTCCTCATGAGCACACTTAAGTGTTCTGGAATTCCCATTCTTCGCAGTGTTATCCATAATTTTTTTATGATCCATATAGCCTTTGCATGGTCAGTAGAACACAGGTAAACATCTTTCTGATGTTCTTTGCTTACAGCCAAGATCCATCTGACATCAGCAATGATATCTCTCATTCCACATCCTCCTCTGAATCCAGCTTGAATTTCTAGAAGTTCCTATCGGTATACTGCTGCAACCATTTTTTAATTATCTTCAGCAAAACTTTACTTGTGTGCGATATTAATGATATGATTTGATAATTTCCATGTTCAGTTGGATCATCTTTCTTTGGAATAGGCACAAATACTGGTGTCTTCTAGCAGTTGGCCAGGAAGCTGTCTTCCAGATTTCTTGGGATAAACGAGTGAGCATCTAGACTGCATCCTTTTGTGGGAACATTTGAGTGGGTATTCCTCCAGTTTCTGGAGCCTTGTTTTTCACAAGTTCCTTCATTGCAGCTTGGACTTCTTGTTTTTAGTACCATTATTTCTTGATCATATGCTCCCTCCTAAAATAGTTGAACATCAACCAATTCTAGTTGATCTTTGTATTCCTTCCATCTTCTTTGACTCTCTGTATTCCTTCCATCTTCTTTTGATGCTTCCTCCATTCAATATTTTGCCCACAGAAACCTTCAATATTGCAACTCAGATCTTGATTTTTTTTCTTCAGTTCTTTTAGCTTCAAAAATGCTGAGCATGCTCTTCTTCCCTTTTGGTTTTCTAACTCTAGGACTTTGCATATTTCATTATACTTTACTTTTTCTTCTTGGACAGCCTTTGAAATCTGTTCAGCTCTTGTATCTCACCACTTCTTCCATTCACTTTAGCTACTCTCTATTCAAGAGCAGGTTTCAGAGTCTCTTTGGACAGCCATTTTGATCTTTTCTTCCTTTGCTGTCTTTTTAATGACTATTTGCTTTCTTTATATATGATGTTCTTGATGTCATCCCACAACTCATCTGTTTTTCTGTTATTAGTGTTCATTGCATCAAATCTCTTCTTCAGATGGTCTCTAAATTCATGTGGGATATAATCAAGGTTATATTTTGGCTTGCGTGGATTTGTTTTAATTTTCTTCAGCTTCATCTTGAACTTGCATTCCACAATCAGCTCCTAGCCTTGTTTTGACTGCAGGTAATGAGCTTCTGCATTGCCTCTTTCTACAGATGTAGTTGATCTAATTCCCATTTACTCTGTCTTGCAGGGGCTATGTGCATAGCTGCCATTTTGTTGTTAAAAAAAGATATTTACAATGAGTAAGTCATTTGTCTTAACAAAATTCTATCGTGCAACCTCCAGCGTCATTTCTATCACCAAGGCTGTATTTTCCAACTACTATAATTTTTCTTTGTTTCCAACTTTTGTATTCCAATCATCACTAATAATCAGTACCTCTTGATTGCATGTTTGGTTAATTTCAAACTGCAGAAATTGGTAAAAATCTTTAATTTCTTCATCTTTGGCTTTAGTGACTGTGCGTAAATTTGAATAGTAGTATTAACTGTCTTCCTTGTAGGTGTATGTATATTATCCTATCACTGACAACAGTGTACTTCAGGATATACCTTGAAACATTGTTTTTGACAATGGATGCAATGCCATTCCTCTTCAGTTTGTCATTCTCTGCATAGAAGAGCATATGATTGTCTGATTCAAAATGGCCAATATCAGTCCATTTCAGCTACTAATGCCTTGAATGCATATTGATCTTTATGTACTCCATTTAATTGTTCACAATTTCCCATTTTCCTAGATTCTTCATGTATTCATATATTCCCAGATTATTCATATATTCATATACTCCTAGATTCTTCATACATACTTCATATAGTCCACATTTACTAATGGATGTTTGCAAGTGTTTCTTCCCATTTTGAGTTGTATCCCAACAGCATACAAAGGTCACAAATGCTTTAGTCCATCTACATCAAGAAGGTTGACTCTACTTCAAGAAAACAGCTCTTTTCCGGTCGTATTTTGAGTACCTTCCAACCCGAGGCACTCATCTTCTGGCACTGTAAGAGACAGTGTTTCAGGGCTATTCATAAAGTTGTCCAGTAATATGTCAGACAGTGTTTTCACTACTATTCATAAGGTTTTCACTGGCCAATTTTTTCAGAGGTGGATGGCCTCGTCTTTCTTCCCAGTCTGAATCTGGATGCTCCGCTGAAAGCTGTCTACCGTGGGTGACGCTGCTGGTATTTGAAATACTGGTATCATAGCCTCCAGCCTCACAGCAGCACACAGGCCACCACCATACAACAAACTGACAGACGAGGAGTGAAAATTAATCAATATTTACCCAGATTTCCAAATTATTTTAAATGAAAACTAAGTCTGAACTGTATATAGTAATAATTTTCCCCAAAGCTCTTCCTTTCCACAGTACTATGTCTGTAACCCACTGGTAATTTCTTAAAGAGAGCCTGTTGGCGTGTAAAGCCCCTGCCTTATGGACCTTAAGAAAGACCTTAAGCAAAGGAATTGGTTTCTCTCAGCTCCAGGTGTCTCACTTATAACATGGGTGATAACACCATCTACCTCATAGGGGATAAGATCAAAGCACCAGTGTAATCACAAATTCTCCTCTCGTGATATGCTTTCATTCCCTTCCACTAGGGTGCATCTCATTCTTCCAAACTACAATAGAACCCACTGCTATCAAGTCTGTCTTAACTCTTAGCAACCCTAAAACCATTAATTTTTCCTTGCTTTTCATTATTCCTGTAAGCTAACATTATGCCTTCAGGTTTTGTTGATAAGAGATGTGCTCATTTTGAAGGAATAAAGACTAGGAGAAGGCTCAAGAACATGGGCTGTAGAGTCAGACATGCTTACACTTGAAAGCCAGCTGTGTGACCCCTGTCACATCATCAGACCTCTTTGTACCTGTTTTTTTCTCTATAAATTGGGGTTAATACCACACAGGAATGTTAAAAGAATTAACTTCATATATATAAAGCTCTTAACACAGCATCTAGCACATACTATCACTCAATAAATGATCCATAACTTACCTTTTCTAACTTAATGAGTACATACATCATTGAAATTTTAACAAAAGGAATATGTAGGATACCATTGTCATAACTGATTTTATACATAAACTAATAGTTTGCTTTACATAGAGTAATTTATTTAGTATAAGAATCTTAAGAAACTTCTTCTGTCCCTTATTTCCCCCTCCCTTTTCTTTTTGCAAAGAAAATTTAAAAAAAAAAAACTGTCCCTTTCTATTTCATCCCATTGTTTAAAATCTTAAAAATTGGAGATGCTATAAGAGATTGGTGGATGCCTTCTCTCCCCAATATATACTTAAACCAAACTCAGTGCCATCAAGTTGATTCTGACTCATAGTGACCCCCTTTGGATTTCCAAGGTGGTAAATCTTTACCGAAGTAGATTGCCCAGTGTTCCTTCACAGAATGGCCGGTGGGTTTGAACCGCCAACCTTCCGGTTAGCATTCAAATGCCTTAAGCACTATGCTACCAGAGATTTAAAATGAAAAAAAGTAATGATTGGTCTTTATAATAGTAAATTAGAAATGATAGAAATATTTTTTCCTTTAACAGTATGGTGAAATCTCATTGTCAGTGAATATAAATCACACTTTTTGATAACTTTCTTGATATTCCAGTATGTAGATGTACCATTATTTATTTAACTCACTGCCGTCGAGTCGATTTGACTCATAGCAACCCTTCCTTGGGTTTCCGAGGCAGTATCTCTGCGGAAGTAGATTGCCTGACCTTCCTTCCGAGGAGTGGCTGGTGGGTTTGAACTGCCAGCCTTCTGGTTAGCAGTCAAATGTCTTAGGCCCTATGCCACCAGAGCACCCGTTCAATCCTTAGTAATGAACATTTAGACTATTTTCATTTATTTGGTATAGCAAGGAGCCCTGGTGGTATAGTGCCTAAGGCGTTTGACTGCTAACCAGAAGGCTGGTGGTTCAAACCCACCATCCACTCCTTGGAAACCCAAGGAGGGCTCACTATGAGTCAGATCCAACCTGACAGCAGTGAGTTTCTGAGTTTGGTATAGCCAATGTCTTTAAAACTTGTTTTGCTTACATACTCTCCCCACATTTTGAAAGACCATAGATCTCCTTGTACATTTTTAAATTGGCATCTAAATTTTTCATCGTAGTTGCAAAATATGTAATTTCTGTAGTTTTTTGGGTAAATGTTAATATATTTAAATAGAGCTTTTCAAACAGCTTTAAATGTATCAAACAGAATACCATTGTGTTTCATAACTATTTTCAGCTCTTTAACAGGATGAAATGTTAAGTTTTTTATTGATTAGCTTATCATCTGCAACAAAAATATTTCTATGAATTTGATATTTTTACTTTTTATTAAGCCTCAAATTATAAAAGTTTCTTATAAATTGAATGTTTACAATTACTGGAATATATCATTGATCAAAGCAAATACATTATAAATTTTTATAAAAATGTTTGTGTTTACCTACTAAAAAGGACACATTTAATGAGATAAATGGAATTTTTCCCCCATACATTCACATGTCTTTGGATTCTTGTTACTTACTGCATGATTGAAATAATGCTCTGTAAGATTTCTATTCTTTACCTTTTTGTGTTCATAGTTGTTAAGCACTGAGAAACTTCTGTGGTTTATAATATTAAGTTCAACATAATAGAAGTAACTTGTTTTAACAGTTTGGGAATGGAAGATGTATTACAGTAGTGCTGATTACTTTAATTCTTTTTGAATAACATGACCAAAAATCACATAGTGATGTTTCATCAAAAATTATTTGTAATGATCATCAGCTTTCAGTGGGATTTTATGACAGCGCAGAGTGTGGACTTTTATTAGACACATCCACGTGGACCATATTTGGCAGCACTGTGTTTGCCTCTCTGCCTCCAGGCTTTTCTCACCCGAGGTGTCAACACCACAGAAAGATTTGGATGGTAGGAGACACGCTGTTCTTCTATAAAGGAGAAGAATAATTATGAAAGAGGGGAATTGGAAAGGAATACTAGTATGATTTTCAAATATTTGAGATTTAACAACCTCAAATATTTGAGAACTAGTCTAAAACCTTGACCATAAAGGTGTGTTGTAGGGCCTGTTAGGTTTCACAGAAGTTGAGCTGGAAATGGATCTCTCCTTGCCCAGAGAGGCCCATGGATATACATGGACCCTAGTTTCATGACTACTGTATATTTAAAAGAATAGAATGAGTATTTTCATATTTTTCTACTTATTTCCCAAGGATAAATTCCCAGTTAAGAGAATTTTAACATTTTTTAGGTTTAAAAATGTGCACATTTTGACAGTGATGCCAGTAATGCGAAAAGGTTATGATCGTTGGAAATCCCAGAGTCAATGACAACCTGTTGCCAATGCCTTCACTGTCACTGGAGGATTTGTTTTGCCAACCTGTTTGCATTTGGGTGATTACCATTGAACTCTTAACATTTTTCTCTTACTTTCATTTGTATTTTTTGTTTGTCTTGGGCCCAGTTTTTGTAGTAGTGTGTTCATCTTTGCTTTTTAGGAGCTCTTGGTCAAATACTATACGGCATCCTTCACCACCACTCCATTTATAATACTTTCAACCTCATTTATGATGTGTTTTTCCATCAAGATGTTTGTTTGATGTAGCAAATTTTGGGTAGGTTTTGAGTCATGCTTACAAATTTTATGTTTTTCCCTGGATTATATAAAAGTCCATTCATACTTTATTTTTTTAATCCATATTTTATTTTTTATATGCAAATAATATATACAAAGTTTCAAATATAATGAGTTTTTTTTTAATATAGATAATTACACATTAGGAGCTCTGGTAGCGTAGTGCCTAAGGCACTTGACTGCTAACCAGAAGGCTGGCGGTTCAAACCCACCAGCCATTCCTCAGAAGGAAGGTTGAGCAATCTACTTCTGTAGTGATACCACCTCAGAAACCCAAGGAGGGGTCACTATGAGTCGGGTCCAACTCGATGGCAAATAACAACAATTATATGCTTAAGTACATGAATATATTAATAGAAAAGAGTGGTTTCTTAGTATTGTCATTAGTTTGGAAAATATAAAAAGATACAAATCTTCTACTAGGAATTGGCATTTAAATTAAAAAAAAAAAGATCACTAAGGTGTCGGAAATCCCCTTTGAATGCCATCCCCGGACCCATTCCCCTCTGTCATGTACCCCTCTGCCCCAGTGGCAATTTAAGTACCTTCTAGTTCCTCTTTCGAACTCTTAACTCTTACCTATATATCCCTTACTATGTATCCTTGGTGAATTTTTTCATTTAAATGACATCTCATACTGTATAATAAGAATGTCCACAAGGTATTTTTTCATGTGTATTTAACAAAATGTTCGTAAAATTTATATATTGCTGTATATCGATTTAGTTTTTTCTTTCACAATGTTCTACCGCATGAATACAGAATGTGTTACTCATCCGTTATCCAGTACATGAATCTTTAGGTCATGTCTGATTTTTTGCTATTACAAACAGTGTTACAGTAAACCTCCTTATGAGGGTCGCCTTGAGCATGTGAGAGAGATTCCATACGGTTTGCGTACCTGGATGTCACATTGTTAGATCATAGCATATGTGCATTTTCAGTTCACTTAAACCCACTGCCACCGAGTCGGATCTGACTCATAGCAACCCCTCCTTGGGTTTCCAAGGCAGTATCATTACGTACGTAGATTGCCCAGTCTTCCTTCCAAGGAGTGGCTAGTGGGTTGGAACTCGCAGCCTTCTGGTTAGCACTTAGGTCCTGTCAAATCACCCCCTTAGTGACTGAAACAGTTACTGCTTCCACCAGTGTAGCATGTGGGTTTATGTTCCACACATTCTTGCAAATACTTGATTTTGTCACACTTTTAATTTTTTACAAATCTGATGGGTAAAAATACTTTGGTGGTGTCCTGATGTGGATTTTCTATACTATAGTGATGTTGAGCACCTTATCACATTTATTGGCCATTTGACATTCCTCTCCTTTGGTTTGTCTGCTAAAATTATCAGTTCATTTTTCCATTGCATTATCTTTTGCATATTAATTTGTAAGCATTTCTCATTTATTCTGAATACTACTACTTTATTATTAAATACATTCCAGATATCTTCTTCCAGTATTTCTAGTCTTTCAGTTTTTGTTTCAAGTTTTTAATTTTGAGACAATCAATGTATTGGCTTTTCATGATTAGTTTTTATGATCATGTGGTTGATGATTTTGGGTTCTTTAAGAAATCCTCCTCTGACATGAAGTCGTAATATATCCATCTGTATTTCTTTTAATAGTTTTAAAGATTTGTTTTCCTGTTTTAATCTTTAATCCATCTAGGATTTATGTTTGTGTAGAGTATGAGGTGGGCATCTAATCCTTTTTTTTCCCCCAAAGTCTGTTCTCCATACTTTGTGCAGTTCAGAGTATCAAAGATGTGTGCCTGTAGACCAACAGATGCTCTCTGGTATAATAAATACTACAAAAGAATGTTCTGTTTCCTCCTGATTGACATTACTCACTTTTCACTGTTAAGTTGATGGTTAAGATGCTTGGCTTTGAGAAGTTGTTTGTTTTGTTTTTGATACGTTTTTACTTACATGCTTACTACATGTGCTTTAGAAAATTTAGAAGGTATAATTAAACAAAATGAATAAAATAAAAACCATTCATATAACCCTCTATTCTAGCATTAACCACTATTTATGTCTTCGAGGTAAAGTCTTCCTGACTGTTTATATCTATGTGACAATAATAGTTAACATTTATTGAGTGCTTTATATATGTCAGGTACTATTGCAGTTGCTTCACGTATATTAATTCATTTAATCTTCACAGTAACTCCAAGGGAGTAGGTATAATTATTGCCCTCATTTTAATGAGTAAGAAATTGAAGGCACCAAATATATGATTGGTAGAATATTTTTTGTATTTTTAATTATGGGTTTTTATGGAAATCTTAGACATGTATTTCTGTAACTTACTTTTTATGTTACTAATTCCTCTATGCTTGCCTAGTATTTCATTGTTTGCATGGTCCATAATATACTTAGTCATAAAAAAAGTATGGACATTTCATTTGTTTGCATATTTAAATTTAAATTATTTTTAGTAAGTTTTTTTTTTTAATATTCATTTAGCAAAATGTCTAATCCCCTCCCTGTCCTGATCTTTCTTCTAAAAATTTAATACTCAGAAATCATTATCTTGTTTAAATTTACATTTCTTTGGTAACCCATTGAGGTTGAACATTTATTCTTGTACTCGTGTGCCATTTTTTTTTCTCTGTCATGTATTTCTTTTCTTTACCCAGGTGTCTGTTGTTGTCTTTTTCTCCATTGATTTATAAGTTCTTTTCATACTGAGCATGTCATATCTTATAAATAAAGCTTATTCTGATGGGCTTATGAAACTCTTCCTGACCCCAAGATTCACTACTACTTGTACTTTGGTGGTTTCATTTGCATTTAAATCTTTAATTCATTTGTAATTGCATGTAGAGGAAGAATATGGTGTGAGAAAAGAAACATCATACCCCCAAAAAAATTTGTTATTTGACATGCTAGTTAATAAATAACTCATACTTTATTCCATTGATTTGAAATACCATCTTTATAATATAGCATTTTCTTATAATTGCTTCAGAGTTTCTCAGCTCTCTTCTGTTTCATTGATCACTTTGTTCATAACTAAGAATTACTTATTGTTCTGTGGTGTGTTTCTGATTAGCAACTCTCATTCATATCCTTCACTTGTAAATGTAATAAATTTCTTTTTTTTCTCTTGATATCAATGAGTTATTACTACAGTTTCACCACCCACCACATCTGCAGAGTAATGATTGGAAATATTTATTTCTTCTGGCCAAAGAGTTCTTTGTACTCTATTCTCTTGTTGCAAATGAAGACACTGATCAATGCAAAGCAGAACTTTTGAAAAACTAGGTTCACCTGGCCCTCTGCACCAACAGGGAAATTGTTAGGTGCCCTCGAGTTGGCCGCGACTCATAGGGACCTGTGTATAACAGGACAAAATGTTACCTGGTCCACTGCCATCCTCACAGTCATTGTTATGTCTAAACCCCTTGTTGCTGCCAATCCAAACATGGAAATAGTGAACATGAAGTTGTATTAAAACAATACCACTCTAGCAACTTGTCTGCATTTTAAAAGAATTTTGACTGAGCTTGTGTGTAGTAAGTCATGTTCTATATATAACTTTTCTATCTAGCCTAATTATTTGATTCAAAACAAGTGACCATTTCCACTGTGAAAAAAAGTTTCTATGAATAGTTAACAGTAAGAAGTAATGTTGTAGCTTTTGAGATAAAGCGAGGCTTGTTTTATTTATGTTGGGTTTTGTTTCTCCCCCCTCCTCTAGGTAGCCTTTCCAGTAAATATATGACTCAGGGAAAAGCCTCACCGAAGAGGACCCAACAGGAATCATGAGGGAATGAAAAATGAAGCACTCTGCCATTCAGGCGTTCATATTCACTCTGAAAATTAGGTTTACTTCACAGGACACAGCAGCATAGATCAGGCTTCAACTTACCATTTAAGGGAAATGTCAGATTTTTTTTAATTTAATGAAATTGTTAATGAGGAAAAAAAATTTTAATAGATTCTTATTTACCACAGATTCCCATAGATTTAAGAATTTTAATAGAAAGCCATGATGTATGTATTTAAGCTAGGTTTAAAAAAAAAAAATGTAACTATGGGCCAGTATTCAATGAATACAATTTAAATGGTTTTTTAATTCTTTGAGAGTACACTAAAATGGTGTGCTGATGAACTCCAAGTAAATTAACCTTCTTTTTCCTATAAATCCCTTTTTTTGTTTTGAAGAGGGGAAATTCTATTTATTGTTGTTTACTGAATCCTTGTGTGGAAGTGTATCAAATATGTGTGAACTGCTACTGCTGTATTTACAAACATTTTATTGTTATTTGTAGAGAAAGTGAAAACATGAACATGAGTACATATTTATGTGAGCCTTCACCAGATTAGCAGTGCCCCTGAGGGTTTGTGGGTTTTTTCCCTCTCTAATTTTAAGTATGTTGACGCATAACTACTATGCTCATCAACATGAGATAAAGTGGTCCTATTTGCCACTAAAAGCATTTTCAAAGGAAAAATGACAAAATAAAAGTGCTTTTTACTTTTTATGGATTCAGAAATCAGGGTGGAGAACTTTTTAAACTCCCTGAAGATTAAAGAGGCTATCTGCCAGTCGCAGGTTTGGCTGGTGTCATTTCGGGTCTGACTGGAGTCCTCGTGGAACTGTTTCTTTAACTTCACAAGCCCTTTTGAAGTAGTACATGGTCAGAACTCTGCCTCAGTTTATTTATCATTTTGAAATAAAATCAGATTTTCAACCTGTAATTTTTATCGACATTATTTTCTTGTGTAAGAGTCCTCTAAATTTCATGAGGATAACAGATGAAGGAGTGAGGACAGGACAGGGCTGCTCCTGTTTAATAAGAGTGCAGTCACTGGTGCTTCTTGGCCTCCAGTGTGTGTCAAGCACTGGCAGTGCACAAGTAGAGAGAGCAGCCTATGGGCATGGATACGTATGGGAGGGGGGCAGAGGGGCAAACAGGGTGAGTGCTCAGATAGGAGAGGCCTCAGAAAATACACACTGACATGCCCTTTTTAAAAAACCCAAAACATTCCAACTAAAGAATTGTATTAAAATCAAGAACTTTACAAATCACAATAAAAATTAAAATAAAATCAAGAACTTTAGAATTAGGAGGTCATGGTAGAAAGAATGATCTTTCCTTAACTCATTTTGAAAACAAACTCATGAATTAGAACTGAATTGTGCAACCTGGGCTGAAGCTTGGCTCTATGTGACTGTCCTCTTCTGATTTCTTCTCTTGCCTTTGTGCATGAGAGTCACCTTGACGGGCACATGGTTCCTGTCACACTTTCATTGAAAAGCCTATTGTTAGCTGTTTTGTCTTCTACCATCTGAGGCCAGCCTAATTTGTGCTCCCTTGTAGGTCAGTTTTCGACCAGGATGCATGTATGCTTTTTATCTGTCTCTAAGGGGGGAAATTGCCACACTCTAGACACACGTCTCTTCAGTGACTTTTGTCTGAAACAGAAGTGATCCAATATACTCAGATTTTTTTTTTCTGATTTGAGAACATATTTTTCCTCAAAAATACTTTAATCTTTTCTCAGTATTTCTCCCTTTATCATCTCTTTCCCTTTCTTCACACTAGAAACACTTCTCAAATTTAATCCCCAAATCGCTGGCCAACTTTCAGTGCCACTCTGCTTTTTTCTGTTTCTAATGGGGGTATTACTGGTGCACTTCTAATCATCTTGAACTTACCTCACCTACCTCCCTTCTCTCATTACTCTTTTATATTCTTTCTTTTCATAGAAACCAGGTTTTCTTGTATCCTTTTGAGAATGTTAAAAGTGTCCCAAATTTTATTCTGATTGCTGTAGTAGATATTTTTTTAGAAAGATGGGCTTCCTCTAAACCTTAACAATATTCCACTGCTCCTCTTCTGCCTAATGGATTGGAGTTTTTGTTTGATTTTCAGTTCCTCACTGGATCAACAGGAAAATGACCAGTGTTTGTCAGCAGACCTGGTGTACGGAATGCCCTTGGTTCTTGGCTCCCTTGTTGGCACCATCAGCCCAAGCCCCTGCTCAGCTCCCAGCCTAGTGGACAGGTGCATCTGCTCCATGCGTGTTTCCAGTTCCCAGGACTCAGCTATCTTTCACATACAGCCAGTCTGTCTCTCTTCAACTTAACAAACACCCTACTACCATGGTTCTTCTTCCTTTCTCTCAAAAACAAACAAAAGTATGAAACCTTTTTTATATAGCAGGCCCCAATCTATACTTTTATCTCTTGCTCAGTACCAGCAATTTGCAGATTTAAATGTTTTAAAAATGTGCTTAAATAATTTGAAGTTTATTTTTCATTTTAAAATGTGTTCCACAAATGGCTTGTCTTTCCAAAAAAAAAAAAAGTTGACAAGAGGATTTAACCAACCCCACAGACCTGTAAAGATGTGCCCCAGTATCTTCAAGAGCAGGTGTGTTTGGATAGAAACAGTGAAGAACTTAGCACACTTTTCACTGAGTGAAATTTCATACTATTAGGCTTCTGGCTCTGCTGGTTTTTCAGCTGTGTGTGTGGCAAGACCTTAACCTCTTGGCAATTCAGTTTCTTAACTGTAATATGGTGATCACACCTTCACTTCCAGAGTTATGAGGATGAAGTGCAGTATTATAGGAAAACACTTTCTAAAAACTTTATTTTGTTGTTGAGAATATACATAGTAGAATATAACACCAGTTCAACAGTTGCTACGTGTGCAATTTAGTGACATTGATCACATTCTTCAAATTGAGCAACCATCCTCACCCTCCTTTTCTGAGTCGTTCCTTCCCTGTTAACATAAATTCACTGCTCCCTAAGGTTCTGTCTAATCTTTCCAGTTGCTCTTGTCACTTTGTTCCGATACAGATAGTTCTTAAAAGAGCATAATGCTCATGGCAGATTTACTAGGTAGGCGAAACTACCATTTGGTTTTAAAGAAGACTTCCAGGGATATTCGTGGTTTAAAGTTTAAAGGTGATCTCAAAGCAGTAGTTTCAGGGATTCATCCAATGTCACAGCTCCAGGAAGTCAAAACACTTTTTTAAAAAATATATATTTAGAACAACTAAATCCTGATGCATAGCATTGAACATTTCCCTGGTGTATTAGTGGAAATGCAGAAGTGGTTACAGCCTGCACACTCATTCAATGGCTCCCACACCCGCCTCATTTCCATACCACAGGACATCTGCTGCTCTGCGATAAAGCAGGTCACACATTGCTTAGTACTCACGAAGTCTTCAAATATACCACCAATTTTGTGGACCTGAAAAACAACTAACCAAATTAAAAACTGAATACTGTGTATTAGGATACACAGACACCTGAATCAGAAAATTTAGCTGCCACTCCGCCATAATTGCCCTGAACAAAGCATTTAAGTCTCACTTGTAAAGTAGCCAGACCTATGTTCCTGGGTCATGTTAGCAGAAGACACAGTCCCTGGAGAAAAATACCATGCTTGGTAGAGGATCAGCGGAAAAAGGGGAAGACCTTCAATGACATAGATTGACACGTGGCTGCACAATGGTCTCAAGCATAGCAACAATTGTCAACATGGTACAGGACTGGGCAGTATTTCATTCTGTTGTACATAGGGTTGCTGTGAGTCAGGACTGACTCAATGGCACCTAAGAACAATAACAACACGCTTCTACCACATTCACTTCAAAGATGTGAGATAAAGTGCTCAAGGTTCTTTGGCCTGTTACACAACTGTATACTATTACAATAACCAAAGAAATGATGCATGGCATATTTAAACATCCATTAACAATTAACATCTTTTATTGAATGTTGCTGTGGTGGCACAGTGGTTACAGCATTTGGCTGCTAACCTAAAGATCAGCAGTTGGAACCCACTAGCCACTCCATGGAAGAAAAATGAGAGAGTCTGCTTTGGTAAAGATTTACAGCCTTGGAAACTCTATGGGCCAGTTGTACTCTGCCCTGTGGGGTCATTATGAGTCCGAATTGGCTCAATGGCAGTGGGTTAGGTTTCAGGCAGTCTTCTAAGTGCTTTTCATGTATTCATTTCATCCTCACAATATCTGTATGAGGAAGGCCATGAGAATTAAAATGCCTTACCCCAAGTCACCTAGCTAATCAACAATGAAGTCAAGAGACAAATCTACCATACTACCACCTCTCAATCTCACAGTTTCTTCTATGTACACCCAGGGAGTTTGGAACAACCATCCTTTCATAAACAATGCAATTGCATTTTAGTTAGGAGAGACAGAACTTAAAGGCATTTTGATCTGCCCTTTCTGACCTTGTAGACTCTAAGGGATAAAAAAAAAAAAAAAAATGGCTCTAAAAAAGGTTTCATTAATTAGTTTTATTAATATCAAAACAATAAGCAGTACACCCAAAAGATGAAGTACTTACGAATAAATCTACAGAGACACAAAAGACCCATACAGATAAAACTACAAAACACTGCTACAAGAAACCAAAAGGACCTCATAAATGGAAGAATATACCATGCTCATGGATAGGAAAACTTAGCATTGTAAAAATGACACTACTGCCCAAAGCAAGCTACAGATAAAATGCAATCCCAATCCAGATTCCATCATCATTCTATAAAGAGATGGAATATGGAAAGAGAACCTGGTTATGCAAAACAATACTAAAGAATAAAGTAGGTGGCCTCACACTCCCAGATCTCAAAACCTACTATACAGCCACAGTAGTCAAAACAGCCTGGTATTGGTAAAATGGCAGACACACAGACCAATGGAACAGAATTGAGAACCCAGAAGTAAATCTATCTACCTATGGACAGCTTATCTTTGATGATGGGCCAAAACCCATTAAATTGGGAAGAGATAGTCTAACAAATGGTGCTGGCAAAACTAAACATCCATTTGCAGAAAAATTAAACAGGATGCATATCTCTCACCAAATACAAAAACTTACTCTAGATGGCTCAAAGACCTAAATGTAAAAACCCCAAACCATAAAGATAATCAAAGAAAAAATATGGACAAACTTAGGGGCCCTAATACATGGCATAAATACACTATCAAACATAACTGAAAATACACAAATAGGAGAAGACAAACCAGATAACTGGGACCTCCTAAAAATTAAACATTTATGTGCATCAAAAGACTTTCATCAAAAAAGTAAATAGAAAATCTACAGATGGGAAAAAATGGAATGATACATCTCACAAGGAACTAATCTCCAAAATTTATAGAAAATTTAAACACCTCAACAACAACAACAACAACAAAAAACAAGCAATCCAATTAAAAAAATGGGCAGAGGACATGAATAAACACTTCACCAAGGAAGCCATTCAGGTGGGTTACAAACACATGAAGAAATGCTTGCAATCATTAGCCACGAGATACAAATCAAAACAACAATGAGATATCATCTCACCCCAGCATTAATAGCAAAGTTCAAAAAAAAGAAAACAAGTGCTGGCAAAGGTGTCCACAGACTGGAACGCTCATACACTGCTGGTGGGATTGTAAAATGGTACAACCACTATGGAAAGTGGTGGAACTTCCTTCAGAAGTTGGAAATAGAAATAACTTATGATCCAGCAATCCCACTACTAGGTATATATCCTAGAGAGATAGGAGCATGACATGATTCAATATATGTCCATGCATGTTCATCACAGCTTTATTCACAATAGCAAAAAGATGGAAACAACCTAACTGTCCATCAACAGAAGAATGGATAAACTATGGTACGTACACACAATGGAATACTGCCCAATGTTAAAGAATAATGATGAATTTGCAAAAATCTCATAACATGGATGAACACAGAGGACTGTCTTAGGCTGATTCCCTTGAGAAGAAAAACCAGTGAAGCTTAGAGAAATTTATCTCAGGGAAATGACTCACACAGTTGTAGAATCTGGCAAACTCCAAGTTTGTGGGTCAAACATCAAGCTGGAGGCTTCTCTTGACTCACAAAGCTGCAAGGCAGATGAACACAAGATCAGCAGGCAATGTAGCAGGCTGCTGACTTTGGCAGATGATGAATCTAAGATAGATAGATAGCAGATTATTGGCTCACAGACTATGAAGGCAACAATCTCAAGATTGGCAGACAATACAGCAGGCCACTGGTTCAGCCCCAAGAACCAGAGACAATGATGAACTAGATGTAGGATCTAGATCCAGCAGAAAGGCAGAGAATGTTCCCAAGATGTCCAGATAGATAGATAGATAGATAGATACATACATACATACATATATATATATTAGAAGCAGGCCACACCCCTGAGGAAACTCCCTTTCAACTGATCAGAGAATATCTCATCATGGGGTGATTAAATTACATCAGATTTCATCATAGGGGATGACTACATCACAACTGTTTAAACCACTTAGAATCATGGTCCAGCCAAGTTGACACACAGCCTTAACCAAGGACATTATGCTAAGTGAAATTATTCAATTACAAAAGGACTATTATTATATGAAACCACTACTGTAAAAATTTAAGAAAAGGTTTACACTCAGAAAGAATTGTTCTTGGAAGGTTACCAGGGTAAGAAGGGAGGGACAATCACCAACTAGAATGTGTTGTTGTTGTTGTTTGCCGTCGAGTCGGCCCCGACTCATAGCGACCCCTCCTTGGGTTTCCGAGGCAGTATCACTATGAAAACAGGATTGCCCAACCTTCCTTCCGAGGAGTGGCTGGTGGGTTTGAACAGACTGCCTTCTGGTTAGCAGTCAAGTGCCTTAGCCACTATGCTACCAGAGCTCCCAACTAGAATGTAGACACGTATTAATTTGGGTGAAGGGAAAGACAATATACAATAAGGGGGAGGTCAGCACAAAATGATTAAGGCAGTAGAAGACAAGAGGGAGGAACACAAGAGTTAAAGGCAACAAAGGTAAATGCTATTACATACACAATCCTGCAGTAATAGTAATTACAATAACTTACAGATAGATACATAGGCGCTCTGGTAGCGTAGTCCTTAAGGCACTTAGCTGCTAACCAGAACGCTGGCAGTTCAAATCCACCAGTCACTCCTCAGAAGGAAGGTTGGGCAATCTACTCCGTAGTGATACCACCTCAGAAACCCAAGGAGGGGGTCACTATGAGTCAGGTCTGACTTGACGACACATACCAACAACAACATAGACAGACATTCAATCTGAACAGAGGTGGGAAGGTGAATGGGACTATACCCATGAATATATATATATAGGTTTGACAAAGGCTATCTCTACCTATGTATTTGTATGTGCTGCAATATATCCATGAATGTAATAGAGCATATATGAGTCAAATACAGGAGACAAAGTTATGAAAATGTCTTAGTCATAACCAAACACCTTGAGGGAATGAGTCGCTGGACATGGGGGTTCAGGACCATAGTCTCAGGGGGCACTAAGGTCAACTGGCATAAAACAGTCCACCCAGACAATGTTCTACATCCTACTTTGGTGAGTAGCAACTGTGGTCTTACAAGCTCATTAGCAGCCATCTAAGGTACTCGTTGCCCAGAACAAAGAAGAGTGAAGAAAATCAAAGATGTCCAAAAGATTAATGGAGCACATGAACTCCAACTCCCAGAACCCTATCACCAGAAGAACTAGATGGTGCTGACCACTCTGAAAACCAAACCAAACCAAACTCACTGACGTCGAGTCGATTCAACTCATAGCGACCCTCCTTGAGTTTCTGAGGCGGTATCACTACAGAAGTAGATTGCCTAGTCTTCCTTCCGAGGAGTGGCTGATGGGTTTGAACCACCAGCCTTCTGGTTAGCAGTCAAATGCCTTAGGCACTATGCTACCAGACCACTCTGAAAGGGATCACAATAAGAGGTTCTGGATAAAGTGAGGGAAAATGTGAAACAAAACTCAAAACCATAAAAAAAAAGACCAGACTTACTGGTCTGATGAAGACTAGTGGAACCCCTGAGACTATGGTCCTTAGATACCCTACAAGCTGGGAACTGGCAGTCAAACAGCAGACAGGCCTATAAGGTGAACAGCATTATGAGAAGGGTATGCACTCATTAGAACTATCAAGCATATGAGAGCAAGAGGACAGCATTTGCCCAGGGACAGAGTCAGGAAGACAGGAGAGGATAAGGAGGAAGAACAGAGAGGAGTGGGCACAGGTGAAAGAGGGAAGAACATTGATATAGTGTGGGGATTGCAGTAAATGTCAAAAAGCAGAATGTGTATGAATTGTTGAAGGGAAAACCAATTTGCTCTGTAAACATAAACTTTCACACAAATCACACACACAAAAAAAAAATTAAGCAAGAATCATCTATTCTTCTCCCCAGCACCCACAGAACTCCCTGCTTCCTTTCTCCCTTAACCTCTAGCACTTCCAGAAGATATGCTGCTTGCCTTGACCTTCTCCTCCTTACCACCTGCTAACCTTGCTGCACTTCTGTCTGGTGGGGACCAGAAAGGGGGGAGTTTGTTTATTAGTCAACTCTGGGACATTTCTAACCTCTGAAGAACTGCCCGGGTGGACCAAAGGAAGAATGAAAATCCATGTAGATGTCTGGGCATTGGAACCATTGGACCTTTGAGAACTACCAGTTCCTCTTGCTGGGAAGACTTTCTTCTCTGTTGTTAAGGCTTTGTTGTTCTCAGCTGCTACCTCACGCACAGCTGAACAAAATGCTACCCATCTCATGCCATCCCTGTGATCAATCAGCTGTGGATTGGACTATTAGGATCCCTGGGGTTTCCATTTTGTGATCCATAGGGTTTTCATTAGCTCGTCTTTGGAAGGAGATCTGTGCCTCTACAACCTACTTGTTTTTTATTGTGAGGATTATTAGAGGAGGAGGTAATGCTGCACCTTGTTGAGGGGGCAGGTCTTGAAGCACAATGCCTTCAGAGTCAACAAGGTCCTGAAGCAGTGGTGTCTCTAGAGGGGTGCAGGGAGTGCGCACCACACCAGTTGACACTGTCAGAGGGGGTGACACCAAAACAACTGTACAATTTTTGTGCAATGCTTCAGCAGGAACTTAGTATTTATTATAAAAGTATCCCTATCTTTAGTTATAACAACAAAAATATTTTTAGAAGCCTAGCTTGCATGCATCAATATACCTATAAAGCTAAAACTCTATGTATGATAATTTATTTTTTTGAAACTTCTAATGCAATCTGATCAGAACTGTCATTATTACCCAATGACAATAAAGCTTCCAAGTGTGGTTTAATCTCCCCACCCTACAAGCATGCGCTGTTTTCATTGCTGCCATTGTTTTTATAGTCAATGATTTTTATCAAATTTTCTGGTGTTTTAGCTACAATATTTTAGTAATTAGTATTTGTGAACCTATATCAATAACTTTTTTGAGAATAAAGTAGTAATTAAAGGAAAAGACAAAAATTAAAAAAAGCTTTTACTCAGTTAATAATAATGTTGTTAACTAATAGTGTTGTAATTCAATGTAGAAAGATCTTACAAAACAATTTTCTTGTAAGTATTCATATAACCAATTGAGATGTTTCAAGAAATGGATGCAATGCTGGAAGCACTCAGTTGTCCATGCTAAGAAATTTGGAAGACAGCCACCTGGACAACTGACTAGAAGAGATGCATGTATGTGCCCATTCCCAAAAAAGGTGATTCAACAGAACGCAGCAATTGTTGAACAGTAACATTTATATCACACACAAGTAGTTTTGCTTAAGATAATTTGAAAATGGTTGTGGCAGCATGTGACAGGGAACTGCTAGAAATTCAAGCTGGATTTAAAAGAAGACACTGAATGAAGGATATTATTGCTGATATTGGCTGAAAGAAGAGAACACCAGAAAGATGTTTAGCTGTGTTTTCTTGACTATGCAAAGGCATTCCACTTAATTTTACTCATTAGGAACCTGTACATAGACAAGAGGCAGCTTTTCAGACAAAGGGATACTGAATGGTTTAAAAATCAGGAATGATGTGCATCAGGGCTGTATCCTTCCACCATATTTATTTGATCTGTATGCTGAGCAAATAATCTTAGAAGGTGGACTATATGAAGAAGAATGTGGCATCAGGATTGGAGGAAGGCTCATTAACAACCTGCAATATGTAGAAGACACAACCTTGGTTTCTGAAAGTGAAGAGGAGTTGCAGCATTTGCTGATCAAAGACTACAGCTTTCAGTATGGATTATACTTCAATATAAAAAAAACAAAAATCCTCATAACTGGACCATAAGCAACACCATGATAAACAGAGAAAAGATTGAAATTGTCAAGGATTTCATTTTACTGTTGTTGTTATGTGCCATCGAGTCAGACTGACTCATAGCGACCCCTCCTTGGGTTTCCGAGGCAGTATCACTATGGAAGTAGATTGCCCAACCTTCCTTCCAAGGAGTGGCTGGTGAGTTTGAACCGCCAGCCTTCTGGTTAGTAGTCAAGTGCTTTAGGCACTATGTTACCAGAGCTCTTTAAAGTGTTGAAAAGCTAAGATGTCCACCTTGAGGACTAAAATGCGCCTGACCAAGCAATGGTATTTTCAATAGCCTCATACGGGAGCTCTGGTAGCATAGTGGCTAAGACACTTGCCTGCTAACCAGACAGCTGGCGGTTCAAACCCACCAGCCACTCCTCGGAAGGAAGGTTGGGCAATCCTACTTCCGTAGTGATAACTGCCTCGGAAACCAAGGAGGGGTCGCTATGAGTCGGGGCTGACTGGACTGCACATAACAACAACAACATACGCATGCAAAAGGTGGACAATGAGTAAGAAGACTGAAAAATTGATACCTTGTAATTTTGATGTTTGTGAAGAATATTGAGTGTCCATGGACAGCCAGAAGAAAGAACGAATATGTCCTGGAAAAAGTATAGCCAGAATGTTCCCTAGAAGCAAGGCTGGCAAGACTTTTCTCTCACGTCCTTCGGACAGCTTATCTGAAGTATCAGTTCGCGGAGAAGGACATCATGCCTAACAAAGCAGAAGATCAGTGGCAAAAAAAGGTAGACCCTCAACGAGATGGATTGACAACGTGACTGCAGCAATGAGCTCAAACACAGCAGCGACTGTGAGGATGTCAGTGTTTCATTCTGTTGTACACAGGGTCCCAATGTCGGAGCAGACTCCGTGGGACTAACAAATACATATAGTCTAAAAAATACTACAGTTATACAATTTAAAAGTCATATAACATGTATTCTATGTTTTAAAATAATAATATTACAAGAGATTCTGTATGGTCTCGTGGGGGGATGATACCAAGGATGACACTACTTATGAAGGTCACTCTGCGACCCCCAACCACTCTCTCTGACGTCGGCAGAACCTCCTCAAAACAAAACAAACAAAATGGAGCTCTGATGGCATTATGCCTAAAGCATGTGACTGCTAACCAGAAGACTGGGTTCAAACCCACCACTCCTGGGAAGGAAAATTGGGCAATCTACTTCCGTAGTGATACCGGCAAGACAAGAGTACTCTAGGCCCCTGAGCTCACCAGCCGCGGAAGATACCTCACCGCCAGTCACTTGTGTGGCCCAACCAATGGCGGCGGTGGGCGGTGCGGAGGTGGGCAGGCACGGGGCGGAGCCTGGGCGCTGGGCGCCGGAGCTTGTGGCGTCAGTACGCGCGCCGTGTCCATGGAGAGAGGGTGAACGGTCGGAGCTCCGGCCCGAGGCATCCGGGCCAGCGAAGATGTCGGCTTCTTTAGTCCGAGCCACTGTCCGGGCTGTGAGCAAGAGGAAGCTGCAGCCCACCCGGGCCGCTCTCACCCTGGTGAGTGCGCAGGATGCGCGGCCGGGCCCGTGACGTTTGTTCACCTCCACCCCCTGCGAGGAGAGGTCACGGAGACGGGGAGTGGGGACGCAGAAAGCGCGGACTTTGACGAGCGCCGGGGCGTCGGGTCCCGCTCCGCAGGCACCGTATCTCGGCTTTTTCTTTTTCGGCTCCCTTGTGGGAAAGATAAAGCACCGGGGCGCAGTGAGAACTACGTCTCCCAGGGGGCTGTGCGGGCGCCGCGCTCCAGGCCACGTGGGGGGGCGGGGGAGGGACGGTGTTCGTATTCCCGGGGCGGGTGCTGTGTGGCCTGCGTCCTTAATTAGAACCAGGAAACATCCCCTAAAGCCTTGCACCTTCAGGCTTTTGCTGGACTATTGTTGCTTGATGTCCGATGTTGTTCAGACCTTGAGTGTGCTAAGTACCACAGATACCTCGATGAATCTTATTAGGATTCCTCACTGGGTTAAGCGCTCTATGTACAGACCGGGCAGTTTCGTTCTGCTGTGCATAGGGTCGCTGTGAGTCGGAGAGGACTGGACGACACCTAACAACAATACTAACGAGCCAATCAAGAGGCTCTTGGAAGACATTCCTGTGGGTCTGCTTTCGGAAGGTCAAAGCCTTGAAAATACTACAGAGCGGTTCTACTCTGCCCGTGTGGAACCTGTTCCTGGATTTACAACAACAGCCCCTTCCGGTGCTCGGGGAGGGGTGAAGCTTGTCGCGTGACAACTTAGTGAGTGCGGGGAGAGTCTTAGTGCACAGCCATAGCAGAGCCCTTCCCCCTTGCTGTGCACAAAGGGTTACTTCCTGCTGTCGTGTAATGCTTTGTGGGACTGCCTCCCTGCAGTCCTAGGCTGTGGTATGCACCTACAGAGGACAAAGAAGGATAAAGATTGCCCCACTGAGGGAATTTACAGTGTTTACAGGGTGAAAAGTCGGACACACCTGGGGCACGAATTTACCGTGCAAACAGTATCCCCTTGAATTGTATTTGCAAGATTTTTTTAATTGAGGTATAATTCATATAATATGAAATCAACCACTTTAAAGTGTACAGCTCAGTGGCATTTAGTACATTTATAATGTGGTACGACTATCACTTTTCCTTAGTTTCAAAACATTTTCATCAACCCAGGAGGACCCATCATATCCCTAAATCGTTGGTTGTATTAGTAATTTTGAAAGAGATTGATTTCATAGGAAAGCCATCGCCTCAGCATTGTTCACACACGCACTTAGTTAAGAAGGAGGCTTTGTGCAAGCATTCAGCACCTAAATCTGGGAGAATAGATTATTTAAATTGAACCATGGAGTCCATTCAGTCTAATGCCATAAATGGTGTTTTGACAGAAAATTAATTGTAGCAAACTAGAAGAAATTCATGTTCAGGTGGGAGAATTTGTTTTTATAATGGGTAAATGTTTTAGGACCTTAAAGAGACACTGATGATACAGTACTGTATTCTCTTAACTTTTTCTGTACCGGCAAGCTCATTCAAAAGAATTCTACCATTGGTAGTGGTTAAGCCAAAAAGAGTCAGGAGGAGACTTTCTTGGTCACCATTAACGTGTTACCTGTTCCTTTAACATGCCTTGAATTATTCTCTTCCTCTTCATTCCTACTCATTCAGCAGACATTTATCAAGACCTAGAAATAGTTCCTGCCCTCCTGTCCTGAGGGTAATAACACATCTCACCGTCTCAGAACCAGCTTGCTCACTTCTGGCTCACTACACATGACCACTCATTAGGCTAATTCTGCAAAAACCACTGCTTTATCATATTAGTCCTTGGTTCATCAGAGCTCCTTGTTGCTTGACTCATCTGTTCCAGTTGACTTGCAACATGATAGACTTTAGAAGCTCCTTTCCTCCTGATCTTTCTTACAAGCTGGTGCCAGAGGAAAAGAAACATTAGCACTGCTTTCCACTAACAGGGCTTGTGTCCGTTTTAGTCCTAGACGTATGTTCCTTCATCTCAAGACACTATGGTATATATGCCATTTGTGATTAGTTTTCAAATGTTTTGCAAACATTTTTACCACAGCATGTTCTTTTATATTCAGAAGCAGTGAGGTGATGAAAGGGCTAATGAGAGGCGACGGATAAGATGAAACAGAGGTAATTCAATAAAACTGGTAAGAAAAGATAAATGTTATCTTTGCAATTGGGGTGATACATTGTAAATTTTGACATCAGGAATTGGACATGTGGCAACATTTGAGAAGTGCTGGATCTGTGCAGTCAACCTACCAGAGGGCAGCAAGAGGAAAAGTAATTGATGAAATGGAAAAATGATTCAGTGTTGTCAACATCAAATTATCTTGAATTAACTGGATGTTAGTCCATCTTAAGACTGGTGGTTTCCTTGAAAGAAGGGCTTAGAATAGGGACAGGCTGCCTATGAAACATTTATGTACATAAGGGACAGTTCCCTGGTTGAAGGCTTTCAGACTCCCACCCACCATATCACAATACCCTTGGACACCTGCAGAGAACATAAGAGAGCATTGCCCCTTTTTTCTTCCCCACATTTTCCTATATACCCAGGAACTGACAGGTGGAATTGATTTTATAGGCACCAGAGTAAATGTGCTTGAAGAACCCAAAGATTTCATGCTGCCCTGATGCTGGCAGAGACTTTATTTCCATTAAAGAGATACCGTGGTTGTACAAGTTAGAATTAGTGCAACCCTAATTTAGAAGAAGGGATGTACCCTCAGCTATGCATAAAGCAACCGTTAGTGTGAATTTATTTCCAAGAAAAAAAAGAAATTTTCTTTGAGTAAATATGAGCAAGAGTCAAATAATATTGCTGACATTTACAGTTCTTTCCTGAAGTATATATTCCATACATTGTTGTTAGGTGCTGTGGCAGTTCAGTTTGTGTGTCAACTTGGCTAGGCCTGGTTGAGTGGCTGGGCAGCTGGTGGTAGTTATTCCTCATGATGAGACTGGTAATCAACTCCATGGTGGAATCTCCTGGGAGCAGCTGAGTAGCTAACTGCCTTTGGGTATGTGGTCTGCTTCCTGTACATAAGGAGAAGTTTGGAGAATGGTCTCTAGCCTATGGCACTCTTGGACCCTGCACGTAGCTGTGTCGTTGCTCAGCAGCCTGCTATACTCTGCCGACCTTGGAACTTATGATGGACTTAAGTTAATGGCCTGCCATGTGGTTTGGTAACATCGGGACTGTGCCTTTTTATTTGTCAACCTTGGGGCTTCTCAGCCTCAGCAGCCAGCAGCTGTCTGAGTGAAGAAACGCCTCTAGCTCCAGTGGGCCGGGAGCAGGAGGCAGAGCTGGACCCCAAGGTTGAGGGGCTTTCACCCAGTCCCTAGAGCTTGGCACTTGGAACTTGGATTTTAAAGCCTCCAAATTGTAAGAATAAACTCCTGTTTGTTAAGACCATCCCATTTGTGGTATATTTCTGTCAGAGTGGCACGAGGTAACCAGAACAGGTGCCATTGAATTGACTGCAATTCACAGAGCTCCCATTGACAGCAGTACTGTTCAATAGGGTTTTCAGGGCCATAATCTTTCCAAAATCAGACCATCAAGTCTTTCTACCAAGGATCTGCTGGGTGGGTTCAAACTCTGCCAACTTTTCAGTTAGTAGCTGAGCACTTAACCATTGTGCCACCAGTCTCCTTCATTTTATATGTTAGCCCTAATAATTTTTAGAGTATCACTTTGGACTACAAATGGACTTAAGGAACAAGTTTTCTGTAAGTAGAGTTGCTCCTGTCCCCCAATACAGAAGCTATTTCAAGCCAGACATATTTTTTAAAAAAACCAACTCGCTGCCATCGAGTTGGATCTGACTCATAGCGACCCCTCCTTGGGTTTCTGAGGTGGTAGCACTGCGGAAGTAGATTGCCCAACCTTCCTTCCGTGAAGTGGCTGGTGGGTTTGAACTGCCAGCCTTCTGGTTAGCAGTCAGATGCCTTAGGCCCTACACCTTGCACATTCTCCTTTCAGATCCCTCACACATGGTTTCTCACAGGCATATACTTGTTTCATTTTCTTACCAAAATTAATTCCTACTCTACTCCTTTTCTGAATTTGATTTATAGTTTGCATCACTATGTACCAGTTGTTCTTTAACATTTTCATGTGTTAATAATTTTTGTAAGGTAGCAGTTGTGTTTTAATGTTTATTCTTTATCCCTGTAAGGCAGCCTTTCTCAGTCAGAGTCCTATGGGAGAATTGAGCCCTACAGAAAATAGAGCGACATTTTTAATCCTCCTAAGGATGGTACATAAACACAAACTCAGTGCTGTCCAGTCGATCCCAACTCATAGCAACCCCTCCTTGTGTTTCCGAGGCAGTATCACTACAGAAGTAGATTGCCCTATCTTCCTTCTGAGGAGTGGCTGGTGGGTTTGAACCTCCAGCCTTCTGGTTAGCAGTCAAATGCCTTAGGCACTGTGCCACCAGGATGGTACATAGGCCAGTATTATTCTGATAGACAGGAGAGAAGTTAATTTGTTAGATATACAGTGGATTTCTTGAGGCAGTAGGACTTAACTGTCTTGGGGAACCTGCTTGAGAAAAGGCTAGGAAATGCTTATTAATAAGATTTAAAATACACTGAGGCTCATTAATGGCCTGTTAATTCATAGAAGGACCAGCACTAGAAGTCCTTTGGAACAGTCACCAGAAGTATGTCACCAAGCACTAGCTTTGTCTAAGAAGGAAATTTAAAGGAATTGTGTTGAGTTAGTTCCAATTCATAGCAATCCCTTATGTTAAAGAGTAGAACTGCTCTGTAGGGTTTTCTTAGCAGTAATCTTCTACTTCCATAGTGATACTACCTCAGAAACCCAAGGAGGGGTCGCTTTGAGTCAGGGCCAACTCGACAGCACATAACAACAACAACAATAATCTTTATGGAAGCAGATTATTAGGCCTTTCTTCTTCAGCATTGCTGTGTTGTTTCAAACCACCAGTCTTTATGTTAGTAGTTGAATGTGAGCCGTTTGGGCCACCCAGGGACCTGAGGGAATGTTCTTATTGCTATTAGTTGTGGTCTAGTCGATTCTGACTCATCAGAACCCCATGTGTTACAGAGTAGAGCTGTTCCATAGGGTTTTCAGGTCTGTGACCTTTCAGAAGCAGATGGCCAGCCTGCCTCCTGAGGTGCCTCCAGGTGGGTTTGAACTGCCAACTTTCCTGATGATAGTTGAACACTTGGCTGGTTGCATCACTAAATGTCTAACAACAAGAGAATGGTTAAGTAAATTAGAATAGATCCTACTGGTGAGGTATTAGGTAGTTACTGTAAATAATGATTTTGAAAAATATATAGACTTTGGAGTCACGACTCTTTGTTTTTTCATATACTAGTTCTGTGTGCAGATTACTTAATCTTTAATATCTAAATTACAGGTTTTAAGAATAAAAAGATGCTTATAAACCATTAAGCACCTGTTGTTGTTGGGTGTCATTCGCTTGATGCCGTGGAGGAGATTTCAGCTCATTGCAACACTGTGCGACAGGGTAGAACTGTTCCATAGGGGTTTCTTGGCTTTAATCTTAACAGGAACAGTTTGCTTTGTCTTTCTCTAGCAGAGCCACTGAGTGGGCTCAAACCAGCAACCTTTTGGTTAGTGGCAGAGTGCTTAGCCTTTCCGCCATCAGGGCTGTTTCTGTATTAAGCACTTAAACCAAAAGAAAAAAAAAAGAACTTAATGCCATGGAGTTGAATCCAACTCATAGTGACCCCTCTTTGGGTTTCCGGGGCAGTATCACTATGGAAGTAGATTGCCCAGTCTTCCTTCTGAGAAGTGGCTGGTGGGTTTGAACTGCCAGCCTTCTGGTTAGCATCAAATGTCTTAGCCACTATGCTACCAGAACTCCTTATTAAGCACCTAGACAGCACTTAATAAGCGGTAAATGTGTGTTTATTGCTATGTATCAAATGAGGAATGTGACATGGTACATTTTTCAAAGGTAGGCTACAAAATTGTGTATGTATACTCTGTGATTACAAATATTAATGTATGTAAATGTGTGTATATATACAACAGTAGGAAAAGATAAGGTTTGAAAAAACACTTTAATGCCAGCAATGACTCTTAAAGACAGAAAACAATACTACAGCTTTTTCACTGCCTGCTATTTTACCACATTGTAAACATTAAAATGCCAGGCTTATAATGAAATTAAAATAGGTTGTAGTTGTTGACCCATTTTCAATATATGTAATCATGGAGTTGATTTAATTAACTAAAGTAAAAGTTTGTTTCCAGGTTTTTTTTTTTTTTTTTAACATAGCAAAAAAATGAAAACTCCCTTGAGCTATTTAAGGAAATACACTATTGAGGATGCAAAGTTACTGCTGTAAGGAACAAGAAACTTACTGGATAACCTAAAAGAATGCTGCTGTGAAGCAGTTACTGAGACTCTGTAGTGCCTTTTCTCATCATGTAAACAATAAAAACATGCTGGAGATAGTGAAAGTGGGCCCCACCTCGCTGAGGAGCTCTTTCCTCTAGAGGCTGCGGTGTTGCCGATCCCGGTGCTGCCCCGGCTGTTGGCTAGGCCGTTACAGAGTCCCCATCTGCTCTCTGCCCTCGCCAGCATCACACCAAGACTGTGCAGTGGATTTTTGTTCCAGCAAATATTTTCCCCTGGTTTTGCCTATTTTTAGCTTATCAGAAGTCTTTTTCGTTTGACAGGCATTGAATTAATCTATTTAGCACTCACATAGAAAATGTGACCAGGAAAATTTCTAAATGGGAGATAAGAAACCTAAGGTTTAGTAAAAACTTCACTGCAATCATTTGAAAGGGTAAATGAGCACCTTATAAAACAACTTTCTTATATTTCCACAGTTATTTGAGGTTGATATTGTGTCATTTTGAAAAAAGGGGGTCATAATGCTGATCTTCAGCATTTCTTCCTTCCCTGTGTGGTCAGGCTGTTTGACTCCTGTTTTGAAAGAATCACGGGAAAAGATCTTTAGAGACACCTGCACTTACCAATTTTTTAAACTTTTTTTTTTTTTTAACAGTGACACACAATAGGCAGTAAATAAACATACATACTCACCATAGAGCAATAAAAAATAAATGTTTGACTAACAGAGCGCCTTTTTAAAATGTAATACATTGTTTTCTACTTTTTTTTTTTTTTTAATAAGCTAGTCTAGACCTCCTAAATTGGTTTCATGACACTTCTAAATGGGGTCTACACCGTTTAAACATCATCTGTTCAAGGGTCCACCCCCAAGCGGGACGGGAGCACACACTCTGTGCCATCCCCTGGGTCTGTTCCCTCAGCACAGGCTTGAGTTCTGGCTACATCTATTATCAAGTAATGGTTTGTAATCTCCAGACTTTGGGATTTGGCAAACCTGTGAAATGCCCCTACAGGAAGCAGGAGGACCATCATGCCATTGCCAGCTGAAGGAGTTAATCAAAGTAGGAAGGACATGATCTTTCTGTGATTTAGCTCTGTAGTAACAGCTGTTGTATACTGAGCCCTTCATGCCTGGAACTGTCCTAAATGCTTCTCATAAATCTGCTTATTTAATCCTCACAAGAATCCTGAGGAGGAACTGCTGTTACCTGATTACAAACGGGGCTGGAGTAAGGCAAGTAATGGGACTGCCGTTGGGACACTTCTAGGAAGTGGACCCAGAGTGCAAACAAAGGCTGGTCTTAACAGGCTCTTTCCCAGTAAAGTAGGGTTGGTAAGCCCTGAAACACTCTGTTCCTGTTTCTATTGTTGACTAACTTAGTTCTGTTCATCTAGATATTTTTAAGCATTTACTTTAAATAATAATCAACAGGAAGAACCTGATATACCCAATAAGGTACTATATTCATTCACTGATTATTTAAGTACCTTCTGTGTACCAGGCAGTATACTTATATGTGTTATATTGTATGTTGCTGGGCATATAGTAGACGAACAAAATAGATGTTGCAGGAGAAAAAAAAAAAATTACCCTTGTGATGGAAGTAGTTAGTGGTGGTATTGTTATGTGCCATCAAGTCAGACCTGACTCATAGTGACCCCTCCTTGGGTTTCCGAGGCACTATCACTACAGAAGTAGAGTGACCAACCTTCCTTCTGAGGAGTGGCTGGTGGGTTTGAACTTCCAGCCTTCTGGTTAGCATTTGAGTGTCTTAGGCACTATGCTACCAGGGCTCCTAAATAAATACTACCATAGAGATTAGGCAGAGGGGAACATGGCCCTGGCAGAGCGAGATTAAAAGAGTATTGCTGTGAGATGTTTTAAAAATAAGAAGGTGATTTGAATAGAGTTCTTGTGTTTGTTCATAAAACCTGTAAGTTTCTCTGGCAAGAATGGAACATAAATCTGTCACATGGATTTGCTAAAGCTCAGCTTGAATAGCCTTCCAAAACCAAATTCTCTGCCATTGAGTTGACTCTGACTCATAGTGACGCCCATTGGGTTTCCAAAGCTGTAAATCTTTATGGAAGCAGACTACCTCATCTTTCTCCCACAGAGTGGCTAGTGGGTTCGAACCACTGACCTTTCGGTTAGCAGCCAAATGCCTTTACTACTGTACCACCAGAGCTCCTTTGAATAGTCTTACAGACTAAGAAATAGAAGATTTAGAAGAATGCAGATTTTTGTAGCCAACAATTTAATAATGTGTTCTTTTTTCAGACACCTTCAGCAGTACACAAGATAAAACAACTTCTTAAAGATAAGCCTGAACATGTAAGTAAAACAAATCAGACAAATACTTAGTGAAAAACTAAAGTTGTATTTTCAGAATGAATTTGCTTTGGAATAAATTGCATGCTTTCATTAATTAGGGGATTTTACCTTAAAAAGTAATGTGTGCTGATGACTTTTAAACATTCAAATAGTAAAAAAAAAAGATAGTCAAGGTAAAGTTCTCATCAGGCACTTCCTCCTTATTCTTCCATCTATGTGGCAATCTCCCAATATCCTTCCAAAAACACTCTGTCCATTTTATGTGCCCAGACCAGGGCTTCTCAGCCTCGGCACTGGGGACATTTTGGGCCCAAAAATTCCTTGTTGGGGGTGGATGTTTATCAGCATCTCTGGCCTCTACCCTCTAGATAGCAGTAGCACCCTCTCCCCTAGTTGTGACAACCAAGAATAACCCCATGCTTCTGTGTGAGTTCTCTCTTCCCACTCATTTTAGAACATACTTAGCTTTTTATCCCTAGTAATAGATCTTGAATATCATCCCATGGTATTTCATAAAGGTGGCTCACTCTTTGTTGGGGCTGCATATATAGTATGTTCCACTGAGTAGGTTTGATTTGTTTAACCAATCTCCCATCTTTAAGGTCCTTCCAAGGTCCATTCAGTGCTGCCACAGACGTCATTTATCAGTGGCCCCAGTGCTCCAGGCACATTGTTGTGAATCTGGAAGCATGTATCCACTATGTGTAAGATGCTCCTAATGGGTGTGGGGATGATTGGAATTTTCATACATTGTTAATTACCTCTGGAAACCAAAAAACCCAGTGCCATCAAGTCAGTTCTGTCCCATAGCGACCTATAGAGCAGAGTAGAACTGCCTCGTAGTTTCCAAGGCTCTAAATCTTTATGGAAGCAAACGGCCTCATCTTTCTCCCACGAAGTGATTGGTGGACTTAAACTGCCAGCCTTTTGGTTGGCAGCTAAATGTTTTAACCAGTATGCAACCAGGGGTCCTGACTGCCTTGAGTGCATATATATTACGTCAGGTAATCAGACTAACAGTGTTTAGTAATTAGGCTATTAAGTGGTTTTAAGTTCATTTATACAACCTACATTATGATAGAACAGGAATTCCAGTCCCTCTTTGCTGAGAAAGGATATCAGTATTCCAACTCAGTACAGATGGAGTAATGGCTAAAGTATAAATTGACCAAATTAAATAAGAATATAGCTGCTTAGATTTTGAGGCATGTTTATTTGAAAAAGGAATTGCTTGTGTCATAAATTACACCTCAGGAAGTGTTGGCTGCAGTTACCTGAAGCTGGGTTTTCTTGTGCTTTTTGAGTCACTCAGTTCTCCTCTTCACCTGGGAGCTGCCTCTGTAAACGTTATTTCAAATTAAATCGAAATGTCCTCATCCATTCCTAGTATCTGGACTTACTGCTGGCTATTAGGTTTTCTGTTTACAAAGGTGAAAACTAGGTTGAACAAATACTTAGGAGTGTGCCCCACAATTTCAACTAGACAGCTTATTATTTATCATGCTAAATAAGTGACATTCCCTCACAGATACTCTAAGCAATCACTCTGAAGGCAAGTGAAACCAAGTTCTTTCTCTTTATTGTATAAGGGCAGAAGAGATTGCTCTGAATGCTATAGGTCATCAGTTTCCAAAGCAGGGAATAATATTTCTGCTGTAAATAAAAATTATGTTCAGATTAATATATAGTAAGGACTATAAGAAAACATGAAAAAAGATATATGCTGTTTTCCAAAAACCAGACTCTCTGCCATCAAGTTGATTCCAACTCACAGCAATCCCCATTGGGTTTCCAAGGCTGTAAATCTCTACGGAAGCCGACTGTCTGACCTTTCTTCCACAGAGCTGCTAGTGGGCTTAAACCACCAACCTTTTGACCTTTTGGTTAGCAGCCAAATGCCTTAGCGTAGTGGTGATTATAGTCTCCCCTCACCCTGTATTGTTTTATTCGTATATATTAATTATCTTTTTATTCTTTTTGGATTCCCATTACTGTTATAATGATGTTTGTACAACAGTAAAATCAAAAAATTTAATATTCTTTTTGTGTGTATGTGTAGTTTGGGTGCAAGTTTATAAAGCAAATTAGTTTTCCATCCAATGATTTATGCATTTTTTTCTTTGGTGACATTAGTTGCAATCCTCTCCATATAATAGCACACTTCCCACTTCTTCCCTGGGTTCTCCGTTTCCATTCATCCATCTTTCCTGCCTTCTGAGCTTTGTTCTTGGGGGAATGCTGCTCTTTTGGTCCCTTTTGGTCTTTGTGGTTGATTATTCTGATGATTACATTCCTCACAGGTATTATTCTTCACTTTATAGGTCTGTCTTTTGTTTGGTTGAAAGATGATCCCCAGGGTGGGTTCATTTCCAGGTCTGAAGGGTGTCTAAGGGCCATGTTGTTGTTGTTGTTAATGTGCCGTCGAGTTGGCCCCAACTCATAGCGACCCCTCCTTGGGTTTCTGAGGCAATATCACTACAGAAGTAGATTGCCCAACCTTCCTTCCGAGGAGTAGCTGGTGGATTTGAACCACCAGCCTGCTGGTTAGCAGTCAAGTGCCTTAGGCACTATGCCACCAGAGCACCTACTCTTACAGTAGTGAGCATTTTTAAAAATGTTTATTCTCCATTCTGTTGTTACCTCCAGCCGAGACATTTTATAACCAGAAATTTAATGTTTATCATACTTTTTAAAATGCTTATGAGAACATTAAATGTTTTTTAGTAATATAAATTGTTTAATCTGCAATACTGTAAAATTAAGTATATATTTACAATTCTTTTTCAGGTAGGTGTGAAAGTTGGTGTTCGAACCAGGGGTTGCAATGGCCTTTCTTATACTTTAGAATATACAAAGACAAAAGGAGATTCTGATGAAGAAGTTGTTCAAGATGGTGAATATTTAACAAACTTTTTCTGGGTACTTTGTTTTGTATAGGGTGAAGTAATGGTGATAACAGTAGTAGGAAAAACACAGACTGCTCACTCTGTGCTAGGCATTGTTTGATTTACGCACAGCAACTGAATGAAGTTGGTACTGTATTATCCCTATTTTGCAGATGAAGAAACTGAGGCACAGAGGGGAAGTATGGTGCCAAAGGTCACACAGGCAGTAAGTGACCTTGGTAAAAATTTAAACCCTGTCAAATTGACTCCAGAGACTGCTTTTATAACTAAATGATAGATTATTGGATAAGTTTTTGTTTGTTTATATTACAAAAGATCATCTGTTTATCTTCTTTCCTAGAAAGTTTTTAAGATGCTAAAACTTCTCAAAGGGAACCTACCAATTATTTTTGCTTGAAGCAGCAGTTTTACATCTATTTCAAAAAGTAATGTCAACTCATGCTTTTAAGGAATTCTCTATTTCTAATTTTTACTAAAAATTTCAGTGCTTTAGTTACCTTATTTGCTAAACCACTTCCCTCTCAGTAATCTGATAAAACTGATTTAAAACAAAACAGCGCTATAGCTGTCTGGGAACTTCATTTGTGGGTTTTGCAGTGTAGGTTTTGTGTGTTGGAAGTGAGATATGATAGTAGCTAGCTTGCATTCCTTGCCTGTATGTGTGAAGTGTGGATTCCTAAGTGTTCTTTCATTTTAGTAAACTGAAGTTACCAACAAACAAAGCTGGTTTTTTTAAATTATTTATTGTGATTTGGGTGAAGATTTACAGAGCAAATTCACTTTCCATACAGCAGTTC